>NC_056741.1:412747531-413110031 GCF_019279795.1 Protopterus annectens
AGAACAAAGGTCCTCCTGTGGACGCAATGGTTGTAGCAGTGGCCATGAAGAAGGAATTGTCTGAAGAAAGTTTCTCACTCCATTACCCTAATAGGGAATCTAGAACTATGGACTGCTTTGGGAAACACGACCTTTGCATTCAGAGCACTGAGTAACTTAGTTCATGTCACAAAATTTCAGACAGAGTTGACTAAGGCGATACCAAAGTTTGTCTTGGGTGTTATACCTGCAGAGGTTCAAAAAAACAGTGGGCTCCCTGCTTTCCGCCCTTCAATCTACCTCTAGCGTGCCCATGAGTCTGCTTTCCAGTGCAGCTGATGACACAGCAGGGGCCAGCAGGTACCAGCATCACCATCTGTTGACTAGCCTGGATGTATCTGTGTGACTTTGCGGAAAACTTCAAGACATCTTTCATCAATGGCTTCCTTGATAGGTCCACCCTGTTTAGACTTAACTTCTGGTCAGCATTTTTTTTACTTTAACAACATGGTAGGACTCTCTCTGGAGTAGACACCCATTTCTGCACATGAGGGCCTACTTTAGGAATCAGTAGGCTGGGAGGAAGACACGGTTCAGAATGTCACAGAGTCCTTACCAGGAGACTCTTCATGATAGACTCTCTCATAGCAGAGGAGGAGGTAACAATAATGGGCATCACCCTAGAGGTAGAGGTGGACTGCATGACCCAGGCTTTCACAAACCAGTTACCGAAAAGCCCTTGCAGCGTCCTTGAAGGGTTGCCCAACTGCTGCATTCTGGAGGGGGTCACAGGGCACTTATCTGTGACCCACAAGCCTGGTGAATCATAACCTCAGATTCATGGGTGCTAAACATAATTGTTAGGTGATATTCTTTACCATTTTCCCTTCCTTCTGTCAAAGAAAGAAAGTCCCCGATGTTCCACCCAGTCAATGAGAACCTGCATAAGAAGTTTCCAGACTGCTAGCAAAAGGAGTCATCCAATCTGTCCCCAAAGACCAGCTGAAATCCAGAGTCTACTCAAGATTCTTTTTATTTCCCAAGAAACAAGGGACCTCAAACCCATGTTGAATTACTATGTCATGCAGACAAAATTCTGATGGTCACACATCAGTCCATATTGCCTGTACTGATGAAGGACAATTGGAGGTGCTCAATGGAGCTCAAGAATTATACTTTCATGTGAAGGCAGAGAGGTGTTCAAGGAGATTTCTCCATTTCTGGCTAAGAGCCAGTCAGTATCAGTTTATAGCCCTGCCATTTGGTCTCATCAAAGCTCGCAGGGTGTTCACCAAAGTTATAGCAGTAGTAGCAGCACATCTCCAACCTACTAGGGATCCAGGTTTTCCTATGCCTCAATGATTGTCTCCTCACTGCTGCAACCAACAATCTCTTATTGCACCACCGGGACCTTCTGCTCCAACTGATGCAGGATCTAGGTATCACAGTCATTATGACCAAAAGGCAGTTTACGCAGTCACAACAGGTTTTATCAGATGCCACCTGAACACCAGCTTACAGATTGCCTGTCTTCCAGTTTCCAAGATGCTTTACCTCCATCTTACTGCAGCTCAAGTTCTTCACTATCCCTGTCCACTAGTATGGCTGATCCTTTGCCTATTGGGTGTAATGGCATCCACAGTCCTCAAGGTCCCACTCACCAGATTTCACATAGGATTCTTCAGTGGACTTCAGCAGTACAATGGTCCCAAAGGTTTCATCACTTCACGCTAAAATAAGACTTAATTAAATTTGCAGGCAACACATATCTTTGTGGATAATGTCTTTTTCTGCGGCAGAGAGATGCCCATTCCTAACAGATGCAGTTTTTGAGTGTAGTGTGTCCTGTGATTCCCTTATTCCAAGGGCTCCCAAAAATACATAAAGATCCGGTGTGACCATCCTTTAGACCTATTGTATCAGGGAAGGGATGGTTAACAGAACAGTTTTCTATTTTTTATGGAGAAACATGAGAGACCTGTCATAGATAAGTCATTGGTAGTACTTAAGGACTCTAAACAGTTTTTGAAAGACTTGTATTCCTTTGTCTCCGGTTATGGTAGCTCTAATGACTATTTTTTGGTTACGTTGAACGTTGTCTCCCTCTTTACCACCATTCCAAATATGGAGGGAGTAGAGTATTTGAGAAGGTATCTACTGAATAACGGTGGTTATGATGGTAGATTGATTGATCTGGTGTGTGTATTTATGGAGATGGTGCTGGAAAATAATATGTTTGTTTTTGATAAAGTCTGCTATCTGCAGAGGGATGGCGTAGCTATGGGCACATGTGCCAATAGCTGCGCCAGTGCAGTTCTAGCACAATGGGAATTGGATGAGGTGTTTAAGCTTGACGTGTTTTTGGAAAATGTAATGTTTTACCGACGTTTTGTGGATGATATATTTATTGTTTGGGGAGGAACGGTGGAAAACCTCAATGAATTTGTTCAGTGTTTGCATAGGAGTACAAGCTTCTTGAAGTTTACTCTGAACTATTCTTATACTCAAATAGAGTATCTTGATGTGTTTGTGAGGAAGTTAGAGGACCGTTCTGTAGCAACTTAGCCTATACAGGAAAGACTGCTACAGAGCTACCCTACTCCATAGGAAGAGTATGCACCCTAAGCGTGTCTTCACCAATGTGGTGAAAGGACAAGGGATGCGAGTCTCGAGACTTAATAATGTGAAGACTAGTTATATAGAAGGGTTGGCCACTCTAAAAGAGAATCTGCAAAGTCGTGGTTATAGATGTGAGGAGATTGTCCCAGTTCTTGAACAAGTGGATGCCTTAAGGGAAGGGAGGGCTAGGCCCTACTTTTCATCTGGGGATGATGCAGATTCAGGTAGGGAAGTTAGGGTGACAACACTGGAGGTCGTTAATGTACCCATGTGTTATACTGGTGATGTTGAAAAGGTTAAGTAAATATTTAGGAAACACTGGCCTTTGTTGATGACGGATGAGAAGATCAAAAAGGTAGTTGGAGATGTACCACGGTTTCAATTTAAGAATTGTAAATCCCTAAAAAGGATGTTGTGCTACCCTGAAGATAGTAAATGGATGGATAATGGGGGTGATATAGTAACAAGTCCCTGTAACCACTGTAATTACTGTAAGTATGTTAGGTCAGATGATTTGTTTTGTCATCTGGAGACAGGGAAAGAATATAAGTTTAGAGTTAGAGCAGATTGTGGTACTAGGAATATAATGTATCTAGCACAGTGTGATTGTTTCGTACGTTTTTATGTTGGAATGACTAATTGCACACACAGAGAGAGGGTTAGGGAGTATGTATATAGTATTAGGACTTGAAGTTCCACTGGTGCACTCTCTAGGTATGTAGTGGAGAGTGCTGCTTGCCATGACTTCAAGTTCATGGTTATAGAACAATTGGAAGTGACAGGATGGGCGATTTAAAGAATAGGATGGAGGGTTGTAAGCTATGTTGGAGCCTTAAGTTTAGAGCAGATGGGGTATGGGCTTAATCGGATGGTGTCGATTAAACCCATCCTGGATTCTAGGGGGCCCCCTAAGTAGCAGGTGTGAAGGGGACATCTGTTACCTTTTATGTCTGTTCCTGTTGGTGCATGTTAGTGCTTTAAGTACCATCTAGTTTATTGATTTGGTGTTCGTAAGGTTTTTTAGAAGCCCTGAGTCTCAAGTAGTGCTGCTATTATTGAAATGTCATGTATTTATCAAGTTTGTGCCCATGGGGGGGGTCCTTTTATAGTTTGGAGTTCCTTTTGATATAATCCATATGGGCTATGTATTTTAATCTGTTTACATATGCATAGGGGCTATGAGTTTTCCAGTCTATTTACATATGTGAATTCCTGTGTTAATATGGTACTTATATGCATGTGTGTTTTTTATGTAGCTAAAATCTAAGGAATCTTGTGATGTTCATCGTGTTACACTGCTGCAGTCATTACACTTGGGTTGTCCTGCCGTCAGGCAGTTCCCCAGTCGGCCTGAGTTCCAAAGTCTTGGTCTGGCGTCGGTTGCTGTCGCTTCCTCCCTGACGTCAGTGTGACAGGGGTATATAAGATGCAGCCGATGCCATTTTCTTCAGTCTTTCTTGCCACGCGGTGCCCAAAGCAAAAGCAGTTCGCAAGTGCCGGTCGGCCGACTCCTGAGATTTTCATTCCGAATCCAGAACCGAAGTCTTCTACAAAGCTAAGTACCCCTTTGGGGAAACCTTTTCTTGCCTCAGACCGATGTCAGTAAAAGTTAATAACTTTATCTCTTGTGGAAAGCAAATACCTCATAAGGATTTCCATTCTTATTGTATCCCATGCCTAGGCCTAGACCATGACGTCACTGATTGTCGGTTTTGTGCTAGGTTTAACAAGCGCACTATTAAATGTCGGTTTGATTTTGCCCAACATTACTTTGGCAGAAAATTTAATTATACCATGCCGTTAGAACTTCTGACGACCGCAATTCATAAAAAGCGCAAAGACAAAGACAGGCATCTGAGGCCCAAAACTGATGACAAAGCCTCTTCTAGGCCAGTTGCCGGTTCTCCGGTTTTCAGCGAGGCACCTTCGCAGCCCCTGACGACCGCTTCTGCAGAACCACAGGCGGCCACCGACTCCCTAGTGGAGATGGCTGGGCCATCAGACACAAGTTTTACAGACTACCGAAACCGATCCTGCTGAGGGATCCGGAGTACATGAGCAACCCGCTGCTACAGAGGGTGTCTTCAGACCTACTCAGCTAAGCATAAAACCCTCTTCTTAAGTCTAAGCCACCTTTAAAAACAAATAAATAAATACAGTCTCCAGGACAGGCCTCCATGCCTAAGAAACAAATGCTCAAAATGGCCAAAGACCTAATCACTCTGATAAGGGGGTCCCATCCCCCTCCTGATAAAAGGCCTAGACAGGATGCAGACTATGACTCATCCGACCAGGTGTCCATTTCCTCAGATTCATCCTGAGACCTAGGTTATTCATTATCCCCTGATGAGTATTCTGATGCTGAGGAATCATTTCCATCAGCCTCTACACCAGAGGTTTACTCTTTTGGGGAAACTTTACACACCATGAGGGAGCATTTCCATTGGGAAGGCCAGGATTACTCAGAATCTAAGAAAGGACTCAGAGAATTCCTACTATTGCCTCAACACAGACCCCTTGCTATTCCGCCATTGTTAGATATTGTGGATGATGTGTATACTGAATCCAGTTTAAATCCTGACTCCTTACCTCCAGCTCCAGTTAAACCAGACAGGTATTACAGAGTCCCTGACTCACACACATTTCTGTATAAAAGCCCAGTGGCAGACCCAGAAACTATTTCTCAGGGACCCAAAGGGGTTAAGGCCTCATCAGCAAAGAACCCAGTTTCCTCTGACAGAGATTCCAGAGCATTAGACAGATGGGGAAAGAAAGTATATACGTCTGCAACTTTAACAATGAGAGCTTTAAATTGCCAATTTCACATGCTAAAATATCAGCAATTTTTGATGTCTCAGTTGAAACAAAAAATGCTTTCAGATACAGATCCTCCTAATTTTAAGGAAATGCAGGATTTATTGCATGCTGCTGAACAAGTGGGAAAACATACTTTGCAATGTGGTTTTGATTCTTTAGAGGCCTCCTGTAGAGCAGCAGTTACAGGCTCTGTCATTAGAAGACATGCATGGTTAAAAGAACATACGTTACCAGATCATGTTAAAGCAAAACTACTGGATGCACCTTTGCAGCATGATGTCTTATTTGGAGTTAAGGCAGAAGAGCTATTAAAGAAAATGGAGGATAAAGCAAAATCTATGCAAACAGTGAAGGATTTCTTACAGGTACAGCCTCCTCGATTTAGCAGAAACTGGCCGACTAAGAATTGGTTCTTTCCAGTTACGGACAGACCTCAAAGGGGCAGATGCAGATGTCCAAGAGGTAGAGGGCAGCCACAAGGTCCTTACAGACCTCGACAACGGGGTGCATCAGGCCAGAAAGAAGGGGAAGGCAGACAACAACCTTACAAAAAACAGTCCCAATGACTTCCCACTGCAGCTGCCAAACATCTCTCTCCTGGCAGCCCCCTTGGGAGGAAAACTGGCTCTTTTTTATCACAATTGGCATATGATCACCAAAGACAAATGGGTTCTCAATATTGTATCTCAAGGTTACAGGTTCCACTTTCACACTCTGCCAAGGTTAAAAGGAATGCCAAATCTGCCACCAAATCAGTGGGTAGAGGCTCAAAAACAAATTACAGCACTCATGAACATGGGAGCTATTCAAAAGGTACCACCACAGGAACAAGGACAAGGATTTTACTCAAGACTCTTTCTGGTACCCAGAAAAGACAAAGCCTGGAGGCCCATTTTGGATCTTTCTTCTCTAAACACTTACCTGGATGTTCCGAAATTCAAACTGTTGACATTACAGCAGCTTCTTCCCATGCTGGGCAAGCAAGCTTGGCTTGTGACCTTGAACCTCAAGGAGGCATACCTGCATGTCCCTATCAGACAAAACTGCAGAAGATACCTCAGATTCATAGCTGGTCCAATGCACTATCAATTCTCTGCACTGTCCTTTGGCTTATCTACTGTGTCCAGGGTCTTCACAAAGTGCCTGGCACCAGTAATTGCATTTTGCAGACAGAAAGGAATTCAAATTTACCCGTACCTGGACAACTGCCTGATTCAATCAGAGAGCAAAGACATTCTCCTAAAGCATCTGGCATTTGTAAAAAAGTTATTAAGTTGCCTGGGGTACACAGTAAATGAAAAGAAATAATCAAAACTAGTGCCCGCACAAGAGATAATATTCCTGGGTGCCAGCTTGAACACAACGGCCCAGATGGCTTATCTCATGCCAGACAAGCAAGGACACCTGACTCGGTACTTTCAATTGATGGCAACAAAGACCCAACTCCCTGCAAGAAAAATTCTACAGGCCTTGGGCTACATGGCATCTTGCATACTACTAATTCCATATGCCAGACTGCATATGAGGAAACTACAATGGTACCTGAAGAGTGTATGGTCTCAACACTGTCAAAGTTTGGAAACAGTTATACCACTACTACCTTGCCTTCAGAAGGAGTTTCGATGGTGGGCTCAGGCTTGTCATCTCAAAAAGGGTCAGCCTTTTACTCAACCCACGGCCAGGCAAACACTGACAACAGATGCATCGGATTATGCCTGGGGAGCACACATGACAGGAAAATGTACTCAGGGCAAGTGACCCTATAGAACAAAGGCATCTTCACCTCAACCAAAAAGAGATGCTAGCTGTACAAAATGCCCTTATAGCTTTTAAGGACATGCTACATCCAGGACAAATACTACTAAAGACAGACAACACCACAGTTATGTGGTACATAAACAAGCAAGGGGGAACCCATTCCTACCCCCTCTACAGACAAGCCATGACCTTGTGGAACACAGCCATAAACTATCAAGTTCATCTACAAGCACAATTCCTGCCAGGAGAGAAAAACACACTGGCAGACGACTTAAGCAGAAATATCATGGATCCCCACGAATAGGAATTGAATCCACAAATATACAGAATGATAACAAAAAATGGTGGAGCCCGGACATGCATCTGTTTGTATCCCCAAGGAATTGCCAGCTACAGAAATTTTGCACAAGGAGTTACCATCCACAAGAATGGAAGGTGGATGCCCTCTCAGCTGGAAAAACCTACAAGTATACACTTTCCCACCTTTGTCTCTTCTTCCAAAAGTACTCATAAAAGCCAGGCAAGAGAAGCCAAATATGATCCTGATTGCATCAGACTGGCCACGCCAGCACTGGTACCCAATCTTAAAAAACTTAGCACAAGGACCACCCTGGATTTTACCTCATATACCACATCTGCTGTCTCAGAACAACAGTCATATACTCCACAGCCAGCTAAAGACCTTAAACCTAGCTGCATGGAAGATACCTTAGCCAAACAAGCACTGCCTCTCTCCAAAGCAGTTATGGATGTCATCCTGGAGGCCAGAAGGCCCAGTACCAGGAAAGCCTATTCAGATAAATGGAAGAGATTCTGTGCCTGGAACCAGGCTCACAGCCTTGATCCTCTTGTGCCAAACATTCCTCAGATATTACAATATTTGACTGAGATGCTGGACAAAGGCCTTTCCTTTTCATCCATAAAGATACATGCCTCTGCCATCTCTGCCCACTACAACACGGATCCACCAATTTTCTCTCATCCCTTGCTAAAACAGTACCTCAGAGGGGCAAAAAAACATAAGACCACCCCGTAGAGCACCATCTCCAACGTAGGACTTCAACTTTTGTTTTGGAAAAATTAACTTTACCTCCTTTTGAGCCAGCTAGCACAGCAGAATTAAAATATATCTCTTGGAAAACTGCTCTGCTCCTGGCACTAACATCAGCATGAAGAGTTTCAGAATTACAGGCACTAATGGCAGTGGAACCATTCCTTATTTTCCACCAGGACAGGGTGTCTTTAAGAACTAACCCTACTTTTATGCCTAAGGTGGTTTCAAGTGTGTCTCTGAACCAAACTATTCACTTGCCAACTTTTTATCTAAAACCACAGAATAAAGTGGAGAGACTACTGCATTCTTTGAACATTCACAGGCAGTTACGCTTCTACTTGAACAAAACCAAAGCTTTCAAAAAATCTGAGCAATTACTAGTAGCACATGCTGCAGGAACACAGGGAAAAGCCATTTCAAAACAGACTTTTTCCCAATGGATAGGACATTGCATACGTTTCTGCTATACACACCATGGAAAACCTGTGCCTACCAGCATTAGATCTCACTCCACCAGGGCAACAGCCACTTCAACAGCCTACCTCAGAAGAGTACCTACCAAGGATATTTTGGAAGCAGCAACATGGAGCTCTGTGCATACTTTCACCAGGCATTACCACCTGCCTCTATACTCCAAATCCAGAGCTGGCTTTGCTTCTGCAGTACTGCAGGGCCTTATAGCCACCCCAAATGCATTATAGTACCAGCCACCCTACCTCAGCTTTGGGATTCTACCCAAGTGTAATGACTGCAGCAGTGTAACATGATGAACATAGTACAGTTTTGTACCTACCATAAATGTAGATGTTCGAGTGTTCACACTGCTGCAGTCCAGGTTACCCTCCCTCCTTCCCCTCTATACTGCTGGTGCGTACCTAGATCATCTACCCTTTACTACCTATGGGGAGTATTTTCTGGTAACTGTAAGTTGTTGTTTGCTTGTCTTATTTATGTTTTATTAGCAATTTGAATTGCCTACCTATTTGGGGGCACCTGACATCTGGGGCAAGAAAAACTGAAGAAAATGGCGTCGGCTGCATCTTATATACCCCTGTCGCACTGACGTCAGGGAGGAAGCGACAGCAACCGACGCCAAACCAAGACTTTGGAACTCAGGCCGACTGGGGAACCACCTGACGGCAGGACAACCCAAGTGTAATGACTGCAGCAGTGTGAACAGTCGAACATCTACATTTATGGTAGGTACAAAACTGTACTTTTTTATTAGTATTCATGATTCCCCTTAAAAATTTAGAATTGTTTTGGTGAAACAGGGTTGCGTTTTAGAACTGACCCAAGCTAGCTTATGGATGGATGCTACTGTTTAATCACTATGTACTTTCCTTATTTTTTTCCCATGGTATACGTTTTTTCTACATCTGTGTTGTATGTCTTTAAGGAGGCTGGTTGAGTGGTGATGTAGTTACGCAACGCAGATTAATGTGCAGAGTACGCTGGCTGGATTATTCGTATTTGAATGGGCACCTGTTTTATGTTTATTGATAATGATGGGGGATACATGAGTGTGTGTGTATGTATGTGTATATATAGATATATATATATATATATATATATATATATATATATATATATATATATATATATATATATACATATATACTTGTTCAAGTACTGCAATGCTGCTTTATGGTCTGTTAAAGCTAACGGGCGAGGTGGTGAAAGCGCTAACCTTTTAATAAATGCTTTTTTATATTTAACCATTGGAGTCATGCTTGTTCATGCCGTTTTCGTGCTATTTACTTAAACTTTTAAATGAAAGTTGTTTGAGTACATGGTCATTGGAGCCATGCTTCGTTTTACTGCTTGTGTGCTGCTATTTACTACAGTTTTGTACATCAGTAAACAGGGAGGAACTGGTTCCTACCCCATATGCTGAGAAGCTGTGAGACTGTGTTAGTGGGTGATGTCTTTACACCCCTTTCTAATAGAAACATCTAATAGAAACACATATTCCGGGGTCATCCAGTTTTCTGGTGGACAAGTTGAGCAGATGTAGCTTGATGCCTCATGAGTGCTCCCTCAATCCAACAGTAACAGCCTTGACCTTCAGCCCTGGTGCCAGCCTTGCTACAACCTTTCTGTGTCTCACCTAAACTACAAGTGTAGCAGTTCATTTGCCCTGATCCCTCACTCTGTGAAAGGCTTTTTAGCCGTGGCGCTGGATTATTAAACATTTTTGGATTTTATGCTTCTGCAGTTGGTGGTTTTTGCTTTTTTTGTGTTTTTTTTAGATTGCCCTGATCCCTCGGCAGGGACAGTCACCAAGGGATGCTCTAGTCCACATTTGCCCCCCCCAAGTCTCATTTATGCCTTTCTCTATTGCCTTTAATGAACAAATTTATATTGAAAGCAAGACTGTGCAAGGCCAAGATGATCCTCATTGCCCCTTTTTGGCCTCACCAGACATGATTTCCCTTCCTGTGCCCTCTTCTAGCGCATCCACTATGCAACTGGATCACTATCCGGATCTCTTAACACACCCGTCTGGACTGCCTCCTCCAGACCAGAAATTCATGAAATTAACTGCTTGGTTCCTCCAGTTCTAACATTAGCCAGAGATGCCAGGCTTGCCTTGTCAGTTGTTCAGATCCTATCAGCTTCCCAGAAACATATTACCATGAAAATATACCACACCAAATGGAAGATGTTTTCTGTCTGAGTGGCTTTCAAGGGTCTGGATCCCTTTTCAGCTCCTATTCCCTCCATCCTAGAATATTTATCAGAACATTTTCACAACAGTTGCTTAACTTAGTTACTTAACTATCAGAGTTCATTTGGTAGCCATCTCTAGCTTTCATGTAGGCCAGAACCCCACCTCTGTAGCCTTCTTGAGGATTTCTAAAGCTTTCCTGAAGGGAACTTTTCTCCTTCAACCCCTATGAGAGACTGGGTCCCCCATTGGGATATTAATGTAATACAAGCATTGACTCAGCCACCATTTAAGCCAGCAGCATCAGTGGAATTATACTTCCTCTTTTGGAAAACAGGTCTTCAGTAGGTGTCACTTCTGCTAAATGGATATCAGAGATCCAAGCACTATCCTGCAAACTGCAGTTTTTTTTTTTTTTTTATAAGGACAGGGTTTCAATAAGAACTAATGCATCCTTCCTTCCTAAGGTGGCATCCAAAGCTAATCTAGATCTATCAAGAAATCTACCAGTCTTCTTCCCATGATTTTCAAACCAAGGTGAATACATGCTTCATATGCCGGACATCCATCATCAGCTTAAGTAAGTTTTATCTCCATAAAGCTAAACCTTTCAGAAAGTCAGATCAACTGTTTGTGGCATTCTCCAAGCCTAAACTGGGCAAGGCATTGGCTAAAGTTACTCTGTCTGGATGGTTCCTGATTGTATTTCATTCATGTACAATAAAAAAGGTTTTGTCTCTACAGTCTAAACCAAAAGCTCATTCCAAAAGGGCAGTTGCAACCTCTACAGCCTTTGCCAGCAGATTACCTTGATGATATATGTGCAGCAAATACGTGGTCAACTCTTCATACATTTGTCTAGAGCTTGTTCATCCGTTGGCTCCACCATCCTCAGGAATGTCCTTCCTTGATACCACTAGGACATATATGCTTTGGAATCTGTTCCATAGTTGAATCAGATGAAAGCAGACAACATTGAATATGAAAGGTAAATGTACTTAACATATTGCTAGATCCATTTTGTCTGATTTTTGCCTGGTTCAACATTCCTCACACCTGCCCTCTGACAAACTGTCACAATTAGGATTCCGATGACCAGTCAACTTTGCCATTCCCTGACTATGAGCAGTCTTTACTGACAGTGTCACAGAGCACTGCCAGTTTTTCTATCACACATTATGGAACTGGTCCTGAGAGGAAGCTGTTTCACTAGTGTATAATTGCATTGATTTGCTTTTGGTTATAATTTTTTCAGGGGACAAATTCTATGTGAAGCAGTAGGGTGGAGTTAAGGGAACTGTGGGCAGAGGAGGAGTCAGAGCCCTGGAACTGAAGACCTTCACATTCAATGCCAAGGTCAGATCTGGTTGGATCCAAGAACCCCATATTTTAACCTGCCGTACATCAGACAACATGGATTTATTGTTACGGTATGTACATAACTTTCCTTTGCACATCCTCCTAAGAGCTGTTACAATCGGGTCTTGCAGCAGAGAATGATTTAAGATTATCGTTTTGCTGATTTTGGAGCTTATTCACATCACTCCATGTACTACAGTGTGATTCATTTGAAATGCTTGTTGTGGAATTACATTATTTTCAAGTTGCATATTCCAGCTGCTCAGGGCAGCATCCATCTCCAGTAGTGTAAGTGTGGGTGCTGGGAGGTGTGGCTGCCTCAGTATAAACTGTTTTAATGGCTTCTTCCCCCTGCCTCACTTTTAATCATGTATTCAACAATCTCTGCAGATTGGGTGTAGCTCTTTCTTCCAAACATTAAGTTTGTACTCACTGCCCAGTGTTGTGGAATCTGGCCCTTGTTTTTTTCAGTATATTTGATTGTTAGACACATTATTAATGGTAAGTTCTACTCTTGCATTGTTATTTTGTTTGTCTGGTGATGGTCAAGGTTTTGACCTTGTAGTTTAGGTAGCCTACTTGTATTGTTAGTAGCTCTCTCTTTGTTTTATTGTTTATGCTACTTGTCTTTGTTACATACTTTTAAACAATTGCAGTGGAGTTTGTTAAAAATAATTTTTTTAAGTGTTCATCTAGTGCAAAAGCTTCATGGCTTTACTGTAACAGCTACGTTGATCTTGCTAATGGTATTTCATCACCTTTGTATTTCATATCTGATTTAAGCTTGAATTTATTTCTTGATTTAGGGCCAAACACCATGGAAACTTTTTTTCACTGCTATTGGTTCTTCTTTTGTTCTGTTTTTTGCTTTGGAATGAACCTCCATTAAAAATTGACTGTTTATTTTCTAGTCCTTTTGAAGAAAAATGGCTTAATGTATGTTAATCAATTTAAAGGCTTCCTTGAATTTCAAAACATAGCTCTATATCTGTGCTTTTATTTCAGATTTAATTTTCATTTCACTGGAGAATATAAAATGTGATGCACACGTATTTGTTTCCCTTTTTATCTAGGCATGTGCACGGTGGAGCCATTGCTACAGCTATTGATGCTACTGCTGGCTCATGTGCCTCGTGTTTTATGGGAAGAGTGATGACTGCCTACCTGAACCTCAACTTCAGAAAGTAAGCAAAGCATTTTACTTCATCTCTCTTCATACCTGTTTTGAGGGAAATCCTTGCATCACAATGCTGAGCAGTACTTTTGATAATGAAGTTGAGAGGTATGTATGGTAGTGAGGGTGAAGAAATTCACTTACAGGTTTGCTTAAGGACTGATGTCTGTGTGTAAGATAATGGGTGTATACACAAATAGGTCTGGATTCAGGTAACTGAGGCTTCAGTGGTAATTGTAAAGTTTCACACACATAGCGGGTAAGAGTCCCTAGACTGAGTATTGTTTGAATGATTTGAGACTAATATTCTGATAAAGGAAGAGAAAAAAAACCCAGAGATTATTGCTAAGCATAATGAAGTCTTATATGCGCTATAGTAATCTTTAGTGTCATGACAGATTAGACAAGGGGATGGCATATGACCACTGTGCATTTTGGTGATATGGCTGCAGATGCTGTGCTGTAGCTTCTACCATGTAAAGAATATTAGCCAGACAAAGCTTCTGAGGAATACTGTCATTAAACAAGATCAGTATTTATTAATTCAATACAGCAGGGTCTGATGTAAAAAAAAAAAAAAAAAAAAAAAAAAAAAGGATTGAGTTTAGCAGGCTTCACAGATTATATGTACTTCTCATCTGTCATTCCAAGTGGTGCCACTCTCTCACTGAACGCAAAGGGTCACTTATGCTGTATTGCTGGGACCCAATGAAGTTCCCTTATTCCCCCAAAAACCCATATTTGTCAAGAAAATCCAAGGGAGATGAGACAATTTTGGGGAAAGATTGCCACAGAACAGGTGAAAAGTAAGGAGATTCTAGGGCAGACACCTCTTAAAATGGTTAAAAGAAAATATCCCTTCCCCAGACATCTGCCTTCAGATGTCCAGGCTGGGCCTTGGATCCTTAGATGTTGTAGCTAAAAAAAACAGTGATGTGTCAAATGCTCCTTTTATTACAATCTTTTTAGTTACACTAATGCTCACATGTAGAAACTGGATGATGCTTGGGCAGACACCCAAACAAGAAACAGCCTATTTTATAGAGAGAGAGAGAGTCCAGAGACCTCAACCTCATTACCACAATCAACAGAACATGCTGGAGGGACAGGTTCAGAACCCAGACACTGCCCATGCTCCGGAATAGACTTTCCATACATGTCAAACAGAACACCTCACTGGCCCGTTTCAAGAGAAATCTTGATGAGTGGATAGGAAATGGAAAGTTAGAGGCACTGTGAACTAATGATGTTCCTCGTGTTTCAATGTTGCAGTCATTACATTTGGGTAATCCTGCTGGCAGGTTGCCCTCAGCTAGCCTGAATTCAAAACTCTTAGGTCCTGTGTCGGTTGCTGTCGCCCCTTCCCTGACGTCAAGTCGTCAACAGTATAAAATAAGCAGCCGATGCCATTTTCTTCAGTCTTTCTTGCCGCGCGGTGCCCGAAGCAGAAGCAGTTCGCAAGTGCCGGTCGGCCGACTCCTGAGATTTTCGTGTTCGAGTTTCAGATCTGAAGTCTTCAATAAAGCTAAGTACCCCGTTGGGGAAACTTTTTTCTTGCTCCAGACCGATGTCAGAAAAAGTAAATAATTGTATTTCTTGTGGAAAGCAAATACCTCATAAGAACTTCCATCCTTACTGTATTCCTTGCCTAGGCCCGATTACAACGTTTCTGGTTGTCGGTTTTGTGCTAGATTTAACCAACACACTATTAAGCGTCGGTATGAATTTACTTTAAATTTTGGACGCCAGTTTAATTATCCAGAAATGTCATCGGATAGCCATCCGACTACCGGAGTTCACAAAAAACGCAAAGAAAGGGAGAGAGATAAACAACTGAGGCCTAAAACCGACGACGAAGCTTCTCCTAAGCCAGTCGCCGGTTCTCAGTGAGGTGCTTTCGCAGCCCCTGACGCCCGCTACTTTAGAGTCGCAGGCTGCTACTGACTCCCACGTGGAGTCAGCTATGCTGCTGGAAACTCAAGGTATTGGTCCTCGGACACTATTCCCTCAGATGGGTCTGGAGCCGCTGAGTAGGCACCGGCTTCTGAGGGTGTATTCAGGCCTAAACATCTTTACATTAAACCGATTTCAGCTTCAAAGACAAAGACTAAAGCACCTTCTAAAGCAAAGAAACAAACTCAAGAGCCACGTGGTCAGGCCTCTATGCCCAAAAAAACGGATTCTCAAAATGGCCGAAGACTTGATTACCTTGATCAGGGGTTCCCATCCCCCTCCTGATAAGAGGCCTAGGCAAGAGACAGACTGTGAATCATCAGATCATATTTCTATTTCGTCTGATTCCTCTTCTGATCAGGAATATTCTCTTCCCCCCTATGAGGATTCTGATGCTGAAGAATCTATACCTTCAGTTTCTCCTTCAGAGGACTATTCTTTTGGGGAAACCTTGCACACTATGAGGGAGCATTTCCAGTGGGAAAGCCAAGATTTTTCAGAATCTAAAAAGAGGCTGAGGGATGTCCTTGTACTACCTCAACACAGGCCTCTAGCCATTCCACCTGTGTTAGACATTGTAGATGATGTGTTTTTGGAGTCTAGTCTGACCCCTAACTCCTTACCTCCAGCTCCTGTTAAGCCTGACAGATACTACAGGGTTCCTGACTCTCATAAATTCCTTTTTAAAAACCCTGCTGCAGACCCAGAAACTATTTCACAGGGTCCCAAAGGAGTTAAGGCTTCCGCTGCAAAAAACCCTACCCCCTCTGACAGAGATTCTAGGGCACTGGATAGATGGGGAAAAAGGTTTACACATCTGCAACTTTGGCTATAAGGGCCTTAAACTGTCAGTTTCATATGCTCAAATATCAGCAACATGTCATGGCATTGCTTAAACAGAAAATGTTGTTAAACTCTGAATGTGCAGAAAACAAGGAAATGCAGGATTTATTGCATTCAGCTGAACAAGTTGGAAAGCATACTTTGCAATGTGGTTTTGATTCTTTGGAGGCCTCCTGCAGGGCCGCAGGTACGGGTTCTGTAATTAGGAGGCATGCTTGGTTTAAGGAACAAAATTTGCCTGATCATGTCAAAGTTAAATTATTAGATGCACCTTTACAGCATGATACGTTGTTTGGTGTTAAGCCAGAAGAGGTGTTAAAGAAAATGGAGGACAAAGCTAAATCAATGCAAACTGTCAAAGATTTTTTACAAGTACAGCCACCTAGGTTTAGTAGACACTGGCCTACAAAGAATTGGTCCTTTCCTGTGTCAGACAGACCTCAAAGGGGCAGATCCAGACACCCTAGAGGCAGATCCCAGGCACAAGGTTCATACAGGTCAAAGCAATGGGGTGCTTCTACCTCCAAAGTTGGAGAAGACAAATCACAACCATACAGGAAACAGTCCCAATGGCTTCCCCCTGCCTGCACCAAGCACTTATCTACTGGCAGCACCCTTAGGGGGAAAATTAGCACGTTTTTCTCAAAATTGGCACATTATATCCCAGGACAAGTGGGTTCTAAATATAGTGTCACAAGGCTACAAGTTCCATTTCCATACCCTGCCAAAGGCAAACTGTTGGCCATATCTGCCAAAAAATCAATGGGCAGAGGCACAAAAACAAGTCTCATCACTCGTTTCCATGGGGCCCATTCAACAAGTACCAGAGCAAGAGCAGGGACAAGGATTTTACTCAAGACTGTTCTTGGTACCCAGAAAGGACAAAGCCTAGAGACCAATACTGGACCTATCTATTCTGAACACATTCCTGGATATACCAAAATTCAAAATGTTGATTTTGCAGCAGCTTCTGCCCATGCTGGGCAAGAATGCTTGGCTTGTAACTTTAGACCTAAAAAAGGCATACCTGCATGTTCCAATCAGACAATCATGCAGCAGATACCTAAGATTCAAGGCTGGTTCAATGCATTACCAATTCTCTGCACTGCCCTTTGGCTTATCTACTGGCACCAGTAATTGCTTTCTGCAGACAAAGAGGAATACAAATATATCCTTACTTGGACGACTGTTTAATTCAAGCAGAGAACAAGGACATTCTTCTATAACATCTGGCGTTTGTGAAAAGACTTCTAACATGCCTAGGGTACACAGTCAATGAAAAGAAATCAAAACTAGTACCTTCTCAAGAGATAATATTCCTGGGTGCAAGCTTAAATACAACTGCCCAGATGGCTTATCTCACGCCAGACAAACAAAGGCAACTGACTACCTATTTCAAAATGTTGGCGACAAAGGCCCAGTTATCTGCAAGAAAAATTCTGCAGGCTTTGGGCTTCATGGCATCATGCATCCTACTAATTCCATATGCAGACTGCATATGAGGAAACTTCAATGGTACTTAAAAAGTGTTTATACTCAACATTGCCACAGCCTGGAAACAATGATTACTCTCATCCCCTGCCTGCAACAGGAGTTACGATGGTGGGCGAAGGCTTGTCACCAGAACAAGGGACAGCCATTCACATTACCCCCAGCCAGGCAGACACTAACAATGGATGCATCAGATTATGCCTGGGGGCCCACATGGCAGGAAGATGCATTCAGGGCACATGGTCCTCAAATAAAATACATCTGCATAAAAATCAAAAAGAGATACTAGCTGTTCAAAATGCCTTGACAGCCTTCAAGGACCTACTTCATCCGGGGCAACTATGGATAAAGACAGACAACACCACGGTCATGTGGTATATAAACAAGCAGGGGGGGCATACATTCTTACCCCCTTTGCAGACTAACCATGACTTTGTGGGACACAGCATTGGCTTACCAAATGCATCTGCAGGCATAGTTCCTGCCAGGAAAGGAAAATACTCTGACAGACGAAGTAAGCAGAAACCTCATGGATCCCCACAAGTGGCAGCTGGATCCACAAGTCTTCAAAATGATAACAAGGAAATGGGGATGCCCAGACTTAGATCTATTTGCCTCTCCTCACAACTACCAACTAAAAAGATTCTGCACAAGGACTTATCACAGACAAGCATAGAAAGTGGATGCCCTATCTTTCAGCTGGAAAAATCTATCAGTATATGCATTTCTGCCACTGCCTGTCCTCCCAAGGTACTCCTAAAGGTTAGACAGGAGAAGCCAAAGATGATACTGATTGCCCCAGACTGGCCCCGCCAGTACTGGTATCCAATCCTATGGAACTTGTCTCAATGCCCAACTTGGACCTTACCTCAAATACCTCATCTGCTGTCCCAGCAAAACAATCAGATCCTGCACAGCCAACTCAGGACCTTAAACCTGGCAGCATGGCAGATAATATAGTCATACAAAACACACTTCTCAGTAAAGCTGTGATGGATGTCATTTTGGAAGCCAGAAGGCTTAGTAGTACAAAATCTTATGCTGGAAAATGGAAGAGATTATGTGCTTGGAACTAGGCACAAGGCACTGATGCAGCTGTACCAAATATTCCTCAGATTTTGCTACTTAACTGAGATGCTGGACAAAGGCCTATCTTTTTCATCAATTAAAATTCATGCCTCTGCTATTTCGGCTCATTACAATACAGAGCCACCAATCTTTTCTCATCCTTTGCTAAGGCAGTACCTCAGAGGAGCCAAAAAATTAAGGCCTCCAAGGAGATCACCAATACCTGCATGGGACCTCAACTATGTCTTGGAAAAACTCAACCTGCCTCCTTTTGAGCCAGCTGCTAATGCTGATATAAAGTTTTTATCTTGGAAAAAAGCTCTGCTCCTAGCAATAGCAAGACGAATTTCAGAGCTGCAGGCACTCATGGCTGTGGAACCTTTTATCCAGACAGGGTTTCTCTGAGGACAAACCCAACATTTATGCCTAAGGTGGTGTCCAGTGTGGCTCTTAACCAAACTATTCATCTGCCAACTTTTTATCCAAATCCACAGAACAAGGGGGAGAGAATTCTGTATTCTTTGGACGTACACAGACAGCTTAGATTCTACTTGGACAGAACAAAAGTTTTCAGGAAGACAGAGCAATTACTAGTGACATATGCTGCAGGATCACAAGGAAAGGCTATCTCAAAGCAGACTATTTCAAAGTGGATAGGCCACTGCATTCGTTTCTGCTATTCACAGCATGGCAAGCCAGTGCCTAAGGGCATTAGGCCACATTCAACCAGAGCTGCAGCCACTTCAGTAGCCTTCCTCAGGGGAGTACCAACTAAAGACATTTTAGAGGCTGCTACTTGGAGTTCAGTACAAAGCACTATTATCTGCCACTCTACTCTAAATCCAGGGCAGGCTTTGCCACTGCAGTTCTGCAGGGCCACATAGCCGCTCCTAATGCTATTTAGCTCCAGACTCCCAACCATAGCTTTGGGACTCTACCCAAATGTAATGACTGCAACAGTGAAACATGAAGAACATAGTACGGTTGTGTACACGTACCATAAATGTAAATGTTCGAGTGTATTTACTGTTGCAGTCCAGGTTACCCCCTTTTTTCTGCTGGAACTTATCTTTCCTTCTCTGATTTATACGACCTATGTGGTGTATTTGCTTGTAGATGAAGGTAATGTTTATATTGGTGCATGTATTTTTATATATTTATAAATTCTGCTTACCCTTTTAGGGGACACCTGACATCTGGGACAAGAAAAACGGAAGAAAATGGCGTCGGCTGCTTATTTTATACCCCTGATGACTTGACGTCAGAGAAGGGGCGAAAGCAACCGATGCCAGACCCAAGACTTTGGAATTCAGGCCGGCTGAGGGCAACCTGCCAACAGGATTACCCAAATGTAATGACTGCAACAGTGAATGCACTCGAATATCTACATTTATGGTAAGTGTACACAACTGTACTTTGGGCAGCACGATGCCAGGGCACTTCTATGTGCTAGGCTTGGAAAGACTTCAGGGCCATTAGCCTAGTACACACCTATGAACCTATGAGAGTCAGCAACTGAAGGTCAGGTTTCATTTTCTGAATGCCATAGGCTCCAATGTTCATTGTTGTAATATGTTACCATAGGAATTTTCTGATTTAAAGAAGGATTGATCAAACTTCATGCTGATGCTAAACTGTCTACTTCTGGTAAAGCTGAAAAAATTGCAAAGGGGAACCAACAACCACCATTACCTTCAGATTTTCAGGGTGAATACCATAGCTTAAATTATTTAGACCAGACTTTCTTCCTTTATGGTATGACACAGACAATAATATTGTTCTTAACTGTGAAGATTTTTAAATGGTCCTCTTAAAAGCTTTCTCCCCTAAACAGAGATATGTAAAGTTTGTTAAGCTTCATCAGCTCAAGCTTTTAGTCATTCCAGCATTTACCAAGATGTATTTGATGACGCAGCTTGAGCCAGGTACCATGCTACTAGCTCACAAGTCACCTGACCGGCTCTTCAAAGTATGAGATGTGTGCATAGTTACATCTGTAGAAAAATAGTTGTTGTTATCCTGAGCTCTGTATCATCTGATAAGGAAGCAGTATGTTCGATAGTTTCACTGCAACAACTTTATTTACCAGATTCATATGGTACTGTACTAGTTGAATATACTGAACCAAGCTTTACAGGTATCATATAATTAATTGTAATGTTGTTTCAACAAGTACTAACAAACTACAGTGATGGGATTGTGTTAATTCCCATTGCATATGAGATGAGGGATGAGAATCCTTGTCATGAATTATTCATAAACTCTGCTTGCTAACTTCTGTCACTGTAGCAGTATGCAGTGATATTTTGGATATGTAGGCAATGCAACCAGTTCTAGGGAAAGGCAACAGAATTTTATTCAGTAATTGTTTCTTGGTTTGGAAGAAAGATAAACAATTTCAAAAAAACCCTTAGACAAATCTGAATAAGTTTATGAAAACATAGGAATTCAGAATGTTAACCATGCAGACCATTCTGGCTGTCCAGCAAAAACTACCTTTCTAGTAATTCTGGACATGCAGGATGCCAACCTAGCTCCATATTAGATACAAGAGCCTCAATCTTGTGAGCCCCAACATTTCAAAAAATAAACTGTTTCAAATCAGCAGTAGCAAATTCCAGAACTTGCTGATATGAAGTGAGGTCAGTAGGACTAAAGCTGCAAGTCTTTAGTCAGGTCAGCATCTTAAACTATCCCAGGCTGTAGGCCCCTCTCCTTTTATTTCTGTTTGTCTTACCAAGTTCACTGATGATTGCAAATTGGGTGCAATCATCGAGTCTCCCAAAGATGTTACAGGAGGTACTAACACAGACAAATGACTGGTGCCAAAGCCATGCTTAAAACTAAACACAAAAAAGTGCATTATTATCCCCTTTGGCAAAGTGGAATTCCCTGCTAATTACAATATTGATAGCAGCCCCCCTAAGCCCAAACCCAGTGGTGTTGAAATCTGGGACACAGGTAGATAGCAATCTGAACTTCAACCACCAAGTTTTCACAGAGGTAAGGAAAGCCTTTTGTGTTACATATCTCATTACGTAAGGGCATCGCCTCCAGGTCTGAGGATGTTCTAACTCCACTATACTCGACCCTCATCAAACCATTAATACTTCCTTCTGCATGTACCTTACTAGACACCTGCAGCAGTTGGAGAGACCACAGAGGTTTCTCAGCAAGAAAATACAGGGCCCCCAAACCATGACTTGCGTGGATAGACTGAAAGCCCTGTCACTGTATTCTTTATCATATAGACTGCAGAGAGGCGACTTGTGTCTGGCATACAGGGCAGTCTCTGACCCGGTCGTAATGGAAATGCTGCACATCTGCAAGTCAAATGCCACAAAAGTTGCTCACTCTAGGGATCTTGACCTAGCCTGTGACATTAACAGAACATGCTGGAGAGAGATATAGCTCTCAGAGATTGCCACTACTTGGAATAAACTTCCAATTTACGTGAAGCAGAGCGCCTCACTGACCCTTTTCAAATGCAACCTGGACAAATGGATGGGAGACTGCAAATTCACCCCAGGGGTAGCACCCCCTGTCCCTCATGGACAGGGGTAGTCGGTGTTTATCATAGACTCGCTCTGCAAATTACGTCCATCTAACCAAGGACAGTTGAGGCAACTTGGGATTAACATGGCTAGTCTTAGAAAGGCTCTAGGGCAGCTAGCCTATTAACCTCCTATGAACCTATAATGCATGCCATTAAGCTTCTTCTCCATGTCTCTTGCTATGTGTTCAGCGAGCATCAGAGAAGTTCCCTTATTTTACCTTTGCTTCATAATTCTTATTTTTTATGAGAAAGCATTAATGTAGTGTTGCCCATCTCGACCTTTATTCTCACTGATGGGTCAGATCCAATGTGTCAGATCCATCTCTCCCTTTCCAAAAGCTCGAGGTCTTCAGCAAAGTTCATGGGCATCCTTCCCTACCCATAATGCAGTTCCCCAACCTCCTCGGATCTCATTTGTTGCACTACGAGAAGGATCTTCTAGCAAGCTCTGGGCTAAGTTTGTCGTTTTTATTAGTATCTTTGTTTTATAGTTAAACCTTTATTTAAAAAAAAAAGGGGGGGTTCTTTTGTTGAGTGGTTCTCCTGAGTTAGACCATCTTTTCATGCTCATCTACCTTCAGTTCAGATCTTTCTGATTTTCAGCATATTTTTTTCCCATACTTCCCTACCTTCCCTAGGTCTTGTTTTTTTTTTTCCATTTGTCCATTTACGTTCCTTTGGGAACAGCCTAAAGAAGAAGATGATGATGATGATGACTTTCCTTTATGGATTGTTCATCCATTTTTAAGTGGTTTGCTGTTTTATTTCATGTCAGTCCTGTGTTACACCAGCATTTAAAAAATCTTTACTGTTGGAGCATTCTCATTGTTTTCTAATTAGCTCTGTGTTTTGAAGTTTTAGCAGTGGTTGGTGTTTTTTCTCTTCTTTGCTGTCAAAATCTTGAGATTTTTAATTTTTAAGGGCTAATTTTATACTTTGTGTTATAGTGACATTTGCTTAATTGGTTTTCTTTGGCACAAGAGCTTTAAAAAAGTACACATTTGGGCACAAGGTGCCACCGCTAAGAAAAGCAAATTTTGCATGTTTTTTATTTATGTGTGGAATATTTTGATGAGAAGTGCAAGATTTATACATTTTTCCCAAATATTGTTAGGTAACGAAAAACAAGCTGATGTTGTTAAGGCTAAAGGATAGATCTTCTTCGTGCTTCACTGTTGCAGTCCTGACTTATAGGATTTCCTGCTTCGGAAGCCCTTGGTCGGCCCGACTACCAGAGTAAAAAAAACTCCCTCCTCCCTGAGTTGGCAGACACCCTACCCTGACGTCTGAACAGTTGGGTTTAAAGGGAGCCAGCAGACATCATGACACCAGTCTTTCTTGCCATTGGAGCCTGAAGCAGTTCTCTGTGCGTTGGTCGGTCCACACCAGAGTGAGAAATTCTTTTAAGGCTAAGTAACCCATTGGGGAACTCTCTTTCTTACTTGTGATTCATGTCAGATAAAGTTAACAACTGCCTTTGTTGTAGTAAACAAATCCCTCAAAGAGACTTTCATACGTTGTATGTTGCTTATTTAGGCCCAAACTACAATGTCTCAAATTAATGTCTGTGCACCCTATTCAATACTATGACTATAAAGCATTGGGCTGAAATCTTGTCTAAGCACCTTAGTCAGCAGTCCGCTTCCCATCACACGATGGCATCCCTCAGTCGTCCCTGAGGAAGAGGAAAAAAGACCCAAACTTAGGGCCTCAGATGAGAACCTTTGTCTGTCAACCAGTCCCCCCGGGCTCATTATCGCAGAACAAGAAGAGGTGCCTTGACAGCCCCCTTCTGCGAGTGAGGTAGTGATGCAGGCCTCTGCTGAGACCCTTTCGGAGTTCGACGTGCTCTTGGATCCCTTAACTTCAACTTAGGCTGTGGTGTTCAGTTAGTTGTTCGGGTCCAGAGTCACTAAACAGACCTCGGCTTCCAGAGAGCGGTCTTCATCTGACAACCTCCCTTCTGGGTGTCTGACATCTTTGGGTATTTCTTTCAAGGAAACTGGCATCAGAGTAGGGAACGTATATAGGCCCAAGGCAAAACCTACACCTAATCTCAGTTTATATGTCTAGGCCTACCAGCTCCCGTCCCACAGGTTACCAGCAGGATTTGGTCAGGTTGGCAGAGGGCCTTATTTGTTTGGTCAGAGCCAGGCAACCTCCCCCTGAATCTTCCCCAGGAAAAAGGAAGAGAGACCTTACACCTGAGGCCTTTTTAGAACCCTCTGATTTAGATGAATAGTATGATCAGGAAGACTCTGTCCTTGAAGAAGAACCCTTCCTTACCGCCTTTGAGGATTCTGATTCAGAAGAAGTGTTGCCTTCTGCTTCACCCCCTGAGGACATTCCCTTTGGGGAAACATTGCATGCAATGAGAAAGTTTTGCCAGTGTCAGGCACAGGAGTACCCGCAAGCATAAAAGAGGGTCAGGAAGTTCCTTGAGCTCCTTCAGCGTAAACCCTTGGTTATCCCTCCAGTTTTGGAAGTGGTAGAAGATGCCTTTATGGAATCGTCTTTTCCCTCAGCCCCTCATAAACCAGACAGGTTTTACAGAGTACTGGACTCATAAATTCCTTTCTAAGAACCCCTCTGCTAACCCAGAGGTTGTCACCTCAGGCCCCAAGGGAGTTAGGGCCAGTACTTCAGAAAAAAACACTACCTATGGATAAAGAAATCGGGGCCCTTGACAGATTTGGGAAAAAGGTTTACACTTCATCTACTCTTGCCATGAGGGCCCTCAGTTGTTACTTTGATATGATAGAACAGAGTATTTTGGAAAAAGTGAAGCAAAAGATTTCCTCCCTGGAGGACAAGAACACCTCCAAGGAATTGCTGGATCTCTGCCATTCCAGTTCCCAGGTATCTAGACATTCTTTGAACTGCAGATAAAATACCCTAGAGGCATCTTCCCGAACAGCTGTGTCTGGCCCAGTCATCAGGAGGCATGCTTGGCTTAGGGAACAGACATTACTGGAGCATGTCAAATCTATACTGCTAGATGCTCTCCTGGATAAGGACACCCTTTTTGGACCAAAGGCTGAGGCTGTGTTAAAAAAGATGGAGGATGAAGCAAAATCCATGCAAATGGTCAAGGACTTCCTCCAAGTTCAGTAGGAATTTTCCCACTAAGCATCGGTCTTTTCCTGCCCATTCAAAACCCAGTCAAAGGGAAACCCAAAGGGAAAGGCCTCACAGGCAGCAACAGCAATCTTAGAGGGCAAGGCAGTGATCCTCACAAATATCCAGGCCAGGGAGTTCTAGGCCACAGGGCCCTAGCAGAGATCAGCAATGACTCACCACACTCCCTACCCCCAACCCCCGGAGAAGATAAGAGGAAGATTAGGAGGAAGACTTTCCCTATTCAAGGAAAACTGGGCCCTCTTCACTTCTGACAAGTGGGTTCTAGAAGTAATCTCAAACAGCTACAAGCTCACTTTAAAAGAACCATTAAGATTCTCAGGTTACCTCAATGTGGCACAAAATCATAGGACAGAGGCCGTTTCTCAGATTCATAACCTATGCTCTCAGGGCTTTGTGGAACCACTACCAGACCACCAGATAGGAAAAGGCTTTTAATCCAGGCTATTCCTGGTCACCAGGAAAGAGGGCTCTTGGCTCCCTATCCTGGATCTGTCCATTCTCAATCAGTCTCTCCAAGTCCCAAAATTCAAAATGCTTACTATTCAAAAGCTTCTTCCTGTGATCACTCCTCAGGCTCTAATGGTTACCTTGGACTTGAAAGATGCCTATTTACACGTCCCTATAGAAGAATCCTGCAGAAGTTTTCTTCACTTCAAAGCAGGTACCAGTCACTTTCAATTCTTTGCACTTCCCTTTGGCTTGTCTACTGCTCCCAGAGTTTTCACCAAATGTCTGGCCCCTGTGATCACCCTCTGCAGAACAAGAGGCATCCATATTTACCCTTATCTGAATGACTGCCTCATTCAGGCCTTGAGTCAGTCCAAGCTCCTGAAGGATCTGGCCTTCACCCAGACCCTACTCTCTTCTCTAGGGTTCACCATAAACTTCAACAAATCCAACACAAACCCTTCCACAGGATAGTTTTTCCTGGGGGCTTAGCTGGATTCCTCCCTCCAGAAGGCCTTCCTTCCCCCAGACAAGGCTTCCTTCTTAACCCAATACTTCCAGGACATTATGCAGAGTCAATGCCTGTCAGCTAGGGAATTCCTCAGAGCACTGGGCTACATGGCATCCTGTATCCTAATGATCCCTCTGGGCAGGCTACACATGAAGAAACTGCGTGGTACCTCAAGAATCTGTGGTGCCAGCACTCAGTCCCTGGAAACAGAAATTCACCTATTTCACTGCCTCAGGGAGGAATTGGCTTGGTGGGCACAAGCATGTGCACAGAACCAGGGTCTCCCCTTCAGATTCATTCCTCCGGGCCAAACCTTAACCACAGATGCATCGGACACAGCCTAGGGAGCCCATTTCCAACACCTCCTATCCCAGGGCAAAAAGGAGGGAAAAGTTCTATACTGCCATCATTTCCTTCCAATTTATGTGCTTGTGCCTGAAGTGCATGATGACTTTCAAGGATCACTGGAAACCAGGGATTCTGTGTATCAAGACAGACAATACAACAGTCGTGGTACATAAACAAGCAAGGGGCACCACTCCTTCCCTCTTTGCTGGCTGACAGTGCAGATCTGGGAGACAGCCAGTGCTGTGGGGTTGCACCTGATGGCTTAGTACCTTTCTGGGACTCAGAACACTTTAGCAGACCACCTTAGCAGACACTTAATGGATCCACACAAGTGGCAGCTGCATCGGGAAACATTTCTCAGCATAGTCCAGAAATGGGGATCTCCTCAAATAGACCTCTGTACCACCGACAAAAATGCTCTGTTAAAAAGATTCTTTTCCAGGAAAAAACTTCACACAGCCTGGAGAACAGATGCCTTCTCCTTCCTCTGAAGCCATATATTTCTTATGCATTTCCTCCCTTGCCTGTCCTTCCAAGGGTCCTCCTAAAAATCAGGGAAGAAGAAGAACCGAGGGTCATCCAGTTAGCTCCAGACTGCCCTAGGCAGCACTGGTACCCCCTGCTACTGAATTTGACCAAAGAAAAACCTTGGCAGTTACCCCAGAGAGTGGAACTGCTGACTCAGGCAAATGGAAAGTTTGTGCACCCCAACCTGCAGACTCTCAAACTCTCTGCCTGGATAATTCATCAAAATTCTACCCTGAACAGTACCTGAGTAGTCAGGTGCTTAATATCTGAAAAGAATCTAGAAGACCCAGTACTAGGAAAACATACTCTGCCAAGTGGAAAAGATTCTCGTATTTATTGTCAGCAATAAGGCCTCAACCCTGTCTCTACCAACATTTTAGCAATTTTGGAGTACCTGGCAATCTCAGTGGACAAAGGTCTATCCTTCTCATCCATTAAGATTCACTCTACTGCCATTTAAGCCCATATCCTTACTTTTCTTCATATCTTTTCCCACCCCTTAATGAAACAGTTTCTTAGGGGTGTGCTGCATGTCGGACTTCCCAGAAGGCAGCCCACCCCTCCTAGGTACCTCAACTTTGTTCTAGAAAAATTGACCTTACCCCTGTTTGAACCAGCTGTGTCAGCTGATTTAAACTTCTTGACCTGGAAGACTGCCCTTTTACTGGCTATCACCTGAGCTAGGAGGGTCTCTGAGATGCAGGCCTTCATGTCAGTGGAACCCTTTCTTATCTTCCACAGAACTAACCCTTCCTTTATGCCCAGGGTGGTCATGGACACTTCCCTGATCCAAGCCATACACTTGCCTACCTTCTTCTCTAAGCCACAGAACCAAGGGGAAAGAATCCTTCAATCCTTGGATGTACATAAGCAACTTTGCTACTACCTCGACAGGACTAAAACTTTCAGAAAATCAGAACGACTGTTTGTTTCCTTTGCCTTGGACTCTGAAGGAAAACCAGGCAAACTATCTCCAAGTGGATCTCCCACTGTATTTTATTTTTGTTATGTCTACCACGGCAAAAAGCCCTGTGAATCTGTTAGAACCCATTCAGCTAGTGCCACTTCTACTGCCTCTGTTTTCCTAAGGGAGGTGTCTACCAAATACATTCTGGAAGCAGCTCCCTGGTCATCGGTGCATACCTTTAACAAGCACTAGCATCTGGCAGCATTTTCTAAGTCCAGAGCAGGATTTGCCACTGCCATCCTGCAGGTCATTCTCTCTCTTCCCATTAAGGCACCTTCCACCCTCATCTCAGCTTTGGGAATCATCCCATAAGTTAGGACGGCAACAGTGAAGCATGAAGAACATAGTACAGTTGTGTACACTTACCATAAATGTAGATATTCAAGTGTATTCAGTATGGCAGTCTTCCCTCCATCCCACTTATTTTCCTTACAATAACCACTTTTTCTCTCTCATCCTCTTCCAGAGGACCCTCTGCAGGGATGCCCTACAGGTCCCCTTCCTCTTACCTGGTCCCTTGCTTAAGATTCATCTATGGGGCTCTTCCCTTCTTGGGGAAAGAAGAAAATGATGTCATGGTGTCAGCTGGCTCCTTTTATACCAAACTGTCCTGACATCAGAGTAGGGCATCCACCAGCTCAGGGAGGAGGTAGTCTTTTACTCTGGTAGTTGGGCTGACCAAGGCCTTCCGAAGCAGGAAATTCTATAACTCAGGACAGCAACAGTGAATACACTCAAGCATCTACATGTGTGGTAAATGTGTAAAACTGTACTTTCTTACTTAGCAACTAATGGGGTCTGTACCTCAAGTTCTTCCACAAGCTTGACCCAATCAGGCTCAAGTGCTGAACTTATGTAGGTGGTATTGTTTTAGTTTCATTTCTAAGATCTGAAGAAAATGTGACTGAAGAATCTTCTGATGTTCTTCATGTTTCACTGTTGCAGTCATTACATTTGGGTTATCTTCTTGCAGGTAGCCCTCAGTCGGCCTGATTAACAAAGTCTTGGGTCCTGCATCAGTTGCTGTCCTTTCTTCCATGACGTCAGGTCTTTAGGGGTATAAAACATGTAGCCGACGCCATTACATCAGTCTTTCTTGCTGTGCCCAAAGCAGAAACAGTTCGCAAGTGCCGGTTGGCCGACTCCTGAAATTTTCGTTTTCGAGTTTCAGAACCAAAGTCTTCAACTAAAGCTAAGTAGCCTGTTGGGGAAACTTTTTCTTGCTCCTTCCGATGTCTGTAAAAGTTAATAATTTAATTACTTGTGGAAAGCAAATACCTCATAAAGATTTTCATTCGTACTGTATTCCTTGTCTAGGCCTTGAGCACGATGTACCTTGCTGTCGGTTTTGTGCTTTATTTAATCAGCGCACTATCCGTTGTCGGTATATTTTCACCTCTAAATATTTCGGTTCTCAGTTTAATTATCCAGAAATGTCATCGGTTAGCCATCCGACTACCAGGATTCTGAAAAAAACCGCAAAGATAAAGACAGAGACAGGCCGCCGAGGTCCAAAACTGCCGACGACACTTCTCCTAAGCCAGTCGCCAGTTCGTTGGTACTCAGTGGGGTGCTTTTGCAGCCCCTGATACCCGCTACTTCTGATTCGCAGGCCTCTACTGGGACCCATTCGGAGCCCGGTATGCCACGAGATGCTTCAACTGTGGAATCTGCGGATGTCTCTACCTTGTATGGGTCCAGAGCCGCTGTGCAGGCACCGGCTTCTGAGGGTGTATTCAGGCCTACGAACTTGCATATTAAATCAACACCTCCTTCTTCACTTAGGCCTAAATCTCGAACCATGCCTAAAATACTGACGCCCAGGCCACATGCTCAGGCCTCTATGCCTAAAAAACAAATGATAAGAATGGCTGAAGATCTAATAACTCAAATCAGGGGTAGCCAACCCCCCCAAGAGGCCTAGGACTGAAGTTATTTATGAATTTTCTGACCAGGATTCTGTTTTTTCTGATTCTTATGATGATCTGGATTTGCCCTTATCTACTTATGAGGATTCTGATGGGACTCCATTCCCTCTGCTTCCCCTCCAGAGGATTTTCCTTTTGGGGAAACCTTACATATTCTAAGGGAGCATTTCCACTGGGAAAGCCAGGATTTTTCTGATTCAAAAAAGAGGCTTAGGGATTTCTTACTCCTACCTCAGCATAGGCCTTTAGCTATTCCTCCTGTACTAGACATTGTTGATGATCCATTTTCTGAATCTATTTTGGCCTCTGATCCCTTGCTTCCTGCTCCCAGAAAACCTGACAGATACTATAGGGTCCCTGAGTCACACAAGTTCCTTTTTAAAAATCCTATTGCAGATCCAGAATCTATTTCACAGGGGCCCAAGGGCATTAAGGCTTCTACTGCTAAAAATCCTATCCCTTCTGATAGAGACTCCAGGGCACTGGATAGATGGGGTAAGAAGGTTTACACTTCTGCAACCTTGGCCATTAGGGCTTTAAACTGCCAGTTTCATATGTTACAGTATAAGCAACATGTTATTGGATTGCTTAAACAGAAAATGATGTTGATTCCTGACTGTGTGGAAAATAAAAAGAATACAGGATTTAATGCATTCTGCCGAACAAGTTGGAAACATGCATTGCAATGTGGTTTTGATTCATTAAAGGCCTCTTGCAGGGCTGCTGTTATTGGGTCTGTGCTCAGAAGGCATGCTTTGCTTAAAAAGAGCAATCCTTGTCTGATTATATAAAAGCTAAATTGTTGGATGCTCCCTTAAATCAGGACCGCCTGTTTGACAACAAGGCTGAGGAAGTTCTCAAAAAGATGGAAGATAAAGCAAAATCTATGCAAACTGTTAAATATTTCTTACAAGTTCAGCCTCCTAGATTTAGTAGGCACTGGCCCTCTAAGAATTGGTCCTTTCCAGCCCCTTCCAGGTCTTCTCAAACCAAACCCAGACACAGCAAAAAAAACCCAGGCTTCAGTCCCAGGGGACACACAGGACTAAGTAGTTGGGGGGCCTCCACTTCCAAATCTGGGAGTAATAAGACTCCCTCCTATGGTAAACTATCTCAATGACTTATTTTTTAAAATTTCCAAGCACTTGTCAACTGGCTGCCCCTTTGGGGGGAAAGATTGCTCTTCATGCAAAGAACTGGGAACTCATTACCCAGGACAAATGGGTTTTAAATATAGTGTCCCAGGGATACAGATTTCATTTCCAGACGTTGCCAACACCAAGCAGGTGGCCAGACCTACTCCCAAATCAGTGGGCAGAGGCCCCAAAACAGGTATTTTCTCTCTTAAGCATGGGGGCTATTCAACTAGTACCAGAAGAGGAAAAGGGACAAGTTTTCTACTCAAGACTTTTCCTGGTACCCAGAAAAGACAATTCATGGCGTCCTGTCCTGGACCTGTCTACTTTAAACACCTTTTGGAGATTCCAAAATTCAAGATGCTGACTCTTCACCAATTACTTCCTATGCTAGGCAAAGATGCTTGGCTGGCAACACTAGATTTAAAAGAAGCATACCTGCACATCCCAATCAGGGAATCTTGCAGAAGATACCTACACTTCAAAGCAGACTACACGCACTATCAGTTCTCTGCACTGCCCTTTGGCTTATCTACTGTGCCCGTGGTATTCACAAAGTGCCTAGCTCCAGTTATTGCATTTTGCAGGCAAATAAATATTCAAATATACCCATACCTGGCCAATTGTCTAATTCAGGCAGAAAGCCACGACATACTTTTGAATCAGCTGGTCTTTGTACAAAGGGTTCTAACTTGTCTGGGGTGCACCATAAACGAAAAGAAATCACACCTGGTACCCTGTCAACAAATTATATTCTTGGGAGCAAGCTTGAATACAGCTTCCCAGATGGCTTTCCTCACGCCAGAGAAACAAATTCATTTGACAACCTACTTCAGACAAGTGGCCACAAAAACCCTGCTGTCTGCAAGACAAATACTGCAAGCCTTGGGGTTCATGGCCTCCTGCATTCTTCTAATTCCATATGCAAGACTGCATATGAGGAAACTACAGTGGTATCTAAAAAGCCTATGATGTCAACATTCTTAAGATCTAGAAGCAATGATTCCTATCATACCTTGCCTACACCTAGAGTTCCTTTGGTGGGCAGTGCCTGCCACTAAAACAAGGGACTACCTTTCACACCACCCCCTGCCGCCCAAACCCCAACAACAGACACATCAGACTATGCATGGGGGGCTCACCTGGCAGGGAAGTGCATTCAGGGCAAATGGAATCCAAGTCAAATGCACCTGCATATCAATCAAAAAGAAATGTTAGCTGTACAGAATGCTCTGACAGCCTTCAAGGACCACATTCTTCCAGGACAACTAATGGTAAAGACGGACAACACCACTGTTATGTGGTACATAGACAAGCAGGGGGGTACACATTCTTACCCCCTCTGCAGACTAGCCATGACATTGTGGAACACAGCCTTGAGCTACGAAGTGCACCTACAAGCTCAATTCCTGGCAGGAAAATTAAATACACTGGCAGACAGACTAAGCAGAAACCTCATGGACCCACACGAGTGGAAACTGGAACCAAGGATATTCAACATGTTGACAAGCAAATGGGGGAGCTCAGATGTAGATCTGTTTGCCTCTCCCCAGAACTACCAATTGGACAAATTTTGCACAAGGACTCCCCACAAATGAGCATGGAAAGTGGATGCTCTGTCCTTCAGCTGGAAAAACCTATCAGTCTATGCCTTCTCCCCTTTGCCTCTGCTCTCAAAGTATTAGTAAAAATCAAGAAGGACAAACCAAGGATGATTTTGATTGTTCCAGACTGGCCACGCCAACACTGGTACCCCCTCCTGCAGAGTGTGTCACGGTTATCCCCATGGCACCTGCCTCAGACTCCTTCCCTGTTGTCTCAGCAGGAGAACCAGATTCTGCATCCTCAGCTTCTAACACTGAACCTTGCAGCCTGGCTAATTATATAATCTCTCCTTTACCATCCCTCAGTAAACCTGTGATGGATATCATTTTAGAGGCAAGGAGGCCTAGTACTAGAAACTCTTATGCTGAAAAATGGAAAAGATTATTTGCCTGGAACCAATCTCAAGGGATGAGCATAGCAGTGCCCAATTTACCTCAGATTTTATAATACTTAACTGAGATGCTTCACATGGGCCTGTCTTTTTCCTCCATTAAAATCCACGCCTCAGCCATTTCAGCTCATTATAACACAGAACCTCCCCTCTTCTCTCATCCACTGCTCGAGCAGTTCCTCAGAGGGGCCAGAAATTTGAGACCACCCAGGAAAGCTCCAACCCCAGCCTGAGACCTTAACTTTGTTTTGGAGAAACTCACTCTACCTCCTTTCGAGCCAACTGCTACTGCAGACTTAAAATTTCTTTCTTGGAAAACAGCTTTCCTTTTAGCAGTCACTTCAGCTAGAAGGGTATCTGAATTACAGGCCCTTATGGCAGTGGAGCATTTCATCATCTTTCATGTGGACAGGGTGTCCCTCAGAACCAATCCATTTTTCATGCCGAAGGTGGTATCCATTGTGGCTCTTAATCAGTCCATTCATTTGCCAACCTTCTTTCCAAATCCACAGAACAAAGGGGAATGGATATTGCATTCCTTAGATGTGCACTGACAACTTAGATTCTACTTAGACAGGACTAAACCTCAAAGGAAATCTGAACAACTGCTGGTGGCATTTGCTGCAGGGGCAGAGGGGAAGGCTATTTCAAAACAAACCATTTCTAAATGGATAGGCCATTGCATTCATTTCTGCTATAAGCACCATGGAAAACCTATCCCCCAGGGGATCAGACCTCACTCCACCAGGGCTGCATGTACCTCTACAGCCTTTCTCAGAGGCATCCCTACCAAGGACATCCTAGAAGCTGCTACCTGGAGTTCTGTACATACTTTCACCAAGCATTATCATTTGCCAATTTTCTCTAAATCCAGAGCTGGCTTTGCCACTGCAGTCTTGCAGGGTCTTATAACTGGTCCTAATGCTATCTAAATTCCTCCTCTGAACCATAGCTTTGGGAATTTCCCCAAATGTAATCACTGCAACAGTGAAACATGAAGAACATAGTACAGTTGTGTACACTTACCATATTCACTGTTGCAGTCCTGGTTACCCTCCCTCCAGCCCCCTAACTTCTTTTGGCTATACCTCTACTTTCCTTTACTATGCTTAAAAGCCTTTTTGTGTATATGTTTTTTTGTTGGAGGTGTATCATTGTACTTTTATACTTAATTGCTTTCCATTAGGGGGGCACCTAACACCTGGGGCAAGAAAAACTGATGTAATGGCATCAGCTGCATGTTTTATACCCCTGGTGACCTGACATCATGGAAGAAGGGACAACAACCGATGCAGGACCCAAGACTTTGTTAATCAGGCCGACTGAGGGCTACCTGCAAACAGATAACCCAAATGTAATGACTGCAACAGTGAATACACTCGAGCATATACATTTATGGTAAGTGTACACAACTGTACTTTTTCTGTACTGTTTGGGGGCAGTCCATCTCCAGGAGGACTGCTCCATTTGTCATTCTTTTAGCAGCAGGGTCTTGCTGGAATGCAGGAGGAAACTGGTAGACAGGAGTTTGCTAAAACCAGATTTCCAGGAATCACTGGACAAGGCCGACCCAACTTCAAAATCTTCAAAGGGATCGAAAACTTCGAAAGCTTCTTCGGAGCCGAAGTCTTTGGCTCCGAGACTTGCTGAGAAGGTGCAGTCGCCGGTTCCGCAGTCCTCAGAACTGAGCACTGAGCTTGTTTTTCAGAACTGGTCCCCGGTGTTAGTCGGTCTCCGAAACTTTGAGATTACCTATTTTACAGTCGGTGGCTTCGTTGATCCCTTCGACTTGTTCTTCGAGGAGCCTCTTCGATGTGGATGTGGACTGAGTGGTGCAGAATCTGGCACTAGCCAAAGTATCAGCTTCGGCCCAACCGGTTTTGGAGCCAAAGTCTGTTTTACCTACTGTGTCTACTCCTCCTCTGAGCCGGGCCTTTGGAGCTGCGGGAGGTGGATCTGATGATTGTGGAACCTTCAGAGCCAAAGCCTGTTCCTGTGCCATTGGCTCCGTCAACTCAGACTACCTCGGTGCCATTCAAGGAGTTTGGGAGCCAACACTCTCTGGTCAGCTCCGGGGGGGAGAGTCGAACCGATGGGTCTGTTCCGACCTTCCGCATGGATGAGCTCTGTTCCTTCCTCTGGGTTGGAGCCCATTGTATTGGCGCCAGGGAGGAAGCCAGCTTCTTTGGAATCGGCTACTTCCTCGAGTTGGAGCAGTGGAGCCTTCGATGCCATGAGGAGAGTTATGTCTTCCAAGACTCCCACGTCATCAGGGCCTTTCTTCTCATCCCCAAAAGTGCCACTTTCTACCTCTACATCACAGGTCCCTGTAAAGCGTCGAGGCCCAGAGCCTCAGGTAACCCTATTGGGTGACCCATGTTCTACCGAAACCTCACCAGAAGCTCCCACTGATGAGGTTCCCAGGAAGAAGCTTTGCAAGAGGAGGCATTTAGACTCCCCACAGGAGTCTGTCACATCAGACACCAACTTAGAGGAGTCAGAAGTGTCCCCACGGTCCCCATCGGAGGATATCTCATTTGCTGATATCCCTGAAGTCTGGAAACAGAGGGGTGACTGGCAGTCCATTAGCCCTACTGATGATGAGTTTGTGCTTCTGAAGGCTTTTGGGTCTCAACCCTCCACCCTTCAATGAGCTAATGGAGTTGGTTGCTCAAAGGGCGTGGGAGTCTCCTGATACTGTGGAACCTGTTCCTCTGAAACCCAGCAAGTTTATTAGATCGGCACAGGACAAAATGTTCCTTACCAAGGGAGTGCCGGTGGATGCCATGGTGGTGGCGGCGGCCACGAAGAAAGCGATGTCTGAAACCTCTTCTAATGTCCATCCTCCTAATAGAGATTTCAGGATTATGGACAAGTATGTGAAACGCATTTTTAGTTCAGCGACTTTTGCTATGTGATTGCTCAACTATTTGACACATTTTACCCATCTTCAAAAAGATCTCCTTAAAGATCTTGGAGATGCTGTACAGAATATTACAGCTGAAGGTGTTCCTGATAAGGTGACATCCCAGCTCAATACCCTTAATTCCATAGTTAACTCATCCATACGGCTCATTTCTTATGCAGCCGATGGTTCGAGTCAGACATTGGGTTCAGCAATAGCTCTTAGGAGACATTTGTGGATGCGCTTATGCTCCTTTGCAGAAGCCTTCAAGTCTTCCTTCGTTAATACCTCATTTGATGGCTCGTCCTTTTTCAGGCCTAAAGTCAAGGAGACCCTCACTAGGTGTGAACAACATGGAAAGACTCTGTCTGCCATAGGAATCCATTTTTCCACCCCTTCTAGACCTTATCCCAAAGGGCAAAAGGGAAGAAAAATGTGGTTCTGGAAGTCCCAAGGAGCTTTTCAGAACACACATAGTGAACTCCCCTCAGGGCGGCAGAGGGGGTCCACAAAACCAGGTCGACAGGGATCAGTTCTTTGGCAAGCCCTACCAGTGCTCCTGAAAGGAGGCCTGAATGTCCTACTGTGGAGGCAGTCGGGGGTTGCTTGTCTTTGTATCCAGATGCCTGGCTAGTAATTACAAAAGATTCTTGGGTACAAAAAATTGTTACCAGAGGTTATGTCATTCCGTTCTCAGAACCCCCCATATGAAGGAAAATCCCAGACATTCCACCCAGTCTCAGGGATCAAGCAGCCATAGAAATTCAAAGGATGCAGGAAGAGAGAGTCATCCAGCCAGTCCCAGCAGACCAAATAGGATCCGGAAACCTACTCCAGATTTTTTTTAGTTCCAAAGAAAACAGGGGACTGGAAGCCCATCTTGGACCTCAGCAGACTCAACACCTTTGTAAAGAAGGAGAAGTTCTGGATGGTCACGCTTCAATCGATTCTTCTGTTTCTAGGAACCGGCGATTGGATGTACTCTATAGATCTCAAGGATTTGTACTATCATATCAAAATGGCCAGACCATCCAGAGATCACTTGCATTTCCGGCTGGGAGCCAGTCACTATCAGTTCCAAGCACTGCCCTTTGGTCTCACAACAGCCCCCAGAGTGTTTACCAAATGCATGGCAGTGGTTATGGCTCACCTGAGGTGTCTAGGATTCTGAGTGTTTCTGTATCTGGATGACTGGCTCCTCACCGCCACCTCCAGGCATCAGCCACTTCAATCTAGGGATCACACACTCAATCTGTGCTGTCAGTTAGGAATAACTATAAATTTCGACAAGTCTGCATTGTCACCATCACAGCGTATCTCCTTTATCGGAGCAGATTTAGAAAACACCACCACCATGGTAAAATTGCCACTGGACAGAATAGTCACTCGTCGACAACAGGTGTTCGAGATTCTGACGAGCAAAAGGGTACCAGCCTCTCAAGTGTTGAAACTACTAGGTACTATGGCAACAACGCTCATAGCAGTTCCTCTGGGGCGTATGCATATGAGAATACTTCAGTGGTTACTCTTCACCCAGTGGTCGTACCAACAACTTCCAGTGTCATTTTTGATAATGATTACAGATTCATGCAGAAAGGATCTTCAATGGTGGTTGACCAGCCATCATGTAACAGTAGGTCGCCCATTTGTTCTTCCCCCACCATCAGCCACGGTGACCACAGACGCTTCTCTGATAGGGTGGGGGGGGGGCTGGCTTTTTCAGGGAAGAACAGCCCAAGGCACCTGGTCAGTGACAGAGTCACAGTTGCACTTCAATGTTCTGGAGAGGAGAGCGGTACATTTGGAGTTGTAGTATTTCCAAGACACTGTTTCTCTGGGAATGATTGCGATTCAGACCGACAACATGTCAGTGGGCTGGTATATCAACAAGCAAGGGGGAACCAAGTCTTACCCCTTATGTCGAGAGGCCCTGAGAATCTGGCAGTGGGCTGTATGCACCAGGTGCTTTCTGTTAGCGTCGCACATCCCGGGGAAGTCCAACTAGATCGCGGACAAACTGAGCAGAGCCATTCTGATGCCACACAAGTGGTCCCTCAAAGACAAAGTTGCGGAGATGATTTTTCACCGATGGGGCCAGCCTTATTGCGACCTGTTTGCATCCCCTATGAATGCCAAATGAAGAAGGTACTTTGCCCTGAATCCCCCACCAGGGGAGAACCCAAGGGATTCTCTCGTACACGCTTGGCCCCTGGGACTCCTATATGCTTTTCCAACAATTTCCCTGATTCCAAAATTCTTGCAGAAAGCCAAAGCCCCGAGGAAGACTGTAATTCTAATAGCCTCATATTGTTCTCGACAGATTTGGTTCCCCTTTCTTCGACTGTACCAACTAGAGGAACCTTGGATTCTGGACCCAGTTCCAGATCTGCTGACACATTCGTCAGGGGCTCTTCATCCTTCTCTTCAATCCCCAGATTGATAGCTTGGCTGCAACAATTTCCAACATAGCCAGGTCACACAATTTTTCCTCGGAGGTATAGCCTTTCCTTGTATCTTCTCATAAAGCTTCCACCAGAAAGTTGTACGCCAGCAAATGGAAGCGATTTGCTTTCTGAGCTTCGCAAAATAATATTGACCCGTACGTCGCCCCATTTTCCAGCATTTTAGAGTTCCTGACTAAGCTTTTTAATGAAGGTGCTGCAGCTGCCACCATATGATTTCAGTTGGCTGCAATTTCAAATTTTCACCTCAGATTGGAAGGTTCTAATCTAATGTCTCACAGATTATGTAGAGCCTTCTTAAAAGGTACCATGCATCTTTGACCACCAATTAGACAACCTTTTACTCTCTGGAATCTGAATTTTGTTTTATCAAGGATCATTCTTCCTCCATTTGAGCCTGCATCATCCTGCCAACTAAAATTTCTGTTTTGGAAAACCATCTTCTTGGTGGACATTACATCAGCACGTAGAGTGTGCAAACTTCAGGCCCTATCTGTCAAACCCCCATATTTGATTTTTCACCCCGACAGAGTGTCGCTGAGGACTAACCCTTCCTTCCAAAGGTATGTTCGGAGGCTAATCTGAACCAAACTATTGAACTCCCAACTTTCTTCAGTAACCATTCCAACAAGTTGGAGTGTATGTTGCATAAACTTGATGTTCACAGGCAACTAAGATTCTATTTGGATAGAACAAAAGAATTTAGAAAATCAGAACAACTTTTTGTTTCTCATGCTGACACAAAGAAAGGGCTACCAGTATCTAAAGTTACTCTTTCCAAATGGTTGACTCATTGCAAAAATTCACATATTCCTCTGTGAATCAACCGTTAGAACACAGCGTGAAAGCTGTTCCACTATGGCTGTTTCTACTTCTTCAGCTTATATGGCTAGGCTGCCTTTGGACAAGATATGTGCAGCTGCCACTTGGTCTAAGCCTCATACCTTCATTACGCATTACAAAGTAAATAGGGCCTCCAGGGACAGGGCTTCCTTTGGTTCCACCCAAGATGAACGGTGCTTGGGATGCTACCCATATGTAAGAATGAACGACAAGATTGAACAACTTCACATAAATAAGTTATGTACTAACCATAACGTTCCATGCAAGTTGTTCATCTCGCCTTCATTCTTACATTCCCACCCGCCTTCCCCTTCCAGGCTTCTCGAAGAACGAGTAAGAGGTTTTGCAGTCTGGTGGGTCTTGTTCTAGGATTTCTTACTCGGGCTGGAGTAATGTTTATGTGTTATGTTATACATGTTGGGATCAGCAAACTAGATTTGAGGTGAGGCAGAGAGCATCATGGGATAGGGACTTGGCCTCGAGCTACTGTAAAACCTCGAGCTTGTGAAAGCGGCTCTGAACCCATGTGTAAGAATGAAGGCGAGATGAACAACTCACATGGAACGTTATGGTAAGTACATAACTTATATTTTCAGTGGCTGGGGAGGGGGAGGACAGAAAGTGCAACACATGAAAATTTTACTGTATTTCTTCGATTTTTTTTTTTTTTTTTCTTCTGTTTGCTTGACAGTTCTGTTTGCTCGAGTTCAAGTTAACTGAGAGTTTACTTTATCTGAGGGGATGTAAACAGAAGCAATAGCTAGTTGCTTGTGATTGTTTAATTTACAGTTAACAATGAGTACAGTTAACAATGAGTACTTGAGCTGGGTGGAAGTTTGGAGGAGAGGTTGATAGAAGGTAGAGGGAGAGCTTATTAGAGTAGAGAGAATAGCAACAACTCCGCCTTTTTTTCTCTAGCCTATCTTGCCGGAAGATATTATAGCCTGGGAGAAGAAATTCAGAGTTGGATATGTGCGGCTTAAGCCAGATTTCAGAGAGGGTGAGAATATCTGGGGTGTGTAGGGAGATCCAGGCATGAAAAGGGAAGATTTTATTAATGATACTTTGAATGTTCATAGATAGAATAGATAGGTTTTTGGTGGAAGTGGTTTTGAGAGCCAGAGAAGTCGTGTTGGGGGTGAAGACTGGGGGTGAGAGGAGTAAGTAGAGCAAGAAGAACTGAGGTCAGGTCCAGGGTTGGGATGAATGTCACCAGACAGTAGTAGGTTTGCAATGAGTAATTTAAGAGAAATCTGGCAGCCATAATGGAGGTAGTGTTTTTGTTTTAGTTTTAAGGGGGGTATGTATAGAGAGAATATTTTTATTTTGTGCAAGGTGTAGACAGAAAGATGAAAAAGTGAAGGGGGCAATAGGGAAAGAATAGGTAGCAGAGTGATTGGTTAGGGGGTAGGAAATAGTAGGTAAGGAGTAACTGTGTATTGGAGTACATTGATAAGAGGTGGCAGTGGAGATAAGATAGAGAAAGGGAGCAGTAAGAATAATTAGGAAGTTGTTAGAAAATATAAGGTTGGGGGTCATAGTGTGGTAGGCAAGGGAAGTAGTTAGGTTGTAGACTGATTAACTAATTGCAGTGGAGATGAAGTACAACTATGTAGAGGTCTTTAATAAGATACGTTGTTTTTAAGTATGGAGGATGTTTTTGTTGTAAGATTAGGAAGGAAGTTGGGTGGGGAAAGGAGATGTGGTCAATGGGGTTAGAATATAAATTTAGCTTATGTGTTTAACATGTTTAGTAACACCGCAGTGACAAAAAGCAGATCCTTTACTTCTCGTAGTTAAAAATTCAGCATAAACGCATTCTGTAGGCAAGTTTTTAAGTACAATGTGTTGGCTAGCATTGTCAGTTTTTACACGTACAGGATTGCTGTCAGTAGCAGTGCATTGATTTACTATATGCCCCTTTCCAGAACATTTAGGACAAACCAACTCAGGTGGTGCCATTTTTTTTTTTTTTTTTGTTTATAAGCAAAAAACATGCACACTTCAAGGCTTAGTTTTTGGTGCATGCAAGTTTGGCTTGGATTTTGCAATTTGGGAGATTTTGAAAAGTGCCTCAGATAATTCAGTCCCCAACTGTTTCTTGGTCATGTTTGTGCAGGTCAGACAATAAGCATACTCTTACATTGCTGTACATTGTGTTCTTATACAATTGGCTTTAAAAACCGCACTGCATACAACTGCTTGTGAAGAACACTGAGTTATTATTGGAATGTATTGCCACATTAATTTTTGTCTCCACTGCAATGAGATGGGCACTAGAATACAGTGCCGGTACTGTCATACATTCTTAATCTCCATTGTGTGTGTGTGTGTGTGTGTGTTGATAGCTAGTATTAAAAAGAAGAAAACGGAGAAAAATAACTGCTTCAAGACACTTAACAAATTAGCAGATTTTTTTACATAAAATGGAGACATATGACTGTCCATTTGTGGGAGCAGTGCTGGATTTGTCATTACTTCTAATGATATGTCACTTCTTTTTTTTTTTTAATTCTTCTGGAAGATCTGTGGCAAGAGTAAGTGTTTAGATGACTCTCTGTTAATAATGACCTCAGTTTAAATTTAAGGCAATTTTCTGATGTGTGTCTTGTAACTAGTCCTGTAAAATTGCTTTACCTGTCTGTTTTGGTCTTAATTGTGATTTGCGTTATTTTTCCTCTCTATATACCTTCATTTTTATTTCTACTCTCTTCCTTTCTGTCACATTATTTTGGACCCCATTATCCATGTTAATCCTATCTCATTTTTTCTGTTTATTTTGTTTCTTTGTACATTGTATCTGTCTCTTCCCTTCTTCCCTGCAGCTTTTTTGTCATGTACCTCTCCTCCCTATATTGGCACTTTTGTCACTGTTCCTATCCTGTTTCATTGTACATATTTTACATAAAGTCTAAATAGAATCTATTTGACCTTGCATAGTTATTGTACATTTCTTGTCTGTGAATCGTATATACAGAGTCATATGTATTCATGCATGTATGTGTGTATACAATATAATATAATCTGTATATATGGGAGAGCTTATTAGAGTAGAGAGAATAGCAGCAACTCCGCCTTTTTTCTCTAGTCTATCTTGCAGGAAGATATTATAGCCTGGGAGAAGAAATTCAGAGTGTATATATGTGTGTATATAAAATATACACAGGTGTGTGTGTGCATGCGTGTATGCGTGTGTAATTTATTTATTTATTTGACATTTGTTGACCAGGTTAGTCTGGCTGGGAAGTTAACCTTTTTCACAGAGACCCGAGGAGAAAAGTTCCAAAAAGGTAAATAATATACAGTTAATTATAAAAATGGACACAATGCAGTAAAACCGCAATCTTGTACAGGTTATAACACATACATAAAACAGTAATTTCATACAGATTATAACACATACAATAGTTACATTAAAAAATAATAAGATACTCTGTAAAGAGAGGACATTGTAGTTGCATAGTTGTACATAGATACTCAGGTGTAAGGTATTCTCATAATACATAGTCATAGTTACACTGATAAGATACAATGCCTATATTAGGTGCAGTGAGTTTCATCCTATATATAGTCACAGTACAGTATAATACCAAAGGTTTTGGAAAAATTTGAAGTTAATTTCAAGGCTGAAGAGATTATTGTTTGTACTATCCTGTGGGACAAGAAGAGGATGAGAGAAGGAGGGTTAGAGAGTAGAAGGGAGAGACTGAAAGGAGGGGAAGTTGATAGATGGAAGGAGGATGATTACGCTGGGTCAGTGCAAGAAAGAGCAAGTCCAAGATTTGAGTAGATATTCTTTTAAAGTTATTTTTGAAGCAGTTTGTATTTGTAATTAGTCTTATCTGTTGGGGCAGTTTATTCCAAGCATTTGTGACAGAGTGGTTATAGAGTAGTTTGCCAATGGTTTTGTTTGGTTTGTATATTTGAAAGAGATGTTGATCTGAGCTGTGGAGTACACGGTTTGGAATATAGGGTGTAATGAGGCTTAAGAGAGCAGGACAGAAGTGGGGCTGATTTTAATATGGAGTGGGTGAGGTGTATTTGAGGCAGAAATTATTGGTGGTGAAATTCAAGCCATTGAAGTTTTTTATTTATTTATTTTTTAGAGAAAGGCTGTGCTGCAAGCGATATGGTTGGTTGACAGCATATCTAGCAGTTTTATTATACGCAAGTTCAAGCTTAGTCAAAGAGATTTGTTTGTACGTTAGTGAGGATAGGCGGCGTATGAAGTAGGGTGGGTAAAAGGTAGGCTTGTGCCAAAGAGAGTTTGGATTCATTTGTCAGGCATTTTTTTATTTCTGTAAAGTAGGGCAAGTTTTTGGAGGGTCTTTTTAAAGCAGTGTTGGTTTTCCCCACCTCCCCTTATTTCTCTGTGTCATAAGTTGGTATAGCTGGTTTTACATCCTGTGTGTTATCTGACTATCTCAAGGATTACTTGCATAAAATTAGACCCTCTTAGTAACAGCCTGCATATCATTGCTGGAGCCTTCCTGTGTCCTGACAGAGTGCTCTTCAAACTATCTGGAGATGTACAGAGCTAAGTATATTTTTCTGGCGCTTCAGAGTTGTGTACTGTTAATTGTTGCTTGACTAATTTTATATCATTGCTGGCTGACTTCGGAGTTGTGCACTGTTATTTTTGCTTCACTGTATAGTTTTTCAGATCTCTGCTGAAGGTATTGGTTTTCCCCTACCCACCCTCTCTATTCCTGTCTTGTTAAATTTGGAGGCTTTTGCAGTTGCACTGTAGATTTGATCTGGGACACTCCCCCCAGTGCCATCTCTTTACCTCATTCTACCTAATAGACTCCTTCTGCACTTGTTTTTAGTCATTTTTAATTTAATTGCATTTTTTTAAACTGTTTGGTCTAACATTGCTACATACTCAAGTGTGCTAGCTTGCACTGCATTTGAATTGTTTTTACTGCTGTTTTAGCTACTTTTCTGTGTAAAAAAAATCTAAGCTTGTTTCCTACCTTTCCTGTAACTAGTTTAGTCCAGATTCAGATTTGCTGTATCCAGGACTGTATGTAAGCTTCTGAGCCCCCCAAGCTTTCTGTGTTGGAGGGAAGCTTTCTAGCTTATCAGTGGGAGTGGTAAGCACTGGGTAACCTATCTACCACGTAAGGAGTGGTTCTGGCCCAGAAATTGTAGTTATTGGCCGTTTGGGCAGTTTTTCCATCTCTCTCAAATTTCTAATTTAAAAGCCCGCATTTGCACTTGTTTACCCCCTTTCCTGTAACTAGTTTAGCCCAGATATAGATTCTTAGTTTTAGCACTTGAATTTGCTTATTCGTGATCAGCACTTGTTCAGAACTTCTTGTAAGCAGTAAATAACCTACTAATTGCTACAGCACTCAACCTTCCTCATTACCTAGAGGAAAACAGTTTTGGTACTTACTTTCCTCACTTGCTTAGAGAAAAACAGCTCTTGTACTCACTTTCCTCACTTATCTAGAGGAAAATAGTTTTTTATTCAGGCATGTCCAAGGGTCAGCTCCCAGTGTTCTCTCCTGTCTATCTGATGAATCTGGGCATCTTGGGGCAATGTAGAAATTGCCTCATGTACACAGACAACCCTCTCCTCCTGCCACCCCAACACTACAACCTGTGAAAGATGCACTTATCTAGCCAAACTGGAGGTAAAGCTCTCTCCAACCAAGACTGAACTTGACAGTCAAGAGGAGAAGGTAAACACTTGCACCACACTCGTCACATTGTCTCACTAAATCTACACCACCAAAATCCACACATAGAAACACAAAAACATTCGCGGAGGCTCTCAATAATAATCTGCTCAAGCAACAGAGAACTCCAAAGCAGAAATGCAAGCAACCTCCACCCTCCAACACAACCCAAATGACACATAGCCCGCAGACTCAGTGTGCCACTCAACCACAGCCAATAAAGCAAAACAACATACTAGTCATAGGTGACTCTATAGTCAGGCACACTGATGTCCCACTCACCAGGCTAAAAAAGAGGTCATTGTTCCCCTCTACTCATCACTCATTAGACCCATTATAGAGTACAGCACCTCTTTTGGTAGGTACCTCACAAGCCATCTACAACAACTGGAAAGGCCGCAGAAATACCTCACAAAGAGGATTACCAGCCTCAAACAGATGCCCTACACAGACTGTCTCAAAAAACTCCAGCTTTACTCCGTCGCATATCGCCTACTCAGACGTGATCTCTGCCTAACATACAAAGTTATATCAAACCCAGAGTTGTTGGACATGCTCCACTTAAAGAAGTCCCAGTCCCTCTGAGCTACACGCTCTATGGACCTAAACCTTGTCACCACAATAAACAGAACATGTCGGAGGGATAGAGTCCTGTCAAAGAGATTTCCCATACTCTGGAATAAACTACCTATCTATATCAAACAAAGCTCCTCATTAGTACTCTTCAAGAAAAATCTTGATGATTGGATGGGAAATAGGAAATTCACCCCGGGGATCACTTCTGTGACTCTGCTCGACAGTGGCACAGGAAAATAACTTTCTTGGGTTGCAAAAGCCAGGGTACCTTTTTGGCTGGGCTTGTATAGGCCCTAGGGCTGATAGCCTAGTACCTACTTATGAACCTATTTTGATCATCAATTATAACCCCTTACAGTTTGGGGTCGGTCTAGGCGTCAAATATTTCCTGTTCATGTTTGCATTAATAATTCCAAATCCATGCTACACACAACATATCAGAATATTTTCTCTTGAAGCATATATGAAGGCAAACACAATTGTATTGATATATGACCGCTGTCAATAAGTATTTGTTAGAAATGTAAGGTGATATCGTAATTTTTTAAAGGTTAAAGGTACACACTCCAAAGAGCTCTACTGGAGGGAATGAGTTAAACTAACAACCAGAATACACTCCAAACCAAGAAAATTAAAAAACGAACTAAAAGACAAGTTGCAGGACAATGGATCCTCTTTATTAAAACACACTTTATCACTTTCGTCAATGGTATAAATGACTTCTTCAGAATGAACAAATCACACTACATTCCACAAAATACCAATACTGCAGCAAAATAAAAATATCAGGTAGTCATCCAATACAGGCTGTCCAGTATAATAATAATAATTATTTTGCGAGTTAAATCACACTACATTCTCTACTTATATGATAAAATAAGAAAGTCACACGTTTTCACTTGATCTATCAACTTCAACCAAGCTTGTCTTAAAAACAAAATACATATATTATTTCTAAACAGCAAGACACACAATATAGTTGAATTTAAATACTCTGAACAGAAAATATTTTAAAGCCCAAATTCACCTTTCATCTTTAAAACACAACTGATAAAAATCACATCATTGAGCCCTGGGGGTACACTGGCATTGTATTTTGTTTGCCACTTTAGTTCTTTATACTGCAAAAATAAATCTAAGTGTCCCCCTCTTGGATCAATTCAACTTTTTCCATAGCCATGTATTTAAAATAATGGTCTGCGTGGTTTTTGAGATATTTTGCAAGTGCATTCTTTTCATCTAGCCGTGAAATGTCATACTGGTGTTGGTAAATCCTCTTTCTAAATGCCCCCTTGAGTTTTACCACTATAGAACATTTGACATACTTGACAAACTGCCATGTAAACCATCCCAGAAGTAAAACAATAACCTTTAATATTGGTTTTAATATGTAAAACTGTAACGCCTACTCTGTGTTATTGCACATTCTAACAAATTTAGCAGGAATATGCACCAATGGCTTTTTCTTATTTTAATTGACCTATTTGTGTGTGCATTTGTGTGTGTGTGTTTGTAATTTTACCTTTTACTTTTTTAACTGAATTTTCACTGCAATCGTAAATTTTTTATCATGTTATGTAATACCATCATTTTTCAGTAGTATATCATAAATGTAAATGCAGTGTCTGCATATTATATTGCTGTTCATGGAGCTTTTCTTCCCGGGACTCCATTGAAATGGGCTCTTCTTGGCCCAATGGACTATCCCGGTAAACAAACTGTAAAATAAAATAAATAATATACTGGACAGTACCTATTCTTACACCTTCAACCTCTAAAATAAAATTATACTGGTGGCATCTTCCACATTTGTGCATACCCCTTTCAACCACTCTAACACTATTACTTTCCAACAAATTCTTAAAACAAAGATCTTTCTTATAGACTATGGTAGGTTTTTCCCCTGCTTTTGACTTAATATTTTGATCTATTGAAAAAATATTCCAGTTATGTCTTATGACCTCTTTTATCCCATAGAAGCAAAGATTATATAGTAAAGTCAAGGCTCCTTTGTAGATGGTCTGTCTTTGCACAGTGTCATTGCCATTTTGCTGCACATAGGACAAGGGTGCAGTATTTCCTAAAAAGGGTTTAAAAATTCCCTTCGTTCTTTTATTTACTACCTCCCTGATTACCTCACTTAGTATTTTGTCCAGGTGCCCCCTCACCAACAACATTTTCTTAAGTATCTGGCACTCCTTAATAAAGACATCATCACAATTCACCATTCTAGCCAGTCTAACACACTGTCCTTTAATTAAGGACCTTTTTTGATGTAGTGGATGCCCACTAGTAAAATGTAGAAGGGAGTTGGAATAGATGGGTTTCCTATACAACTTGGACTCAAAGCCCTTGTTTTCTTTATCCAATGATAAGGATACATACAAATAATGTATCACTTCACTATTAACCCCCATTGTAAACCTCAAGAAGGTGGTGCAGTTGTTGATAAACTGAAAAAATTCATCCAGTTTCTCTGTGGTATCCCTCCAAAAAATGATGTCCAAAAACAACCATACAGCACCCAACCTTCAGAGTAACCAAAATCAAACACCTTGGTCATTTCCCACTCAGCTAATACCATACTAGCAAATGCTGGGAAGCATGCCACTCCCGTCTTCTTTTTGAATAGTTGTTCTTCAAAAATCAAAAAGTTGTTCTAAAGAATGGCTTCCATTAATGCCCTAATAGTAAGAACTTTGTCATGGCTAAACTCGGAATTTTGTACACTGAAATTCGTAAAACATTTCCAACCCCTCATCAGGGGATAACAGAAAAAAGGTCAATAACCAACAAAGGTTCATCTGCATAAATCTGTGAGTTAACCTTAGGTAAAAAAATATCCCACAAATCCTTAACAATATGTGGGAATTTATCCAAGATACCCTTGACCCGAAAATCTACAAATTTTGCCAGTGAGAAGGTCTTTGAGGCTTTGGCATCCACAATAGGTCTTAATGATGGGTCACAGCCACTATTATGAATTTTCGGAATACCGAAAATTGTGGGTGTCCTAGGATGGTCTACTTTCAAATATTCATATTCCTGTAAAGTAATCTGTCTGCTTATAGTTCTTCTAACAGTATGTCAGTCCTCTGGTAGGCAGTATTTCTTTCATTAATGGGCACTTCCTCATAAGTGTCTGTATACAAGACTCCTAGTAGTTTGTAGGCATAATCAATATGGTCCATAACAACCACCCCCACCTTTGTCAGGTTTCATAATTCTTAGAGTTTTCATTGATGCTATATTTTTAAACAGTCCTGATAACAAAACGCTGAGATTACTAAAGTTGGGGTAGTTGTTCTTTTTTATGGAATAAATATCTCTGATGTCCCTTTCGCACACTTTCTCAAAAATATTAACAAGGGAGTGAAGGGGGTGTTAAATGTACTACTTCTTTTTAAAGGCATTACTCTGCCTGACAAAGGGTTTTCAAAATAGGTGTTTAAATTAATTTTCCTAGTAAGCAGCTTAAGTTGTACTAGAATTTCTTCAATAGTTCCTTTTCTTAAAGGAACAAATAAAAAACCTTTTTCAAACTTTTCTGCCCATTCAATGGTAACAAGGGTGCTTAAAGATGAAAGCTGAATTTGCATTTTAAAATATTTTCTGTTTAGAGTATGTCAATTCAACTATATTGTGTCTTGTTGTATGTTTAGAAATAATATATGTACTGTGTTTTTAAGACAAGCTGGGTTGAAGCTGATAGATCAATTGAAAACGTGTGACTTTCTTATTTTATCATATAAGTAGAGACTGTAGTGTGATTTTTTTTTTCATTCTGAAGTAGTCATACCATTGACGAAAGCGCTAAAGTGTGTTTTAATAAAGAGGATCCATCGTCCTGCAAATTGTCTTTTGGTTCGTTTTTCTAATTTTCCTAGTTTGGTATGGGGTTCAACCTTAATAGTTGTGTTGTTTAGTGAGGTGACGGTGAAGGTGGATTTGAGGTGTTGGAGGGATTTAGGGAGGAAGAAGAGGAGTTTAGTTTTAGTTAAGGGGTTGGTTGGAAGTTAGCCATTTTTCTACTGAGTGGAGAGATTCTTGGGTAAGGGAGAGAATGTGGGGTAGATTGTCAGAAGTGGAAATTATTGTAGAGTCGTCAACATATTGTATTAGAGAGGAGTGAGGTCGGGCTTGATAGAGATTATAATGAAAATGTTGAATAGAAGAGGTCCAAGGATGGAGCCTTAGGGGATCCCCAGTATAGACTGGAAGGAAAGGGGAGGATGCAGAGAGCCATTTCACAGCCTGAGATCTGTTAAAGAGGTAGCTAGAGAACCAACAGAGAGTAGAGTTGGTGAGATTAAGGTTGGATACTTTGGATTAAAGTAGGTTGTGGGAGACCGTGTCAAAGGCTTTAAAGAGGTCAAGGAATAGACAAGAGACTAGTTTATTGTTGTCCTGAGATAAAGAGATATTGTGTGTAAAGGATATTAGTGCTGTGGCTGTATTGTGGTTTGGGCGAAAACCATGTTGGGTAGGGTTGGGGAGATTTTTGTGTAGTAGATGAGCAAGGAGCTGTTGATGAATAATTTTTTTAAGAATCTATGAAAGGGGAGACAGGATAGCAATAGGTCTGAGATTAGAGGGGTCAGCTGAGTTACCTCTTTTATGTAGAGGAATAATGTAAATTTTTTTCCAGATTTCAGGGCCTATGTTTTCTTGGATTGACCTGTTAATAAGTGTGGAGATGGGATATGAAACAGTTTTTGCTGCAAGTTTAAAGTAGAGAGGAGGAATGTTATCGGCAGAAGGGGAACATGGTTTGCGTTTACTGAGTAGAGCTCTGATATAGGTAGTAGGCATGGGCTTAAGTGTAAAGGCAGTGGAGTGGTGGATGTGGGGGGAAGACTAGAGGAGTCAGTATTTGTCTTTTTTAGTTAATTTTTGAATGGAATCAATGAATCCTACTTTCACTAGGGAACAGGTCCTTAATGTTCTCTCTAAGACCAAGAACACTGCATCAATGGGCCCAGACGGTATCCCGGGAAGCCTTTTAAGTAGCATGAAATCTAACCTATCAGGGCCTGTGGAATTACTGTTTAACTGTATCCTCCAAACAGGCTTCATGCCTCATAAATGGAGAAAGGCAACTGTCATCCCTCTGCACAAAGGTGGGCCATCTACAGATCCTGGAAATTGCAGACCCATAAATCTCACTAGTCTTGTATGTAAAGCCATGGAAATAATTATCATGGAGATGATCAATAGAGATATAGTAAACCTCCAGACACTGGATCCAACACAGTTGGGTTTTGTCAATGGCAGATCGTACCTACTCAGCCTGGTGGACATCTTTGAGAAGGTCTTTGAGGGCAAAATTGTTCACACTGCCTACCTTGCCAAGGCATTTGACACAGTAACCCACTCAAGCATTGTTGACAAACTCAAGACATTAGGTACAGACCTGTATGTCACCCAGTGGATAGCCAACTGGCTTGCAGACAGGACCCAGGAAGTTAGAACTATGGAGTCCATCTCTACAGAGAAGACGGTCATAAGTGGAGTCCCTCAGGGATCAGTCCTTGGACCGCTCCTTTTTGGCATGAACTTCTCAGAATTCATGGCCAATGTCAGTGGGCTATGGATTACTAAATTTGCAGATGATTGCAAATTTAAAGCCGTCATTGAATCTCACACTGACACAAATGTTCTTTAGGAGGGGACAACACAGACAAACAACTGGTATCAGAGCCATGGACTAAAACTAAATGCCAAGAAATGCATAAAAGTAACCTTCGGGAAATCATCCATCCCTGGTAACTATCATATTGACAACACACCCCTTAGAGTTGACCCAGTAGTCAGGGACATAGGGACACATAGATAGCAATCAAACCTTGGATCGCATTTCTACAGTGGTGAGGAAATCTTTCTATGTTGCACAACTTATAAACAAAGGTATGGCATCTAAGTCCAAGGAAGTCATTGTTCCACTGTATTCGGCATTCATCAGACATATCATTGAGTACAATGCCCCCTTTGGTATGTACCTAACCAGGCATATCCAACAATTGGAATGTCCACATAGGTTCCTCACTAAAAGAATACAGGGTGTCAGTAATTTGTCCTATGCAGACCACCTCAAGTCTCTATCCCTGTATTCTGTCTCTACAGGCTTTTGAGAGGAGATCTATGCCGGGCATACAGGGCATTGTTAGACCCCACTCTGATGGACCTCCTGCATATCCACAAAACAAACAGCACCAGAATTACCCATTCTGAAGACTTAAACCTTGCCTGTGATATAAGTAGGACCTGCTGGAGATATAGGTATGTATCCCAGACACTACCCTATCTATGGAACAAGCTCCCCATCCATGTGAAGCAGAGTTCCTCCCTAACCCAATTCAAGTGCAACTTGGACAATTGGATGGGAAAATGGAAATTCACCACTGGATTGGCATCTGTGTCTCTAATGGACACAGGTAACCTGTAAATGGTTCATCTCCCAGGCCCATGCTTACACTTATCAAGGGTATCAGAACTTGTCAGAGATTTGAGTTGCATGGCTAGACTTAAAAGGCCCTTGTGGTCATTAGTCTAGTTAAATATCTATGAAAAAGTTGATAAGTGTAGCAGTTCGTAAGGCAAAGCTGTTAGGGGAGGGATTTGGATCTGGGGGGATTTACCTGGGTGTAACAGTTTGTTGACAGTATTCCAGAATTTCTTGGGGTTAGAGTGGTCCCTTATTTGTGGGTTTAGGTAATAATTTTTTTGGCCAGGTTGACTTGCTTTTTTATTAAGTTGTATAGTTCTCTGTAGCGCTGAAAACTGGAAGGGGATTTGTGTTTATTCCAGTTTTTCCAGGCACTGTCTCGCTTTTTTTCATGAGGGAGCGAGTGTCTTGAGTTAACCAAGGTGCAAAGTTTTATGTTTTATTCTAATTTTTCTGATTGGAGCAAGGGAGATTCGGGTATCAAGAAAGATGCTATTAAATTTTTAGAGCAGCTTCTTCAAGAGGGAGGTTAAGAAGGAAGGACCAATTAATAGTGGAGAATATTTCGTGAAATTTGTCAGGGTTGAAACTAGGCAGTTTGTGACAGTCTTTGTAGTGATGGGATTTGGACCTTAGGGGGGAGTGTTGCTGGATGGACATAGGGAGGTGATCATTTAGGGAATCAGGTAGTGTGGAAGGGTTGTGGTAGAGGTGGGAGTCTGAGGTGAGGATCCAGTCGATTGTAAAGGTTGTGTTAGAGTGTATTTTCAGGTGGGTGGGGGTAGTGATAAGTTGGAGGTTAATACTGGCATTAGGACAGTTAGAGGACAGAGCATTCCAATTAATGTTAATGTCGCTCAGTGGAATGGTTTCATAGGAAGTAGTATTTGAGATCCAGGAGGGAAAATGTTCGAGGATAGGGATGTTGTTAGCAGGGGATATGTAGATAGAAGCAATGGCCATCTTTTTATGACATATAGATATATATATATATATATATATATATATATATATATATATATATATATACACACACACAGTGGATATAAAAACTTTACACATCCCGGTTAAAATGTCAGCTTTTTGTGATATAAAAAATGAGACTACAATAAATCATTTCAAAACTTTTCCCACCTTTAATATGACCTATAACCTTCACAATTCAATTGAAAAACAAACAAATCTGTTGGGGGAAAAAACTATAAAAAATAAAAAACGTACAATACGCTGGTTGCATAAGTGTGCACACCCTTAAACTAATTCATAGTGTGTGCACACCTTTAAACTAATACGTTGTTGAACCACCTTTTGATTTAATTATAGCATTCAGTCTTCTTTGGTTTGAGTCTATCAGCATGGCACATCTTGACTTGGCAATATTTTCCCACTCTTCCTTGCAAAAGTGTTCCAAATCTCTCACATTGCTGCGAGGGCATCTCTTGTGCACAGCACTCTTCAAGTCACCCCACAGATTTTCTATTGGATTTAGGTCTGGGCTCTGGCTGGGCCATTCCAAAACTTTATTTTTTTGTGATGAAGCCATTCTTTTGTTGATTTGGATGTATGCTTAGGGTCATTGTCTTGTTGAAAGGTGAAATTCCTCTTCAGCTTTCTAGCAGATGCTTGAAGGTTTTGGGCCAAAAATGACTGATATTTGGAACTGTTCATAATTCCCTTCATCTTGACTTAAAGTCCCAGTTCCAGCTGAAGAAAAGCAACCCCAAAGCATGAGAAGCTGAGATCTCTCATAAAATCCTCCAAAGCGAACTATGAAACTAAAATTGCCACTGACTCTAAGGGCAAGCAGAAAGCATTCTACAGCTATGTCAAGAATCTCAATGGCAACACCCAGATCTGCTCTGAGCTACAGCACAATGGCACAAAATTCACAGAACCAACTGATATCACCAACATCCTGGCTGATAGGTTCAGTGCCAACTTTACCCCCCCACACATCCTAAAGGGCCCATATCCATACCGGAAGAATGCAGTGTCCCTGCCATCACAACTGAACAGGTGAAAACTGCGCTATCGAAAGGCAAGAACACAGCATCCCTGGGACCGGACAATATCCCTGACTGCGTTCTACATGAACTTCAGAATGAACTAGCCCTGTACCTAAGCACCATGTTCAGTCATAGTCTTTCGATAGACTTTGTACCCACTGAATGGTGCAAGGCAACAGGTGTACCACTCCACAAAGGGGGGCACCACGGACCCCAGGAACTATTGCTGTATTAGCCTGACAAGCCTGGTCTGCAAGGCCATGGAGCATATTATCATGGAACTCATAAATAAGGATATTGGTAACTTCCAATCTCTGGACCCCACCCAGTTCGGATTTGTGAAGGGCAGATCATGTCTCCTGAACCTGATCGACTTCTTTGAAACAGTCACCAAAGCCGTGGACGAGAGTAAGGCAATTCACACAGCTTATCTCGACCTCACCAAGGCTTTTAACACCATCCCCCATTCTGGTATCAAAGATAAAACTCCCCAAGCTGGGTATAAATCTGTACATCACAAGATGGGCTGCCAACTGGCTCACAGACAGAACCCACACTGTAAAAATTGTGGACTTCAAATATGACTCCAAACCTGTGACAAGGTAGTACCACAGGGTTCAGTCTTGGGTCCCCTCCTGTTTGGGATCTATTCCCTGAAGTACAAGCCAACATAGAGGGTCTCTGGCTGGCAAAGTTCGCAGATGACTGCAAATTGGGTGCCATAGTCAAGTCCCCAAACGATGTGGACATCCTGCAAAAGGGCCTCACTGAGACTGATGCCTGGTGTCAGAGCCATGGCCTCAAGTTCAATGCCAAAAAATGCTTTGTCATCCCCTTTGATAAAAACCCTGTACCCATGGACTACCACATAGGTGGCAGCCCACTTAACCCTGAAGGTGTGATAAGAGACCTTGGGACTCTAGTAGATAGTAGCCTCTCCATTGATAATCACATTGCCACAGTAGTCAGGAAATCCTTCTATGTGGCATACCTCATCATGAAAGGGTTCTGATCCAGGAAATAAGAAGTCATTGTCCCCCTCTACTCAGCTCTCATCAGATCCATTATAGAGTACAACGCCCCATTTGGAATGTTCTTACAAGGCATCTGCAGCAGCTAGAAAGGCCACAAAAATACCTCACAAAGAGGATAATGGGACTCAGTTACCCTACGCTGACTGCCTCAAAAAAGTCCGGCTTTACTCCATAGCATATCGCCTACTCCGAAGTGATCTCTGCCTAACATACAAAGCTATGTCAAACTCTGAACTGCTGGACATGCTACACCTAAAGAAATCCCAATTCCTCAGAGCCACACGCTCTAGAGACCTAAACCTCGTCACCACAATTAACAGAACATGCTGGAGGGATAGATTCCTGTCCCAGAGACTTCCTATACTCTGGAACAAGCTATCTATCTATGTCAAGCAGTGTTCATCACTAGCACTGTTCAAGAAAAATCTTGAGTGGATGGGTAATGAGAAATTCACCTTGGGTATCACATCGGTGGCCCTGCTAGACAGGGGCACGGGTTCATAGGTAGGTTCTAGGCTATCTGCCCGAAGGCATTTATAAGCCTAGCCAGAATGTGTTGGCTTTTGCTGCCCCCCTTAGATTAGTTCCCTGTGCCTCTGTCCAGCAGAGCCACTGAAGTGATCCCTGGGGTAAACTTTCTGTTTCCCATCCACTCGTCAAGGTTTCTCTTGAAGAGTGCTAGCGAGGAGCTGTGCCTAATGTAGATTGGAATCTTGTTCCAAAGCATGGGAAGTCTCTGGGACAGGAATCTATCCCTCCAGCATGTCCTATTTATTGTTGTGGTGAGGTTTACATCCCTAGAGCATGTAGCTTGAGGGGATAAGGTTTTCTTTACTTGGAGCATGTCCATCAATTCTGGGTTGGACATGGCCTTATACGTCAGGCAGAGATCACCTCTTAGCAAGAGGTATGCAGCCGAGTACAGCTTGAGTTTCTTCAGTCGAGCTGCATAGGGTTCTGTTTGAGACCAGTGATCCTCTTGGTGAGGTACTTCTTTGGTCTTTCCAGCTGTTGCAGGTGCCTAGTAAGGTACATCCCAAATGGGGCATTGTACTCTGATGGGTCTGATGAGTGATGAGTAGAGGGGCACAATGACCTCTTTTGATCTGGATGCAAACCCTTTTGTGATTAGGTGGGCCACATAGAAGTTTTTTCTAACCACTTTGGCAATGTGATTATCAAACGAGAGATTACTATCTACTTGGGTCCCCAGATCACTTATTACGTTTTCCATATTTAGTGGACTACCACCTATGTGGTAGTTTGTGGGTACTTTGTTATTTCCAAAGGGAATAACTATGCACTTTTTGGCATTTAGCTTGAGGCCATGATTTTGACACCAGGTATCCGTCTCAGAGAGACTCTATTGGAGGATGTCTGTGTCAGCCGGTGAGTCAGTTATAGCCCCTAGTTTGCAGTCATCTGTGAACTTGGTCAGCCATAGTCCTCCCGTGCTTGTCTGTACCTCTGAGAAGTATATGCCTAAAAGGAGGGGTCCTAGGACTGAGCCCTGGGGAACGCCACTTGTAACCGGTTTAGAGTCTGACCTAGGTCCTGCAACTCTCACCATGTGGGTTCTGTCCGTGAGCCAATTGGCAACCCATCTTGTGACATAGGGGTTTATGTTCAGGTTGGTGAGCTTGTTTATAATACCAGAATGGGGAATGGTGTCGAAGGCCTTTGCGAGGTCTAGGTAGGCTGTGTGTACCACCTTTCCCTCGTTTATAGCCTTGGTAACTGTCTCAAAGAAGTCCACCAGGTTTAGGAGGCATGATCTGCCCTTAACAAAGCCGAACTGGGTAGGGTCCAGTGTTTGGAGGTTCCCAATGTCTCTGTTAATGAGTTCCATGATGATGCGCTCCATAGCTTTACAGACCAAGCTAGTCAGGCTTATAGGGTGATAGTTCCAGGGGTCTGTTGTGGCTCCACCTTTGTGGAGCGGAATAACTGTTGCTGTGCACCACTCTATGGGTACATAGCCTGTGGAGAGGCTGAGTTTGAACAGCGTGTTTAGGTGAGGGGTTAATTTGTCTTTGAGCTCGTGTAGGACGCAGCCTGGGACACCATCTGGTCCCATTGATGCTGTACTTTTGGCTTTGGAGAGGGCTATTTTAACCTGAGTGTCTGTGATTTCAGGGGCTCTACATTCTTCTGGTATGGTTATGGGCCCTTTTGAGGGTGAGAGGGGGGTGAAGTTTGCACTGAACCTGTCTGCCAGGATGTTGGCAATATCGGCTGGTTCAGTGTATTTTGTGCCATTCTGCACTAACTGCGAGCAGATCTGACCATTGCCACTTAGATTCGTGACATAGCTAAAGAATGCCTTGTGGTTATCTTTGGAGTCCTTGGCAAGTTGTCTTTCAAAGCTCGCCTTGGACGATTTTATGAGGGATCGTAGTTTCTTGCTGATACTGATCAGGGATGTCTTCCCTTCTTGGGATTTTACTCTTTTCTGTACTAGTTTCCTCCTTCTATTGTGTAGCTTGTTTATGGCAGTGGTCCACCAGACTGGTTTCTTTTTCTTGGAGGAGTGAGGCTTGGTTTTGCTTGGGATAGCACGATCCATGCATTCTTGTAGGTGCCCATAGAATGCATTAGTAAAGGACAACATTATCCTTTAGCATGGGGGATGTGAAACTTTCCGCCTCCGTCTTAAGTAACGTGAAGTTTGCTTTTGAAAAGTTTTTCACGGTGGTTTCCTTGTCCAGGGTTGTCAGATCTAACCACACTAGGGGTTGATCTCCAGTGTGGAACGCCGGTTGCCCATGTTGGTGATGACCAGGTCCAATATGTTGTCACCTCTGGTGGGAGTGTTGACCACTTGTTCCAGGGCGTTTGAGTTTATAAATTCTAGGTAATGTTGGGCAAGGGAGTTAGTACTTGAGTAGTTCTCCTAGTTAATGTTTGGGTAGTTGAAATCACCCAATATTAGGGTGTTTGGTAGGACCTTTATGTTACCCAGTATTTCCAGAAATGTGGAATGGGGGTCCTGGGACATGGTGGGTGATCTATAGCAAGCTACAATTTGAATTGCAGATGCAGCAGTCCCCGAGTATGGTAAGCAGCTCGGTAAGTGCCGCTCCCGCGCTTTGGAATTCCAGACGCCGGCGAAGCAGCCTAAAATTCCAAGTTGGCTAAGTGTCCTGGGGAATATTTTTGGCGCCCTTCGCCTCAGTGTATGAATTACCGGTTTTCTTTGGGAGTGAAGCACCGGATGTCAGAAAAGGAGAAGTTTACCGTTTTGGGGAAACAGACCAAACCCGTTCCCTTGGATGGGGCCTGTATTTTTGTTTTTTGTTTGCGCTTTGATTTATCGTTATCGGAAAATTTCTATTTGTGCTTTTTGTAATGGGATTGTGCTAGCTGGTATTCCTTGTTTGCGGCTTTTAAGGCTGGTGCAATTATACCCGGTCAAGTCGGTTTGCGCTAAGCCTTAAGAGCTGTTGGATAAACCTAGGCAGATGTCGCCCGCTCCGGACGTTCTTCGGTATTGCGTCGGGAACCGGGTTCTGCCGGATGGAGGCTACCTGCCCACCGAGGGAGAGACTTTGATTTGCAGGATGAGGCCTCTCAGAGGCAGGTCAGGCTGCCCTTGCTTTGGTCAGGTTTCTGGGGTCCTTTCCTAGGGTTTTTGCTGGATCTCCCAGGCAGGTCAAGTTCCTCCATGCTAGCAGGCCAGGTTTAGCACTTCTGTTGCCTCCAGGGGTTCTGTTGGTGCAGGGTCCCAGCTTCTACAGGTCTGTTTGCAAGATCGTTGGTTTGATTGCAGTAGCAGTCAGTAGCCAGCTTTTAGGGTCTCTGCCCTCCTGATAGGTGGACATAGCTGGTGTTTTGTACTTTGGAAAGTTCACCTTATTCTGATTGCTGAAGACTTGCAGGCACTGCCTCTGTATCTCCTCTCTTGAGATGCTTGATCTAACAGATTCTGCTTCTCCTCCAGAGGATTTTTCTTTTCACTTTTTACAAGACCTTCTGAGGCAGGATCAACTCCTTCCTTCTCGACTTCGAAGACTTCTCTGATTCACTTTCATTTTGAGGGGAATTTTGTTTAGGCTCACATCATTACCTTAGGGTTCTTTTTGTTGTGCAAGAGGTGTTTTCCCTTTTACCAAGGCAATCCTGAATTTGTAGCTGATTCTGCTCGTTGTGCCAGATACTGATCCTAGGGCAGGACCGGCTGATATGTTTTCAGAGGCTCATTATATCCTGACCTCTCTGCCCCCAGCGCCTGTTAAACCAGAGAGGCGTCAGGGTGCCAAAGAACCATAATTATCATCAGAAGAGGCCAGGGAAGGGCCCAGAGTGTCAGGGTCAAAGCATACATATCTCTCAAGATCTAATGAGAAGGCCAGGGCTTTTAGCCGCATAGGCTGATTGGATAAAAATTTTCTTCTTTCTACAATGAAAAACTAATGGATGCTCTGGCAGAAGGCATTGAGTGTAAATTTACAAAATTTGGTGCACAAGCTCTGGAACAGGTGTGGAGGTGCATTCCTTGGCAGTGTGGTTTTGATGCGCGCCAGCTCTAAGTATGGTCTTGTGGCTGTGCAAGTTCTTTTTCCAGGTTTGCTTTTGGCTTAAGCTCTTTCTGCTCTCTTGTTTGGTTAAGACAAGTTCAGTTCTTGCTCTGCAGCACAAGGAAGTGTTGTTTCCTCCTGTTTCTTCAGTGTTTCTTGGTCCCTCAAAGTTTTAAGTCTGATTTTATGCATAAGTGAAAAGATTTTTTAGAGTTCAGCCTTTCAGGCTCTAGGCCTGGTCTCTGTGCTTTATTTGGACAATCCTTCAAGTTTTTCTAGTATTAGGTAGCCTCTAGAGGGCAAGGGGCAGAGCCCAGAGTTTTCTCAGACTCCATCTTATGGAGTTCACCTGCCAGGCCCCGGAGCTCAGCAGCAGCCTTCCCTTGCAGGGCCAACATCTAACCTGCTTCTTTGGTGAGGGGCAGGGCCCTTCTTGCCAGAGCAGGAGGCTTCTTGACCTTGGCACTTTTACTGCAAATTTAATTTTAATTACCCTTGGGAGGACAGATTGGATCTTCAACCAAAAGGTATTTAATTTTATTTCCCACAAATGGTATTGATATCAGCCTACCTGAGTTACCTTTTTTGTTCCATACCTTTTCCCTTTCAAAGGCTACTACTAGAAGCTCCTCAATACATTTCTAGCTCCACAAAACAGATTTCTTAGATTTTATTCTCGCCTGTTTACAACCCCACTCTGCCAGAAGTGGGCCTCTTGGATTTTTCTATCCTCAACACATATCTAGAAATTCCCAAGTTCAAAATGTTGACGCTATATCGCTATCCTTTACAATACCTCCTTCCCTAAGTTCAAAATTGTGACGCACTCTGATCTTTACCTGGCTTAAAGATCATTGGATATCAGAAGGGAAGTCAAGGAAGCTGGTTCTTACTTGTATTATCACAGGCGTGCATTGAGTATCATTTCTGCGTTTACTGGGACTTTTATCATGGCTCTGCATTTAAGGTTCTGGGTTCCAGTAGCTTTAGAGCAAATAAGAGTCTATCTCAGTATGTAGCTTTCTTCTGGCCTAAAGAATACAAATCTATCCTTATTTTTTAGATTGCCTGATTCTATTCTGAGAAATTAAGACTTCTAAGATGCCTTCAGTATTCTGTTAGCAGTGTTAAGATGCCTGAGGTATTCTGTGTGATAAATACTTTCCAGTCCTAGTACCCTCTCCAGATATCCTTTTGTCTGGTTGAACTGTCTGATAGCATCCCAGATGGCCTCTTCCTTTCTGACAAAAAGACAATCTTTCCATTTGCATCCATCAGACAGTCTAGTTCCCTGTGTTCATGTGGTCTCCAAGCTTCTAATACTTCCCAAATATGGTACTGCATATGACTTCCCTACAATGGTACACCAAACTGGACATAAATGGATGGACAAACAAGACCAAAGGATGGTCATTGTATATAATACCTTGGTCAGCAAACAGAATCCTTTGGGTGAAATCAGCTCAAAGGTGTCAACAACCAACTCCAGATGGGGACCAGAATGAAGCTCTATTCTCACGACAGATGCCTCAGAAGAAGGATTGGCCTGCACAGATGCCTCAAATACAAGAATGGACACCGGGTCTAAATGACTTGCCAATTTACATCATTTATTGAAGCAGAATTTAATTACTTAATTTGCATGATTGATGAGACAACACCACTTTTGGTTTTGGGCAGGTTGATTGCAACAGACAACACATAACACAACTGTCATGCAGCAACACAACAAAGCACAGATCACACTCAGTACAAGCTATGATTTTGGGCACTGTGTTCTCAGTTTACAGCTAAATCTTCAGGCAAGGTTTGTGCCAGGGACACAGAATGGATTTCTCAGCCTGTTAGTTGAGACAATTATACATTCTCATGAGTGGAAATTGGATCCTCATGTATTCCAGATCTCGACAGTGCTGCAAGGGGAACAGAATTAGAAGAACTGTCTGCTTTCTCCACTGAAGTACAGCTGCCAAAGTTTTGCGCAAAAAGGTTTCCATGCCACAGCTTGGAAGTGGATGTCTCTCATTCAATTGGAGCAATCCTTGCCGTTGAGTATGCCTCACCCACACTTCCTCTCCTCCAAAAGGTAACCACTGGTAGGCCTCGAGCCAGACAAGCCAAGGTACTCTTTGCATTATAGTCTGGAGCCCCCGTACCCATTGAAGACTCCACCCATTCGGGACCTCCATGGCCTTTTCCATGGCCTTTCTGTCGATTCTGTCAAACATTACTCAGGGCAACAGTCATTCTGGAGAACAGCTCTTTCTCTTCTGCAACAAGCTGTGCATATCTGTTTTTTTAAATATCACAGGGTCTCACAAGGAACAACAAAGGCAGATCTAGTGAGGAAATGCCAGAAGCCAAGCCAGGGGAAGGTTTACGAATTTGTTGGAGGAGATTTTTAATTTGCTTTGTTTCTAATTATTTAAGTATTGCTCTTCAATACCTTTCTTTACCTTAATTGTGCTTGTTCACATCTCAGCAAGTTCTCATGACTGTGAGGTTCATGCTGCATTCATTTCTGCTCACCATTATTTTTTCATCCTTGTTTTTTTAATTTTGTCCTTAGGGCAAGCAAGAGGAGGGATAAGAACGAGAGCTCCTCACCTCTCCTATTGATCTCTCTTTGTGTTGGAGAAACTCACTTACACCCTTTTGAGCCTACAGCTACTGCTTGAAAGCAACATTTATCATGGAAGATCGCTTTTGTTGACATACTTTACCTATGCGGGTTGGGGTTCCCTTATAGGCCTGAATTCTTGTTGAGCTTTCTTAATTTTCTCCTTTCTTTTTTCCATAATGCCTTAACTAATCCTTTGCTTCTAACCAAAAGTTCTATTGTTTGTGGTTTTAAAAAAATTCAACCAAAAATAAACATTTTAATGCCTTTTTGAAAGTGAGAAACACAAAGATTTGCATTAATTTTTGGATACCAGTTAAGGGTGCATATAGTTTAAACAGTTGTTTTCAGGCAGTTCAGAGTCTCAGCAGTTGTTGTTTGTTTTTGGTTTCAGGTTCTTCAGTGTCAAAAAAAACTATGTTTTTAATTTTCTGTTTTTTTGGTTGTGGTAATTCTTCGTTATTTAAGGAGATATTCCATGAGGGCAGCCTCATTCCACTATCCGCCACTTAGGGGCTTTTTACTAAGCTAGGGCTTTTATTTAAATTTTGGAAGCAGCAGTGACTCATTCTGTGCAGCTACTTTCTCTATACATTACTCTAAATCTATTTAAATCTAGCCACTTGGTTGCCTGCACAGGCATTTTTTACAGCATTTTGCTCCTATCTAATGCTAGTTTAGTTTTGCCTCTTTCTCCTCTTCTCTGGGATTTACCCCTGCACATATACTGCAGATACAGAATGTGAAGAAAGTACTGTGGTTACTACCTATAATAAAGATTGATGTTACCATAAATGTCCATGTTCAATTTATTCCTCCCCCCTCCCCTTCCTGGTTAGTTGGGGTTGTGTTTGGTGTTTTGTTTGTAAATATTTATGGGTGAGGGGGGTGGTTGCTGTTTTTGCTGCTTTGTTTTTGCTTTTTCCTTTTCTTTTCTTCTGACATCTGGCTGAAGAGAGAAAAAGGAGGATATGAGCGTCGTGCTTTACCCTGACGCTCTGATGTCTGTTTTTTAAGTTGACCGACGCCAGCCCGCCATTTTGGTATTCGACCGAGCCGAGAGGGTGGACTACCCATATGTAAGGACTGCAGCAATGTGGATCTTCGAACATCTACATTTATGGTAGGTACAAAACTGTACTTTTTGCCTGTTGTTAGTTGCATGTGGATTATCTCTGAAGCATCGTGCTGTGCCACTAACTTGGAGGTGTGGGTATCCTTGATGAATATAGATACTCTCCCACCTTTTGTATTTCGGTCCAGGTTCTGTGGCCGAAATGTATGGTATGAGTTGTAGCCTGGTAGTGCTGGGGTGTTCTCTGTAGCCTTAAACCACATTTCTGTTACTGCACATATATAGATTTTCTCCATACTGAGGAGTGCCTCGAGTGCGTGCATTTTGAGGTTTAGACTTCTGGCATTGAGTATACCCTCAGATTTTTTTTACTTGTGCTATTTACGGCGGTGGGTTTGTCTTTTGAGCCTTGCGTAAAAAAGGCAATATGGGGGTGGCAAGAGCCTTGGCCAGTATTCGAAAGCCTAAGGGTTGACAGGTACAAGCCATCTCTAGCGAAGGAACGTGGCTTGTCGAGCATGTCATCCCAGGCAGACAGACACTGGATCCCCTTTGAATGACACCAGAAACTTAGCCAATTGTTGAAATTGATCATTTTTTTCTTTATACCGTGGTATCATTCTTGATGAGGGCAGGATGCTACTCAGGGTCAGGGTCATACCGGCCTGGGCTACGTGATCAGAGAGCTCTTCCATGTCTGTTTTCATGTAGTCCAGGGAGGTACAGCTCAGGTCATTCACACCAACATGGACAATAACAGAGTCGTATTTGTACTTTTTCTGGAGTGACCTAAGTGCTTGTGTTATGTGGCGGATCCTGGCACTCGACAGGCAGCTAACAGTAATCTTCTCCTTATTCAGCCTAGTGAGTGGGACGTCAGTGTGTCTGACTATAGAGTCACCTATTACTAGTATGTTAGGTATGTTATTTTGCCTTGAGGGCTGTGATTGAGTGGCACACTATTTTTGTGAAGTATGTGTTTCATGGTTTGTGTTGGAGGGGTGGAGGTTGCTTGGATGTCTGCTTTGGAGGGCTCTGTTGCTTTTGCAGATTTTTATTTAGAGCCTCCGAGTATGTTTTCATGTATTTATGTGTGTTTTTTTACCGGTGCTGGTTTAATGGGTCTACGTGAGACTGGTGGTGTGATGCCAGTATTTCCCTTCTCCTCTTGACTGTCTGATCCAGTCTTGGGTTGAGAGAGCTTAGCCTCCAGTTTGGCTGTATAATTGCATCTCTCTCATGTATTAGTGTTCGGTGATAGGAGGAGAAGGTTGTGTGTGTACATGAGGCAGCTGTTACATTGCCTCAAAATGCCCAGATTCACCAGTTGGACTGGAGAGTACACCTGAAACTGCCCTTTGGACATGCCTGGATAGGTACAGTAAACTGTTTTACTGAATGGCTGGTAAGGTCAAATAGAGAGCCTTGTCCTTCTGTCGTGCTAGGGTTTATAAGTGCTTGCTTTGAGTTTTGAGCAAGTGCCGGCCTGATGAATGGCTTGAGTGCTTAAGTTGAAAGTTTGTCTAGTTCCAAGGGAAAAATTGAAGAGGAGACTTTGTGGAGCTGGGAATAGTTATACCCTAGCTAACCGGCGCTGCCTGGCTTGCAAAACCAGGCAAATGCATTTTTTTATAGCAGGGAAATGAAAGAGATAGAAATTAGCACAAAAGGGCACTACTACTTTCTGACTGAAACCACTCCTCCAGGGACAGGCTGCTCAAAGCTCCCTTCTCTGACAGGTGAACAGAGAAGCTTCCTTCTATCCAAGTAAGGTATGGGCAAACACAGAGATCTGTAACACGGCCCTGAATTCAGCACTAACCTGAAAACTGGACTATACTAGCTTAGAAAGGCAGGAAACAAGTATATATTGTTTTTTTTTTCAGAAAATAAAGCAGATACAATAAAAAAAAAACACTTTAAATGCACATAAAAAGATGCTTATTGTTATATATCCCAGTTCAGAGTTGTAGTCAATGACCCTAGTAATAAAGTAGGAAGAAACACAAATACAGTAAAAGCAGATGAATAAAGTGCAAAATTTTTCATATATATATATATATATATATATATATATATATATATATATATATATATATATATATATATATATAAACAAAATGAAAAGTCTGATTTAAACAAGTTACCCAATTAACCAGAAAAAAAAAATCAAAACTGACCCCTGTTCCAACAGTCTTCAGTCAGACAAGTTCTAACTGTACACTCCGCTATTAGGGTGCAGGGGAACCTTCTCCAAAAATGATGGCCTGGATCAGTGCTCAAGTTATACAAACAAACCTAGATTCAGCAGGCCTGAATCTGGTCCTATGCTACAGCAATAAGGCGCACCAATTTCAGAAAGAAACAGTTCGAATAAGCAGGCACAATAAGCCTGTGACCAGAAATTCCCAGATCAGAAGGGAAGAATCCAGCCTCTACTCCCACAAGAGTGCAGACCACAAACATTCTTAATGTACAATAATTGGCCTGAAGCCTAAGTGCTTAAACTAGAACTAATACACTTTTAGAATTGCAGGCACTGAGCTTTCAGTCAGCAAGTCCCAGCTTAAAAGGATGTAAGCTACCTGTCCTCATCCATGGGTGGTGAAAGCCAGGGAACCTTGTTGGCTAGGCTTACATTGGCCCTAGGGCCAATAGCCTAGTACCAACCTGTGAATGGCATAGTGTGATGTCCTGCTGCAGACAGTGGCATACCAGTGGTAGCCAGTGGCATGTGCCAGCCTGAAGCAGAGATTCTTTGCGGATGGTACTGAGGTGGGGAGTGGAATATCACATCAGATACCTTTGTGTGTGTGTGTGTCTGTAGGTGCAAGTATTGTGATGCCTTACCCACCCAGTACACTTCCCAGTGCCCTACTTTACAACATCTGCTAATGGCATTAACCTTAGGACTACCTTTGGACTGCCTGTAGTCCTGTAAACTCTATAGCGTATGTGATACCTGCGTAACACTATCATACAAATAACTAGATATATAGGGGTTCTTATCACAGTCCTGCTATATGCAACAGTGTGCATGTGTGTTTGTAGGGGGCGTGTGGGTGTGTATTGGAATAAGTGTTTGTCCATTCTCACCTTCGATAACCACATTGCCACAACTGTCAGGAAATCCTTCTATGTGGCACACCTCATCACTAAGGGCTTTTCATCCAGAAAAAAGGAGGTCACTGTCCCACTGTACTCATCCCTCATTAGACCCATTATAGAATACAACGCCCCATTTGGTATGTACCTCTCAAGACATCTGCAACAACTGGAAAGGCCACAGAAATACCTCACTAAAAGAATCACAGGCCTAAAGCATATGCCCTATGCTGACCGCCATAAAAAAACTCCAGCTATACTCTGTCGCATCTCGTCTACTCAGAGGCGATCTCTGCTTAACATACAAGAACATGTCAAACCCCTTGGACATGCTACACTTAAAGAAATCCCAATCCCTCAGAGCCACATGATCCAGGGATCTAAACCTTGTCATCACAATAAACAAAACATGCTGGAGGAATAGGTTCCTGACCCAGAGACTCCCCAGACTCTGGAAAAAATTGCCCATACATGTCAAGCAGAGTGCCTCTTTGGCCCTCTTCAAAAGGAACATTGACGATTGGATGGGAGAAAGGAAATTCACCCCAGGGATCATGTCAGTTGCCCTGCTAGACAGGGGTCCAGGGAAGTAAATAGTGTGGGAAGAAATAGCCAGGGAATTGTTATGGCTAGGGTTGTTAGGCCCTAGGGATGATAGCCTAGTTCCAACCTATGAACCACCCAGTACACCTCCCATTCCCCTTTACTTTAGCAGTCCTGCTGATGTCAGTAACTTATAAGTACCTTTTGCCAGCCCACAGCCTCACAAGCTCTATGGCGCATGCGATAATTGTGTAACACTGTAGCACAAATAACTAATTAGGCAGGGGTTCTAATCTCAGTTCTAGCAAATGTGTGTGTGTGAGTGTATTTGTGTGTCTGAGTGTGTATATGGGTAGGTTAAATTATTTTGCGGCCTCTCTCACACAATACATCACCAACTGCCATACTTTACAATGGCCAGTGATGTTCCTCACCATAGAAGTACCTTGGGACACCCTTCACCCTCTAAGCTCCGTGGCACGTGTGTTAAATGCACAACACTGTAGTAGCAGAAACTAGATAGGTAGGGGTTCTAATGTCAGTCTTGGCATGTATCTGTGTGTGTGTGTCTGGTGTGTGTGTTTCTGTGTGTGTGTGTACCAGTGTGTACCATATCCATTGGGGGGTGGGTTTTGCAATTTTTGCTGTTGCCCACCCAGCACACCACTCAATGTCCACTTTACAAGGCCCACTGTTGCCACAGTTGTGTAGATGTAGCTGTAGACACTCTGCAGCCCTGTAAGCTCTGTGCCATGTGCAATAACTATGCAACAGTATGGAGTAATTAACATCACAGGTGGGCCTTCTAATCTTTGGATGCCATTCCCCATTCAGGAATCATAGGCAAACACACTCAGCTAGGCATCAACCCCTATATCACTAGATGGCTTGCAAACTGGCTCACAGATAGAACCCACAGAGTTAAAGCAGCGGACTCAATGTGAGACAGCCAACCAGTCACTAGTGGATTCCCACAGAGTTTGGCCCTGGTTCCCCTTGTATTTGGTAGCTATGCCTCTGAAGTCCAGCCCAATGCAAAGAGACTGTGGCTGACAATGTTCGCAGACTACTGCAAGGTGGGTGCTATTATTACCTCCCCATGTGATGACATCCTGCAGAAAGCCCTCACTGACACCTACGACTGGTGTCCAAACCATGGACTTTACCTCAATGCCAGAAAATGTGCTGACATCCCCTTTGGGAACAACATGGTTCCCATGAATCACCATTTTGATGGTAGTCCACTGAACACTGAAGTCGTTATAAGTAAACTGGGGACACAGTATGACAGGGAGCTCTCTGGTGACCACCACAGTGTCACTGTGTTCAGAAAGTCCTCTTATGTGGCACATCTCATTACTAAGGATGTTGCATCTGGATGTAAGAGGTCATTGTCTCCCACTACTCTCCCCTCCTTAGGCCAATCAAGAAGTACAGTGGCCCATTTGGCATGTGCCTCACTGGATATCTGCAACAACTGCAGAAGCCAAAAAAGTACATCACAAAGAGGATCCTAGGCCTTAAACATTTGTCCTATATGTACAGACTCAAAGATCTCCAACTATTCTGTGTCTCATATTGGCTACTTAGAGGCACTCTCTGCCTGACTTACAAAGCCGTGTCTGACCCAGCTCTGTCAGGAAAGCTACATCTGAAGAACCAATCCATCTGCACCACATGTCCCAGAGACCTCAACCCCATTCCCAAAATCAATCATGCTGGAGGGAAAGGTTCATAACCCAGATACTGGCCACACTATGTAATATACTTCACATACATGTCAAGCAGAGCATCTCACTGGCACTTTCCCACAGTAATCTGATTGAGTGGATGGGGAATATAAATCCTACCCTGGGGATCACTCCAGGGTATATACCTGTTAGACACACTGGGGACTATTGTCAGGCAGCACAATGCCAAGGTAATCCTATGGGCTAGGCTTGTAAATTCTCCATGGCCATTTGCCTAGTACACCCCTATGAACCTATGATACTGCCACCACCATGTTTGATCATGGGGATAGTGTTCTTTTGATTATGTGAAGTGTTTTTGCGCCAAACTGGAATTATGGCCAAAAAGTTCAACCTTGGTCTCACCAGACCATAACACATTTTCCCGCATGCTTTTGGGAGACTTGATGTATTGTTTTGCAGATTTTAACTGGGCCTGGATGTTTTTCTGTGTAAGAAAAGGCTTCCATTTTGCAACCTTACCCCATAGTCGAGACATATGGAGAATATGGGAGATTTGCAGTACACAACCAGTACTTGCCAGAAATTCCTGCAGTTCGTTCAGCATTGCTGTAGGTCTCTTGGCAGCCTCCCTGACCAGTTTTTGTCTCGTCTTTTCATCAATTTTGGAGGGGCATCCATTTCTTTGCAACATCACTGTAATTCCATATTTTCTCCACTTTTTGGTGACTATCTTCACTGTGTTCCATGTTATATCCAATGCTGTGGAAATTTTTTTGTACCCTTCTCCTAACTGATACCTTTCAACAATGTGATGCTTTGTAAGCTCTCTGGGAACCATGGCTTTTGCTGTAACAGGCAACTAAGTAAATGTCAGGAAAATCCTACTAGGATAGCGGAACTTTATTTGGGGTTAATTAGAGTCTCTTTAATTAATTGGCAGCTGTGGTGGTGCAGCAGTTAGTATTGCCGCCTCACAGCAAGAGGTTCTCCAGTTCTATCCTCGGCTGGGGTGCCTTCTGTGCGGAGTCTGCATGTCCTCCCTGTAGTCTCGTGGGTTTCCTCCTGGTGCTCCGGTTTCCTCCCACATCCCAAAGACATGCTGAAGGTCAATCGGACACTCTAATTTGGCCCTAGGCGTGCGTGCATGTGTGTGCCTTCTGTGGATGGTTGGGTGCCGGGCTGGCAACTTGACACCGTAAAACTCCACTGCCAGTCATGAGCAGACAAGGTGATCCACTGTGGTGACCCCTAATCGGGAAAAGCTGAAAGAAGAAGTCTCTCCAGTTGATGGCAGGTATGTACCCAAGATGACTGAATGTTGTAATTAAATCAAAAGGTGCTTCAACAAAGTATTAGTTTAAGGGTGTGCACACACAGCAAAGTATTAGTTTAAGGGTGTGCATACTTATGCAACCAGCATATTGTACTTTTTTTATTTTTTACATTTTTCCCCTAACAGATTTGTTTGTTTTTCAATTGAATTGTTCAGGTTATAGGTCACATTAAAGGTGGGAAACGTTTTGAAATTATTTATTGTGGTCTCTTTTTTTTTTTTTATAGCACCAAAACCTGGCATTTTAACAGGGGTGTGTAAACTTTATATATCCACTGTATGTTTGAGTGTACATAAATTTACATGTATAGTTATTGTCCCTATGTTGATAAAATAATCAATCAAACAAACCACTGTAGGAATGAGCCAGGTCATTATAAACCCACTAGAATCATATCCAGCCTGGATAGGACTTAAGAGCAGACTATGTGATGCAGGCTGGTGTACTTGTTGAATTTTAACTCTCCTGTAGATGAGCAGGGTTTTACACAGCAGATATATTATTAGTCCAGACAAATCCATTTCTTTGACTGAATGACCATCAGAGTGGACAGAGTAAGTCCTATGGATGAGATGTTTCTGGACAGCAGCAGCTTTAATATCAACCATAATCATTTGGGCGCCACAAGGTTAATTTGGCACTAAGACTGGTTTTACTTATCTGGGACTGAGCAGCAAAATCAGTGATTCCAAATAACAGAAAAACTGAGTGATCATTTATGACAGGTGAAAATTGTAATGCAGGCAGATACATGGCAACTATGATTTAATTCAGAAAGGTTGCGTGTTCCTGTATACTTTTTTCTTTCTTTAACTGGTAGTACATAGAACAAATATGTTCCATGCACTACAAAGAATTATGATCGGTGACCCGATCACAACCCTATATTATATGTTCTCAATGCGAATGTCAAGATTCACCTTGTGAGCTTCACTCTTGAAGTGTATTTCTTCACATCCATTTCTTGAACATGCAAGTTACTTATGATCAGAGACCCAATCATAATCTTCTGTGTTTAGGATATTGGAAAAGTAGCCTGCTCTCAGTTAAATGTAACAGTGTATGAGTACAGGATCCTGTCAGGCACCTTGCTTGGTTTTAAATGTGATCATGAGATGCTTAATTCTTAAAGCCTGAGCTGTCAAAGTTGCCGATAAATGAGTCATGAATTACTCTTTGGTAAGTTGACAATGGCCTTGTATTGTGGCTTTTAGTTTCATATCTGTTTTGGTAACTAAATGTGTGAATGATTTCTCTTGTCCAACACACATTAAGGATGTGTACCTTGTGCCCCACTTATTCTCCCATTTGTTGTTAGTAGCTTGTATGCCATAGTGGTTAACGCTGAATTGTACAGTGTGTACATGACATGATTTATTCTTCTGCAAGCAAATTGGCACAAATATATGGGTGACTGCAGGCAGAGGTCCACTCCCTTGAGAGCTGGTTTACATTGAAACAGTTTGTGTTTTATTCATCCAGAATTAGTTGTAACACACTACTATGTGCGTAATAGACTGGTGTGTTAATTTCATTAGTAATTGACTACTTCTGGTAGATATCACCGGCATTATTAATTACAGTTATGGAGGGTGAAGTTTATGGTACTCAAATTTTACTGTCATTATTCTGCATGTTATGTATTTAATTTATATGACATGATTGTGATTGTATGTCACTTGATCTGTGAAACCTTTCTGTTCTCTTTTTTTTGATTCAGCACATTTATAACTTTATTATTTATTTTGTTGTAATATTGTAGCTGTATTGTTTCTCTAACCTTGTGGTCTCCCAAGGGGTGGCCCTTTTCTACTCAGTGGGGCTGTCAGAGCATCAGATACATTATCCTTCTGTAAATATGACATGAAATTCTGAAATGGCTACGCCAGTGATCCCTGCATTCTGTGGTAGTCTTTACGGTTGAGCTGCAGGTTGATGTTGACAAAGCACTAACATTTTTTTTTTCTAAAACGACTTTGTCCTTTCTAGCCCCACTCCTTTAGGCAGTACAGTTGTAGTAGACAACAATGTGGAAAAAATAGAGGGAAGAAAAGTCTTTCTTACCAGTCAGGTCCGCAGCATAGATGGAACAAAAATTTATGTTGATGCCACAGGTAAGAACTGGTAAAATGTATATTAAGAAAATAGTTATTTGTTTCAGAATTTGTCTTTTAAAGTTTAATTGGTAGCTACTTTAATTCTGATAGGTTAATATTTTGTATTTTTGTGGTTCTTGGGTATTGTAATACATATTCCAAATAAAACAATCAATAAAGAGGCTCTTGCCGACATAGTATAACTGAATGTATAGTTAGCTGCATGCAGCAGCTCCTGACACACACTAGTAAATATGTTTGTTTTTTTCTGTCAATCTGTCACTTGTGAAGTTTTTGTGTGATGATGGTCATCATTCTCACTACTGCAGTGGCATTTGGCTATTTCCTTGTGTCCTGCCCAGGATACAACAACCGGACAGTTTCAAAGAGCTCTGGCTCTCTCCCACATATTCACTCTGAGTACTGATTGGACATCACATTTGTAGAAGGAAATCAGCATTCTGAATGAAGATTACTTCAGACTTTCTTGCTGCCTCAAACAATGACATGTGATATGCTTCATAGGAAGCAGTAATTGGCTGCAGGCTTCATTTCTGGCAGATAGGTCACCATAGGGGAAACCCTTCCACACAGAAAACATTAACTTTTAAATATATTTTTTAAATATTTATTTTCTATTTTAAGAATGCAAGCAATTTTATTAATATCAGAAGTTTCTTATCAGAAACAGCTATTTTTAGAACAGATCATATAACTAGATGATGGAAGGGGTGGGAGATTGGCATAAAGGGGTGGGAGGTTGGCATAATGGTTAAGGTGTTTGCCTTACAGTTACAAGGTACAGGGTTTGATTCTCACATGGGGTAATTGGCTAGGCTTAAAATGGCCCATAAGGGCTCTTAGCTTAATGCTAATTTATAATCTATGAACCTATTTATGGATACTGGGGCTAGTTTTGTTAGAAATATGTACTGCTTTTGGGACATTTTAAGTAAACTGTAAGTATTTAAAACTTGGGAATTGTTTTTATTTACTTAAAGCATTAAGTGTTTTGGTGCTTGTATATACTTTGACTACTTACCTTCATTATTTTACTCCATGAGACATTTTGCTTGGAGGTTTTATAATTAGGCAGTGTGAAGTGCATTTCAGAGCTAAAAATATATTTTATGTTTGGTGCTTGACTACACTTTATAATGGAATACATTAATTTCAGTGACCCAACTTACCTCAAACGGGGTATAACACTGAGCCAGAATGTCGAATTTCTCAATAGCGAATGGTCGGAATGTTGTACAAAACACAGAATGTGACATTTCCGACCACTCTACCACCTAAACAACCTCTACCATGGGTCAAAAAGTGTGGGGGGGTATATTGCGTTTCACATATATTGGGTTCGCAATTTTGAGAAATTGCCACACTGCTTATGAACATTTTCAGATTGGCCATCCACCGGCTGATCAAATGAATGTATACCCTTTATAACATGTTTTCCTCATTTCTTATTTTCTCTTAGTGCACATTTTGTGAAAGGGAGTTAGAGCTCTGATAGGATTTTTTTGTGTACTGCTTTCACTTTTTAATTTTGAAAGGCTACGTGGGGGAAGTATGTGTGTACTGACTGTAAACTCTGACTACTAACCTTTCAGCTGACTCTTCCCAATAGCCCTTACCAGGAATTAGGATTCTTCCTCTGCTACAGCACAGATTCTTACACCGGCCATGATGTTTCATCTTCCAACATACCTAAAAAGAAAAAAGTGGAAGCATAAGTCCTTGCCTTCAGTGTTGGCTCGGTCAATGTTTCAGCCAATGGCAGGTGACTCTGCAGTGGCTACTGTTGGTTCCTCAAACCTTTTACTAGTTTCCTCGAATCCCTCTGCTGTAGCCTTGCCAGCCAGTATGGAACAGGGGACAGACATGACCTCTTCAGCTGTTCCAGTGTTCAATGTGGACATGTGAGAACGATCTAGTTAAGGTGCAGGAGACACCCTGAGAGGGTCCTCTCTGGGTGGCCAGGAAAAGAGACCTCTTGCTTGAGATGATATGCCTTCACCTTTTCAGTCTTCCTCCAAGTATATCCATGTAAAAAAGAAACTAAAGGACATACATTGATCATCCAAAGGCATTCTGTGTATTCATAAGGATGGATGTTATGTTGCCCTATCTCGCTGTAATTCTTGCAGGTTGGGCTCGGAGCTGTTCACGACTCCAACATGGCTGAATAATAAAGCTCGAGAACTTCCACTGGCTCGAGGCTAATGATGCTCTGTACTACATCCCCAGATCTCATTTGCCGCTCAAGCAATTGAGAGGTGTTCCTGCTGGCTGATTGACTAAGTATAGGTTTTCTAATTCTTTTTGTCAAATTTTTTCTCTCTCTCTACTACCTTTCTCTCTGCGTTAGGTCATTGTAGTAGTTAGTTTTTTCCCCTTACCAACTGTCAGTGAGAGTTCCATTTAAATTAGAGGGCTCTCACAGCCCGTTTAAGTTATAGGGATGCTTCCCCTTAAGGTTAGAATCCATTTGAGTTAGAGGATTCTTCTACCTTTCCCTTTCTTTTTCTTGGTGTTATGCTCTTGTTATATATATATATATATATATATATATATATATATATATATATATATATATATATATAAAAAGTATATGTGTGTGTATATATATATATATATATATATATATATATATATATATATACATACATACATACATACACATTAGCAACTTTCTTCCTGTAGTTTATAGTGGTAGTTAACTTCTCAATTTCCAGCAGCTAGTCATTACTTACAACATTCTAAAATATCCTGATAAAACCCCATCACTAGGGCAACTACTAACTTAATACACAGCAAATCGCCCCCTCCGCTCTAATGACAAATCCTCAGTATCTCTAGAGCTAATAATACCACAGGAAAAGCACTGTTCTCCCACAGAGTTTCTAAAAACTGGAATACCTTCCCCCTTCAATAACAGCAAGCTCCTCTACCTCACACTTCAAAAACACCCTAAAGCACACCTACTGAATACCTGGTTATGTCCATGTATTACATAAAAATAAATGCTTCCTACCTCTCAGCCTCCATTGACAATGATGTCTTCTAATTACTTCACTGTAATGCTCTACAGTACTAACAGTTAAGCTATCGCTAGTCAGTAGCTCATCAACCATGATCACTGCTGACATATATTCTGCGTGTATTCATATTTCTCGCCTGAAAATGTGAATAATGTTGTTTTAATATGTCTTGTCTGTCTAAAAATTCCTACATGTAAATATCTATTATGTCTTGTCTGTCTATAAATTCCCACATGTAAAGATCAATTGGTGTTCTTCACTGCTAGCTTTTTCTTATAATTCTGCTTAAAACGTGTATTATTATTATTGTAATTCTGGATAAATCATGTATTATTATTATTATAATTGTGGATCTTTTTTCCCTGGGCCTCCACTGTAAATGGACCTAGTCCAGTCGGACTTTCCCGGTAAACAAATGTTGTTGTTGTTGTGTCTTTCGGCTTTTCCCGGTTAGGGCTTGCCACAGCGGAACTCCGGTCTGCTAATGATTGGCAGTAGATTTTTACGTGCCGAGTTGTCAGCTCTGATGCACAACCTTCAACGAAGGTATGCCCATTCATGCATGTCTCCACACAGAAGACGCTCTAGCTGAGAATCAAACAGGACAACATTGCACTGTGAGGCGACAGTGCTACCGCAGCACCACCACCACATCTTGGTTGTGTGTGTTTTGTGCAGTTATAGCCTTTGTCTTAGTAGTTAGTCAGTTTGTTTGGCTGTAGTCATAGACAGGACGTCTAAGGAGAAGGAACCCAGGGAGCATAGGCAGTCAGGGTTCAAGAAGTGCGATAAATGCACTCAAAAGATGTCTCTCATGGATGGGCACACAAGTTGCGTTTACTGCCTCAGTGCCATCCATTTACATGACCCCTGCACCATATGTCACGGATTTAGTAGCAGGGTGCTCCATGGGAGAAAGAATAAGTTGATGGCAAGGAGTTTATTAAAAGTGCCTTTTCAGGAAGTTTTAGATACCTCCCAGAGCTCCACATCTTTCTTCCCTTCTCTAAACCACATTTAATCTCCAAAAAGACTGGCTACAGTTTCGGAGCCACCAAAGAAAATTATATTATCGGAACTGAGGGCTCTCATTTCCGACATGTCTGGAACTAAGGAATCCTCTTCAGTGCCTAGAATGTCCATGGAACCGACAGAGATATCAAGGAGTTGGTCTCCTTTATTGGAGCCAATATCTTCCAACACTGAGATCTCCTATTTTAGAGAGAGGCAGATCTCCTTCTTTGTCCACCTCTTCTTCCAGGAGTTTATCTGATGATGTGAAGCGGGTGGTGAAGAGATTGCTCCGAACACCGGCCCTGGCTAAAATGTTGTTGTCTCCAGCCCCAAAGGAATTGGAGCCACCCCATTCAGCGCTTGCCTATTTGATTCCTCCTTTGATCATCCTGCTGTCTTCAGAGCCAGAGACATTGGATCCAATAGTAGCAGAACTGTCGGCACCGAGACCACCTTTGGAATCTTCGGTTCTGACCTTGACTCTGATGTTCTCGGCTCCTTCCGATGTCGAGGAATCTAGGAGCCCATGTTTGCTAGTCAGGTCCTGGGGAGGAGAGTCGGCGGGGGCAGTTGTCTGATCCGACTCTATCTCTTGGTGCCTCAGCTAAGTTGAGCTCCACTCCTACCTCAGTTTCGGAGCCACCATTTCCACCTCAGAGTCTATGCTCTGTCTCTTTGGAGCGGGGCGGGGGGGGCTTTCAAACTGATGGAGAGGGTACTGTCTCCCCAGACAGCCTCGCTCTCAGAGCCAACTTCTCATCCCTCCCAGGTGCCAGTGTCTATCTCTTCACCACCGCCCCCTCCCCAGTGTAGAGATCCAGAACCTCAGGAGGCCCCTATAGGTGGCGTTGTCTCTTCCGAAACTTCTCCGGAGTACCCCTCTGAAGAAGTCCCTAGGAAGAGACTGTACAAGAGGAAGCACATAGACTCCCCTGAGGCTGTCACTTTTGATACCGATTTGGATGACTCAGAAGGGTCCCCAAAGTCCCCCTCTGGGGATGTCTGTTTCTCTGACATCTGTGAGATCCTAAAACAGAGGGGTGACTGGAAGTCCACCAACCCTTCAGAGGACAAATCTGTATGCATGGAGGCTTTTGGGTCTCGCCCTTCCACCTCCTGGGTGACTCCCTCGTTTGACCCAACTGTTGGGTGTCATCTCTCGTAAGGCCTGGACATCGCCTGATACAGTGGAGCCTGTTCTGAGGAGGCCTAACAAATTTATTACCGCTCCCTCAGAGAAGGAATTCCTGACTCAGGGTGTCCCTGTAGATGCTATGGTGGTGATGGCTGTGGCGGCCACCAAGAAGTAGCTATCGGCGACCTCATCGTCTGTCCAGCCTCCTAACAAGGAGTCTAGGACCATGGACAGATATGGAAAGCATACTTTTTCTTCAGCGGCCTTCACCCAATGGTTGCTGAATTACCTTACCCATTTTATAAGACTTCAAAGGGATCTCCTCAAAGAGCTTGGAAGATACCCTTTAGGGCTCTGTAGCTCAGAGGACTACAGACAAAGTATCCTCACAGCTCTCCACCCTCAATTCCATAGTTAACTTCTCCATAAGACTCATTTCGTATGCGACTGATGGAGTGAGTAGAGTGGCAGCGACAGGAATTTCCCTGAGTAGGCATTCCTGGATGCCCCTTTACAAGGTGGGAGTGTGGCCTAATGGTTAAGGTGTTTGCCTCACAAACACAAGGTGCAGGGTTTGAGTGTCACAAGGGATAATTGGCTAGGCTTAAAATGGCTCGCAAGGGCAGTTAGCTTAGTACTAATCTGTGAAAATATGAATCTATGAACTTTGCAGAGCCCTTCAAGTCTATCTTCACCAACGCCCCCTTTGATGGTTCATCCCTTTTTGGACTAAAGGTGAAAGAAACTTTGACCAGGTGCAAGCAGGACGGGAAAACCTTATCTGCCATTGGAGTCCGTTTTTCTGCCTCATCTAGACTTTATCCCAAAGGTCAAAAGGGTGGAAAAATGTGGTTCCACAAGTCCTAAAAAGGTTTCTCTGACGCATGTGGTGACTCTTCCTCTAGGGGCAGAGGGGGAAGTTATAATGGAAGACACTGACCGCACGGCGGGGGGGGGTCTGCAAAATCAGGATAACAGAGAGACGTTCTCTGACAGGCCCTTCCATTACTCCTGAAAGGTCAAAAGGGTGGAAAAATGTGGTTCCACAAGTCCTAAAAAGGTTTCTCTGATGCATGTGGTGACTCTTCCTCTAGGGGCAGAGGGGGAAGTTATAATGGAAGACACTGACCGCACGGTGGGGGGGGGGGGGTCTGCAAAATCAGGACAACAGAGAGATGTTCTCTGACAGGCCCTTCCATTACTCCTGAAAGGAGGCCCGCCTGCTATTCTCTGAAGGTAGTCGGTGGGCAATTGTCACTGTACCCAAATGCCTAGCAAGAAATCTCCCAAGACAAATGGGCACCAACAATTATATCCAGATGCTAATTACGTACCATTTTCCATTACCCCTCCGATAAACCAGTCCTTACCAGATGTTCCACCTAGTCAAAAGGACTATGCAACACAAGAGATACTCTTGTTGCTAGAAAAAAAGTCATCCAAGAGGTCCCCGCAGACCAAATGGGATCCAGAACCTACTCAAGATTCTTTTTAGTTGCAAAAAAGGCAGGGGACTGGAGATCCATTCTAGATCTCAGCAAGCTAAACAAAGCAGTGAAGAAGTCAAAACTCTGGATGGTAATTCTGCAGTCAATATTCCCATTTATTGGGCAAGACAACTGGATGTGCTCAATAGATCACCAGGATGCATACTACCATATAAAGATGGACAGGCAATCCAGGAGACACTTACGCTTTCGGCTGGGAGCCAGTCATTACCAATTTCGAGCCCGGCTGGGAGCCAGTCATTACCAATTTCGAGCCCTGCCCTTTGGTCTCACTACAGCCCTCAGCTGTTCAACAAATGCATGGGAGTGGTCATGGCTCATTTGAGACCTCAAGGATTCCGTGTGTTTCCATACCTAGACGACTGGCTCCTACCCGCCACCACCAAGCATCTACTACTACGAACAAGAGACGAAACAGCCACTTTGCACCAGACTAGGCATCACAGTAAACGTAAAAAAAATCTGCCTTGTCGCCATCTCAGCATTATTACCTTCTTAGGTGCAGAATTGGATTCAAGAAATATGACGGCAAAACTTACCCCAGACAGAATACAGTCCCTTCATCAACAAATCAGGATTTTGAAGTCAAAGAAGAAAGTTCAGGCCAGGTATGTGCTGCAAGTTCTTGGTACCATGGCAGCAGCTATTTTTCTAGTCTCCCTAGCATGACTGCACATGAGAGTTCTGCAGTGGTTGCCATTTGCTCAGTGGTCGATGCAAGATCTTCATCTTTCACATCAGATAATCATCACAGAATCTTGTAGAAAGGATCTCCTTTGGTGGCTGCAGACAGACCAGTTGTATCAGGGCCGACCTGTTGTCTTTCTTCAACCCAATGCAGTACTGACCACAGATGCTTCCCAGATTGGAGGGGGGGGTGGGCATTATCTGTGGATGACAGTCCAAGGCCTATGGCAAGAATACGAAAGCCACTTGCACATCAACGTTCTGGAGATTAGAGCAGTGCTCTATGCATTGCAGGCATTTCATGACTCTCTACCGACAGGGACGGTTGCATTTCAGACAGACATGTCAGTTATGTGGTATATAAACAAGGGGGGAGGAACCAAATCCTACACACTATGTCAGGAGCCACAGCGGGTTTGGCAATGGGCGATTGCTTCTCAACCCTTTCTGATAGCAATGATTATCCCGGAGAAATCCAACGTGATAGCGGACAAACTCAACAGAGCTATTCTGTTGCCTCACGAGTGGTCCCTGAAAACAGAGATTGCGAAAAGGATCTTCCAAAAATGGGGCCAGCCTTGCTGTGACCTTGTCGCCACTTCCATGAATGCCAAATGCAGTAACTACTTTGCCGTCATTCCTCCTCTGGGGAAGACACCAAGGGATGCGCTGGTTCACAATTGGCCTCTGGGACTACTCTACCCCTTTCCTCTAATTACCAAAGTACTGCAGAAAGCCAGCTCATTGAAAAGCACTATAATCCCATTGCTCTTTACTGGCCTTGACAAATTTGGTTCCCCTTTCTTCGGACTCACCTGCTGGAGGAACCTTGGATTCTGGATCCAATTCCAGACCTCCTGAACCTTTCTTTAGGGGAGTTCCATCCATCTATTCAAACCCTCAAGTTGACAGCATGGCTGCTCCAATTCCACGCTTAGCCAGGTGTTACTCCTTTCACCTGCAGTGAGTCATATTCTCGCCTCTTCCCGTGAACCGTCTACGAGGAGATTGTATTCTAGTAAGCCGAAAATATTTTCATGCTGGGCTGCGGGACAGAATATAGAACCTTTTACAGCTCCTATTACTGCAATCCTAGAATTTCTTTCCAAACTCTTTGACGAAGGAGCTGCAGCAGCAACAGTCAGATTTCAGTTGGCAGCCATTTCTAATTTCCATATTGGAGAAATGGGAGTTCCTATTATGTCTCATAGGTTATGTAAAGCTTTCTTCAAAGGCACTTTCTTACTCAGACCCCCAGTCAAAGAGCTCCCAGTCCCTTGGGACTAGAGTCTTGTTATAAACTCATTGATTTTACCACCCTTTGAACCTGCATCATCTTGTGATTTGAAGTATTTGTCGTGGAAGACTCTCTTTTTTAGTAGCTGTAACCTCTGCCCGACAGGTATTGGACTTACAAGCTCTTTTTGATGTCCTTCAAGGATGCATCTGCAGTCCTTACAAATGGGTTGTCCTGTCGTCAGGCAGCCCTTCGGTCGGCCGGATTCCAAAGTCTGGATCTGGCTTCGGCTGGTGTCGCACTTCACCCGACAGTTTTCGGGTATAAAGGCATCAGCCGACGCCATTTTCCCCAGTCTTTCTTGCCCAAGCAGAAGCTGTTCGCAAGTGCCGGTCGGTCAGATCCAGAGATTACTACTACCGAATACTACTCAAGACTTCTATAAAGCGGGGACTCTTTCTTGCCTCAGCCGATGTCAGAGAAAGTTAATAACTGTTTATCTTGTGGGAAACAAATACCTCATAAAGAATTCCACTCCTATTGCATACATTGTTTAGGCCCAGACCACGACGTAGCAGCTTGTCTAGCCTGTGCTTCTTTTAACCGACGGACGCTTAGACGTCGGTCGGACTTTGCTGAGCAGATTTTCGGCTCCGATTTTGCCTACATTATGCCGTCGGATCCTCCAACTACGCAAATAACCAAAAAACGCAAAGAAAAGGACTGGCACTCGCGGTCCGCGGTTTCGGCAGAAACCGCGGTTAAGCTAACCTCAAGTGTCTCGGTTTCGGCCGAAACCGAGCAAGCGGTTCTTTCTTCAGCCGATAACTTGCCTTCTACCGAGGCCTCTTCCAGCCTGGTAGAAACGGCTTCTGAAATCCAACCGCGGTTTCACAGGATTTATCAGACACCATTCCCCTGGATGTCTCTACCCCTGCACGTGGAGCTGCTAGGCCTCCTCCAGCCATGTCTATTAAGGCCTTTGCCAGGGCTAAAGCAGCCAAAGCATCAAATCTGTGCCTGCCAAGCCCCCCTCTCACAGGCCCAGCACCAGCTCCCATATGCTTACTTTGGCTGAGGATCTCATCTGTTTAATCTGTGGAGCCCAGCCTCATCCTGACAGGGCCTCTCTCCCTCCTCCAGAAAAAAGGCCTAGAGCAGAGCCCCCTGAGCCAGTATCCACAGATGATTCCTCTGATGACTCAGAACATACAGACCCTCCTGAGGCTTCTTATTCTCCTTACGAAGACTCCGATGCTGAGGAGTCCATCCCTTCAGCCTCTCCTCCTGAGGAATTTTCCTTTGGGGAAACCTTACATGCTATGAGGGAACAATTCCAGTGGCAAGGCCAAGATTTCTCAGACTCTAGAAAAAGGCTTAGGACCTTCCTACATTTGCCACAGCATAGGCCTTTAGCTATACCTCCAGTTCTCCCTGTTGTTGATGATGCATTTAATGATGCTTGCACTGCTCCTGATTCTTTACCTCTGGCCCCTACTAAGCCCGATAGGTACTACAGGGTCCCGGACACTCATCACCACTTATATAAGGCTCCTTTAGCGGATCCAGAGACTATCTCCCAGGGTCCTAAAGCTGTAGCAGCTACTTCTTCTAAAACCCTCCCTCAGAAAGGGAATCCAGGTCCTTAGAGAGATGGGGTAAAAAAGTTTACACCTCTGCTACTTTGTCAGCTAGAGCTTTGAACTGCCAATTTCATATGCTTCAATATCAAGAGTTTTTGCTTGACCAGTTGACTAAAAAGCTGTCCTCTGAAGAATCCTTAGATAAAAAGTATGTTCAAGATATGGTACATAACATACAGCAGGTTAGTAACCATTCTTTAAAATGTGGCTATGATGCACTGGAGGCTTCATTTAGATCAGCCATGACTGGCACAGTTATCAGGAGGCATGCATGGTTGAAAGAACAGGCATTACCAGAACACGTCAAATCTAAGCTTTTGGATGCACCTATGGACAAGGTCAACTTATTTGGTTCCCTGCACAGCAGGTGCTAAAAAAGATGGAAGAGAAAGCAAAATCTGTGCAAACAGTGAAAGATTTCTTACAAGTTCAACCTCCAAGGTTTAGCAGGAACTGGCCCTCCAAGAATTGGTCCTTTCCGGACTCCTCTAAGGCACAAAGAGGCAGGAATAGGCTCTAGAGGCAGAAACCAATCCAGGGGTGCCTACAGGGGTCGCCAGTGGCAGGGTAACAACCAACGAGGCACAGATACAGCCACCACCACTACAACAACTCAATCACAGTGACTTGGTGGCACCTACCAGGGAACAACTAGAAGCACCCTAAAGCTATCCTTATTTTCAAGAAACTGGCACTGCATTACAAGAGAAAATGGATTTTACAAACTATAGACCATGGTTACAGGTTCCATTTCCATACTCTACCAGGAAAGAGAGGAATGCCAAACCTTCCACCTACTCAAAGGACAGAAGCTCTAAAACAAATATCTCAATTATTAAGAATGAGAGCTGTGGAAAAGGTACCATCTATGGAGCAAGGGAAGGCATTTTACTCCAGACTCTTCCTCGTACCAAGAAAAGAAAACAAATGGAGGCCTATACTAGACCTGTCCGCTTTAAACACATTCCTCATTGTTCCAAAATTCAAAATGCTGACCTTACAGCAGCTTCTTCCCATGCTGGGCAAGGAGTCTTGGCTGGTAACTCTAGATCTCAAGGAGGCATACCTGCACGTCCCCATAAGACCAATTTGCAGAAGATACCTCAGATTTCTTGCAGGATCAGAGCATTATCAATTCTCAGCATTGCCCTTTGGCTTATCTACTGCGCCCAGAGTGTTCACGAAATGCCTGGCATCAGTAATCGCTCATTGCAGACTTCAGGGATTCAAATCTATCCCTACCTGGACGACTGCCTGATACAAGCGGACAACAAAACAAACTGACAGAAGACTTACAAAGAGTCATCTACCTGCTGCAAGCCCTGGGATATACAGTCAATACAAAAGTCAAGGCTGATTCCATCCCAAAAATAGCTTTTCTGGGTGCAGAACTGGACACATCAAAACAAATGGCATTTCTAACTGCAGAAAAGAAAGAACAACTACCTCTCTACTTCTTGGCTTTAACAAAGCAGAACCATCTAACTGCAAGAAAAGTGCTACAAGCTCTAGGCTTCATGGCATCCTGCATAATACTGGTCCCACATGCCAGGCTGCATATGAGAAAGCTACAGTGGTACCTAAAGAATTTGTGGTCCCAGCACAAGCACAGCCTAGAAACAAAAATTCCAATGATACCATGCCTGAAGCAAGAGTTCCTATGGTGGGCTCAGGCCTGCCAGTCAAACATAGGATTGCCCTTCTGCAAAAGTCAACCAAGACAAACCATCACAACAGATGCCTCAGACCTCGGTTGGGGGGCACACATGATGGACAAGTGCATTCAAGGCCTATGGACTCAAGACCAGCTGCATCTGCACATAAATCTAAAAGAAATGTTGGCAGTAAAATTGGCAATCCAGGCATTCAGACCTTTTCTCCAAGAAGGCCAGTTGATGATAAGGACAGACAACACCACAGTAATGTGGTACATCAACAAACAGGGAGGCACACACTCATACCCTCTATGCCGGCTGGCACTGGACCTATGGGATGTGGCTCTAAGCTACAACATTCAGTTACAGGCAATTTATGTACCAGGGAAAGAGAACATTATAGCAGACATATTAAGCAGAACTACAACAGATGCCCACGAATGGATGCTACATCCGGACATCTTCAAATCCATCACAAGAAAATGGGGATTACCACAAATAGACTTGTTTGCTTCCCCACTCAATCACCAGTTGAAGAAATTCTGCACAAGGACTTACCACCCACTTGCTTGGAAGGTGGACTCCTATCTTTCAGTTGGAAAAACCTGACAGCATACGCATTCCCACCACTTCCTTTGATGCACAAGGTGCTTCTGAAGATCAAAGAGGAACGTCCGAGGATCATTCTGATAGCCCCAGACTGGCCAAGGCAACATTGGTATCCACTGCTGAGGAGCATGTCCCGGGAACAAATATGGACACTTCCCCTGATCCCATTACTGCTAACACAGAACAACTACAACATCCTGCATCCAAACCTAAAAACTCTGCAACTAACTGCCTGGAACATCACATAACTGCAATTAACCCAAATTTATCCCAAAGGGTTAAAGACATAATCATGGAGGCTCGTAGACCTTCAACAAGAAAGAATTATGCAGCAAAGTGGAAAAGATATCTCATGTGGAGTACTGCAAAGGGGCAAGATGTGACACTGGTGAACATAGCCAACATCCTGGAGTACTGAGCTCTTCCATACAGGCCTGTCCTACTCTTCCATCAAGATACATGCATCAGCTATTTCAGCAGAATACAGCTTGGATCCTCCTGTCTTCATCCTCTGCTCAGACAGTTTCTTAGAGGAATTAAAATGTAAAACCTCCCAGGAAACCTCCATTACCAGCATGGGACTTGAACTTTGTGCTAGAAAACTGACTCTTCCTCCTTGAACCAGCAGCAACAGCAGAATTACAATACTTATCCTGGAAGACTGCTTTCCTGCTGGCAATAACTTCAGCAAGAAGGGTCTCTGAACTACAGGCACTAATGGCAGTACAACCCTTCCTGATCTTCCATCAAGATAGAGTGTCCATGAGAACAAATCCTACGTTTATGCCTAAGGTGGTATCCAGAGTCTCTTTAAATCAGGCTATCCACCTTCCTACTTTCTTCCCCAACCCACAGAACAGGGGAGAAAGGCTCTTGCATACCTTGGATGTACACAGACAATTACGCTACTACCTGGACAGGACAAAAAACAATAGAGAAGCTGACCAGCTTCTGGTAGCATATGCAACAGGAAAGGAAGGAAAACCAATTTCTAAACAGACAGTCTCCAAATGGATAGGAAATTGCATTAGATTTTGTTACTCCTACCATGGAAAGAAAACTCCAGAGAACATCAGGCCTCACTCCACAAGGGCTACTGCCACTACCACAGCTTTCTTACGAGGAGTGGCTACCAAGGACATTATAGAGGCTGCTACTTGGACCTCCGTGCATACATTTGCCAAGCATTACAACTTACCTCTATACTCTAGATCCCGTGCTGGTTTTGCCACTGCTGTTTTGCAAGGGATCCTAACTACACCATAATATCTTCTCATTTCCTCCTCCCTAGTTTAGCTATGGTATTCTACCGGACTGCAGATGCATCCTTGAAGGACATAGTACAGTTTTGTACCTACCATAAATGTAGATGTCCGAGAGGAATGCATCTGCAGTCAGGATCCCACCCTCCTTCCCTCTGAGGTACTCCTAGGGTATTTGCCAATCTTCAGCTAGCTTGGGGATCTATTATGGTGTATTTGTTTGTATATATGTACATACATGCTTATTTTGTGTGTTTGCTCTCTACTATTTGGAAACTATGACATTTATCCAAATTTAGCCATCCAAGAGGGCACCTGGCATCTGGGGCAAGAAACACTGAGGAAACGGCTGATGCCTTTATACCCGAAAAACTGCGCCAGACCCAGACTTTGGAATCAAGGGCTGCCTGACGACAGGACAACCCATTTGTAAGGACTGCAGATGCATTCCTGTCGGACATCTACATTTATGGTAGGTACAAAACTGTACTTTTGTTCTCCTTATATAATTTTTCACGAGGATAGAGTATCCTTGAGAACTAATCCATCTTTCCTTCCAAAAGTCTGTTCAGAGAGTAATATAAACCTATCCATTGAATAGCCTGTGTTTTTTCCAAACTACAGCGACAAGGCAGAGTATAAATTGCATCAGTTGGATGTACATAAGCAGTTACACTTTTACTTGTATAGGACAAAAGACCTCAGGAAATCCGACCAGCTTTTTGCGTCCTTTTCTGACAAAAAGAAAGGGTTGCCAGTTTCCAGAGTAACCTTCTCTTACAGTAAGAATAATAAGCTACTACCAGGGACGATAAAGGGACATTCCACAAGAGCAGCCTCTACATCTTTGGCCTTTTAAGCCAGACTTCCTATTGACTCTGTTTATGTAGCTGCCACATGGGTGAGACCTCATACCTTTATCACTCATTACATAGTAGATGTGGCCTCCCGGAACAGGTCTTCCTTTGGATCCACTGTGTTGAAGAGTATTTTTTCCTGAGCCACCCTAGGATTAAGGTGCTAGGGACGCTGTCCCAACCTGCAAGAAATATGGCAAGATAGGACAACATAACATTAAGAAGTTATGTACTTACCATAACGTTCCATGTTTGTTGTCCATCTCGCCTACATTCTTGCGTCCCACCCTCCTACCCCCATTCTGTGTTCCTGGTGGAACGGGTGGATAATTGTATACTTATGTACATAGTTATGATGATTTGGAGCTTCAGGTTTTTTGTCTCATATCAAACATCTATATATAGATATAGATATATTTTTCTGGTGTAGTTGTTTCGGTTAGTCTAAATCTTTCGCTTGCAAACAAGATCTAGGGATGTGGCCCATAGCATCATGGAATAGGGGTTAGCCTCAAGCCAGTGGAAGTTCTCAACCTTTAGTATTCGGCTGAGTTGGAGCTGTGAACAGCTCCGAGCCCAACCTGCAAGAATGTAGGCGAGATGGACAACAAACATGGAACGTTATGGTAAGTAAATAACTTCTTATTTTCTTACCTTAGCCTGGAGTTTATTGTAGGCTTTCTGTGTTGGAGAGCAGAAATCATTCCTGTGGAAAATATGTCAGAGGATCCTGGCTTAGACAGAGAACATGATCATTTTTTCTTTGTTTGACGGTCTATACAAAGACTCTGATTACGAAGAAAGTTTGCCCTCTCCAATTCCATTAGAGATGTTTCCGTTTCTAAGACTAGTTCCAGGATAAATGATTATTTATTTTTGAGAGAACAAGTGTATGTCCCCCCTAAACTGGGGATATATTCTGATATGCTGCAAGTGGATTTACCTCATGCTATGCCCTCTCCTCCTTTTATGCCAGTCTAGGAGAATGTGTTAAGTGCTGCTTGCAATAACCCTGATTCACAACCTTCAGTCCACTTCTCCAAAAAAAAAAAAAAAAAGACACTTGTTAATATTAACACTATTCCTTTTTTTAAGCAGGTAAGGTATTGTACAGATTTCATAAGAGAATGTCATTCTTTAACTCTATTCTTTCAGGTATTGATAGGTTGTCGGATTGTTCTGCCACACTTCCTTCAGGAGGGAGGTCTTGTGTGGATCGTACAATTTCTAACCTGCCTCAAGTTTCTAAAGATGCTTTGAAGGGTGTGTATGACTGTGCAGCTACTGTGTCTAGGACTACTACTATTGCTGCTTTTTTGAGTAGATATACCTGGGAATGTACTAAAAAGTTTTTGTTTGAGGTAAAGTATGAAATTTTAAACTGTAATACAGACAAGGAAGTTTTATTTGGTTACACTGCTACTGAGGTTCTCAAACAGTTTGATGACAGAGGGAAATAAATTCAGGGGAGTTGCTAAGATTTTTCAAGACCCATATTATAAATCTTACAAACTCTCTGCATTTTTACCCATAAAAAGCCAAAATAATCATCCCCTGCCATGTACCGGCAAACAAGGAACAAAAAATGGAGAGCTGCCAGGAGGGGAACAACAACAACAAACAAAATAGGGACCTTTTCAGAAAAAGGGACAGACTGCATCTTTGGAATGACTATGCCAGCATTCCCCCTTCCCCTCTGGTCCCTGCATAGCTAAGTCTTTCTCACAGACTGGCTGCCAACCTTGCCCTTTGGAAACAGACTGTCTCAGACTTTTTGGTACTAACACTGTTCAGGAGATTTACAGTAGGCACAGGATACACATACAATTGCTCCATGCCCTCCAAACCAGAGATATAAAGTTGTTCAGTCTCGCTGTTCATTCTTTACTGACGGGTTCGGAGCCGATCCATCTGCTGTGGTATGGCCGTTTGAAAAGCTTGAGGTTTACCCGTAGCTCGAGACCAAGCCCCTTATCTCATGATGCACTGGGAATTACCCCAGATCTAGTTTGCCGCGGCACTGATCAGAGGTTCCAGTTTTGCTTGAGCCAATATTTCATCAAAAAAAGCGTGTTTCTTTTGCAAGTTATTTAAAATTTTCTATTGTTCCACAGAATAGTTGTTAGAGTAGTCTTGTGTAGCTTCTTAAAAGCTCCCCTTTTCCCGCGTGTGTTATTTAGCATAGTTTTAGTATAATTTTAGTGGCTTCGTGTTTTAGCCTAGTTAATTCTCTTGCATTTCATACTTGTATAGATATATACATTTAGCTAGCGTTGGCCTTTGTTTTTGGGCCATTGTTTATAGTCTGTGTGTTATCTTACATTAGAGCATAGTTGTAATTTTGGCTGTTTTCTAGGCTTTGTGTGGTGTTTTTTGAGCCTAGGTGTGGTTATTTGATACTTATATATTGACTGTCTTTTTTTCTTAGGCTTATTGTGTGCTTGGTTTCTGTGTTAAGCCTAAGGCAGTTTGATTGTTGGATATGTCTGAGGACAAGGATAAGCACCCAAAGTCTGGATTTAAAAAGTGTCCAGACTGCAGGCAAAAGATGTCTGTAACTGATGGCCGTGTAACCTACGTCTGCTGCGTAGGGGCTGTCCATTTGCAGGAGTCTTGCAGTATTTGCCACTCTTTTTCCTCTAGGGTTTTACTGGAGAGGAAAAGAAAATTAGTTAACAAATGCTTGCTGAAGCATCCATTTCATGAAGCATTAAGTGACCAGGATGGGGCCAGCAAGTCCTCTAAGTCCTCAGGGGACTCTAAGGAATCCAAACTGTCCAAAAAGTCCAAGAAATTGGAAGATCCTGTGACATTGGCTCCACAGACCTCAGAGCAGACTGTCTTTTCGTTTTGGAGCCAGCCCACAGCTCTAGAGCCGGTATCCGAGAGACCTATAGCTCCACTTCTTCAATAAGCACCGTTGGTGCACTCTTCTAGGTCTTCTGTCAGCCTGTCGGATTTGGATGTGTAACGATTGATGCAGAAGCTCTTATGGGCACCAGGCCTTGCTAAATTGTTGTCGGCTCTGACCCTAGCGTTGGAACTGAAGACCACTACCCCTGACTTGACTGCTCCTCCTTCGAGCTGTACCGACCTTCGAAACAGGAGGGGGCCGACCTGCTGATTGTGGAGCCAAGATCTGCTCTAGTGTCCTCGGTGCCGACCGGGGACTGTAGGTCCGGAGAGGATAGTCGCACCGGCTTGTCGGTGCCGACTCTTCCTCTCGGGGCTTCGGCTCGGATGAGCTCGGCTCCTACCTCCGGCTCAGAGCCCATGGCCTCGGTGCGGGAGGGGCTGGCAGTTACTTCGAGTCCGTCGACTCCTTCTCATTGGAGCCACAATGCTTTTGAAGCCATGAGGTGAGCCTTGTCCCCCAAGACATCCTTAGCACCAGGTCTGGCTTTTTCATCCCCCAAAGCGCCGGTGTCTGCTTTTGCTTCCATCGTCCAGGCTAGGCGTAATGACCTTGAGCCTCCCGTAGCCCCACAGGGCGCCCCCTGCTCTTCTGAGACCTCCCCAGAGGCTCCCACTGAGGAGGTCCCCAGGAAGAGATTGTGCAAGAGAGAAGACACTTGGACTCCCCACAGGAGTCTTTAACATCTGACACTGACTTGGATGAGTCAGAAGGGTCCCCACAGTCCCCTTCTGAGGATATCTCCTTTGCGGAGATACTCGAGATCCTTAGGCAGAGGGGTGATTGGCAGTCCAAAAGCCCTACTGAGGACGAGTCACTTCTCTTGAAGGCTTTCGGGTCTCAACCTTCCACCTCTTGGGTGTCTCTGCCCTTCGATGAGCTCATGCAGCTGGTCTCTCGGAGGGTGTGGGAGTCACCGGAGTCCATGGAGCCTGTTCCTCAGAGGCCTAACAAGTTTATTTCTGATCCAGTAGATAAATCCTTTCTATCCAAAAGAGTCCCTGTTGATGCCATGGTGGTGGCGGTGGCAGCCATCAGAAAGGAAATGTCTGAGACTTCCTCGTCTATCCATCCTCCTAATAGAGAGTCCAGGATCATGGATAGATATGGGGAACGCATGTTTAGTTCAGCAACTTTTACACTCCGATCCCTGAACTATTTGACTCATTTCACTAGGTTGCAAAGAGATCTCCTTAAGGAGTTGGGAGATACTCTTCAGGGTACTGTAGCTGCAGGGGCTTCCGATAAAGTTGCTGCCAGCTTGCTACCCTAAATTCTATTGTGAACTCGTCCATGTATCTCATATCATATGCAGCTGATGGGATGAGTAGGGCAGCGGGTACAGGAATTGCTCTCAGAAGACATTCCTGGATGCACTTGTGTTCCTTCACAGAGCTCTTTAAGTCTTCATTCGTGAACACCCCTTTTGATGTCTCATCTCTTTTTGGGCCTAAAGTGAAGGAAACTTTGACCAGGTGTGAACAGGAGGGAAAGACTCTGTCTGCTGTCAGAGTCCGTTTTTCCACCCCTACTTGGCCTTACCTCAAAGGCCAAAGGGGATGGAAAATGTGGTTCCGGAAAGCCCAAGGAGCCTTTCAGGACACACGTGGTGAACCCCCTCCTCTAGGGGCAGAGGAAGGGTAGTAATGCAAGACGCCACCCTCGCGGCAGAGGGGGTCCGCAACACCAGGGTGACAGAGATCACTTCTCTGGTCAGCTCTATCAGCGCTCCTGAAAGGAGGCCCGACTGTCCTGCTCTGGAAGCAGTCAGGGGTTGCTTATCTTTCTACCCAGATACCTGGCAAGATGTAACAAAAGACAACTGGGTACAAGGTATTATTTCCAGAGGGTGTTTCATACTGTTCTTCACTACTCCCCCACCTGCAAGGAGAATCCCGGCCGTTCCACCCAGTTACAGGGAACAAGCAACTATAGAGGTCCACAAGTTGCTAGAAAAAGAGTAATCCAGCCAGTCCCAGCAGACCAAACAGGATTCGGAACTTACTCAAGATTCTTTTTGTTCCAAAGAAAACAGGGGACTGGAGACCCATTTTGGACCTCAGCAGACTCAACCAATTTGTGAAGAAAGAGATGTTCCGGATGGTCCTGCTACAGTCTATACTTCCCTTTTTAGGGAAAGACAGTTGGTTGTGCTCGATAGATCTCAAGGATGCGTACTACCACATAAAAATGGCCGGGCCATCCAGAGATCACCTGCATTTCCGGCTGGGAGCCAATCATTATCAATTTCGAGCCCTGCCCTTTGGTCTCACTACAGCCACAAGAGTGTTCACTAAATGCATGGCAGTAGTCACGGCTCACCTGAGGTATCTAGGATTCCAGGTGTTTCTGTACCTAGACAATTGGCTCCTTACCTCCACCACCAGGCATCAACTGATTCAGGCAAGGGAATACACTCCGACACTCTGCAATCACTTCGGCATTACAGTCAACTCAGAAAAGTCTGCTTTGTCGCCATCGCAGCTTATAGTTTTTATAGGGGCAGAGTTAGACACTTCAACTACCAATCGAGAGAGTCTTTCTTCTTCGCCAGCACGTCAACTCATTGGTATTGAAAGACAGCACCAGCCGCAGAAGTTCTAAAAGTATTGGGTTTGATGGCTGCAGCGATCTTAGCCATACCATTAGCAAGGATGCATATGCAGATTCTTCAATAGCTGCTGTTCACTCAATGGTCTTATGAAGAACTTCCAATGAACCACATGATTTTAATTACAAACTCTTGCAAGAGAGATCTCCAGTGGTGGTTGACGTCTCTTCATGTAACCATAGGAGGCCCCTTTGTACTACCCCCTCCAATAGCCACTGTGACCACGATGCTTCCCTGATAGGGTGGGGGTGGGGCATTTTCAGTGAAAGACTGCCCAAGGCACATGGATGGATCAAGAATCACATCTGCATATCAATGTTCTGGAGATGAGAGCAGTACTTCTGGCGTTGCAGTACTTCCAGGACTCTCTTCCTCTAGGAACGATTGCAATTAAGACAGACAACGTGTCAGTAGTTTGGTACTTAAACAAGCAAGGCGGAACCAAGTCTTATCCCCTTTGCCGAGAAGCCCTCAGAGTTTTGCAGTGGGCTGTCTCCTCCCAGCGCTTTCTGTTGGCAATGCACATCCCGGGGAGATCCAACGTGATGGCAGATAAACTGAGCAGGGCAATATTGTTGCCACGTGAGTGGTCCATCAAGAAAGAGATTGTGGATAGGATTTTCTGCAAATGGGGCCAGCCTTGCTGCGATTTTTTGGTAGTCACATCAACATGAAATGCAGAAGCTGCTTTGCCCTGATTCCTCCTCCGGGAGAAGCCCTGAGAGACGCACTCGTACACGATTGGCCCCTGCGTCTCGTCTATGCATTTCCTCCTATCCTATTGATACCCAGACTTCTACAGGAAGCAGAATCTTTGGGAAAGACTATCATTCTTATAGCCCCTCATTGGCCTTGGCAGATTTGGTTCCCATTTCTTCATCATCATCTCTTGGAGGATCCATGGATTTTGGACCCATTTCCCGACCTTCTGACACATCCGTCGGGGGACCTCCATCCTTCCTTGCAGTCACTGAAGCTGACAGCTTGGCTGCTCCAGTTCTCCTCATAGCCAGGCTTCATAACTTTTCCAGTGAGACAGAACAGATACTTTTGTCTTCCCATAAGCCGTCCACCAGAAGATTATATCTTAGTAAGTGGAAGAGATTTTCCATATGGGCTTCTAAGCAGAACATTGATCCTTATCAAGCCCACTTGACGTCCATATTCGAATTCTTGACTATGATCTTTAATAAAGGAGCGGCAGCCGCAACAGTTCAGGTCCAGTTGACTGCTATATCTAACTTTCATCTCAGAGCTGACGGGCTAAATATAATGTCCCACAAGTTGTCCAAGGCCTTTCTCAAAGGAATGTTTCATAAGAGGCCTCTAATGAAAACTCCTTATTCTCCTTGGAATCTAAACTTTATGCTGTCTCATATAATTCTCCCCCCCATGAACCAGCGTCATCTTGTGATCTCAAATTTTTGTCGTGGAAGACCATATTTCTGGTAGCTATTACTTCTGCCCGCAGAGTGTCAGAACTTCAGGATTTATCTATCAGCCCTCCTTATTTGATTTTCCATGCTGATAGAGTATCTCTTAGGACAAACCCCTCCTTTTTGCCCAAAGTTTGTTCAGAATCTAATATCAACCAAGTCATTGAGTTACCAGTTTTCTTCCCTAACCACTGCAATAAATTGGAGTATATGCTGCACAAACTTGATGTTCACAAACAGCTCAGATTTTATTTGGGCAGAACTAAAGATATTAGGAAATCAGACCACCTCTTTGTGTCATTCACTGAAGCCAGAAAAGGTAGACCAGTGGCTTAAAACAATGGTTTCTAAATGGCTATCTGATTGTATCACCTTTGTTTATTCAGCTGCTAATATGCCCTTACTACACAAGATTAAAGCTCACTCAACCAGAGCAGTTTCTACATCTTCTGCATTCCAAGCCAAATTGCCCCTTGATAACATTTGTGCTGCAGCCACTTGGTCTAAACCTCATATGTTTATCAGTCATTACAAAGTTGATAAGGCCTCCAGGAACAGGGTCTTTTGGGTCTGCGGTCTTGAGGAATGTACTCCCGTGAGCCACCCGAGATTGAAGGTGCTAGGAATGCTACCCATCAGTAAAGAATGAACGGCGAGATTGAACAACTTCATATTAAGAAGTTATGTACTCGCCATAACGTTCCACGTAAGTTGTTCATCTCGCCTTCATTCTTGCGTCCCTCCCTCCTTCCCCCTCCTGGCTGATAGTTGACCTAGAGGTTGGTCTCATCCTGGTTGCTCAATTCTTCTTCCTCTCCATGGGAGGGTAGTCCAGTTATATGGCAATAGTACACGCAGCAAACAAGATTTGAGGTAATTCGCAGTGCATCATGGGATAAGGGGCTTGGTCTCGAGCTACTGGTAAACCTCGAGCTTTGCAAACGGCCATACCAGAGCTGATGGATCGGTTCTGAACCCATCAGTAAAGAATGAAGGCGAGATGAACAACTCATTATGGTGAGTACATTTTATTTTTTTCCTCAGATTCTTCAACACTCCCTAAATATTATTGTGGTGATTCCCTTCTGGCCCAGACAGCATTAGTTCTCCTTTCTTATGGAATTGGCCAGAGGCAGTTGCCACAATTTTCCTCACAGACTGGATCTATGCACAGAGGTCAGGGTAAGTTTGATACACTCCACTCAAGCAATTTCAGCTGACTGCCTGGATGATTCAATTCTAATACCTTTTAGGCACCTTTTTCATGAGGACATGCAGCAGGTTCTAAAGGAGGCAATCAGTTGTTTTGCAAAGAAATCTTATGTTAACCATTGGAGAAGATTATCTAGTCGGTGCCTTACCTGCAAGACATGTCTTATTTGGGATGATTACCACTGGTTATCAAACATTTCTGCAAGTTGCTAAACTATGGCCTGTTTAATCCTTTGACAAGGGGTTTTTATCAGCCATTTAGGCATGTCTGCCAATGAATCCTTCTCTTCATTTCATACTTAATCAAATCTGTACTACAGTGATAATTTTCCATTGATACATAAGCTCACCTGTTATTCAGGGACAATTGGGATTTTTACTTTTTGCTGAGAAAGTTATTTCTGTCTACATTTGAAGCAGCTATTTTGGCTGCTTTGGGTTCACCTTTTTGCTAGACTAACTGGTTTATTGATCTGACATCTGTAAGAGAGTATCCAGGTTGCAACAGTTCACGGTGGGTTGCTGATTTTGCTTTTCCATGCTTATGGTGATATCTGTTAAAAAAAAAAAAAAACTCATATGCCCTTACTGCTTTGAGTATAACTTCAATCTGTTTCCCTCATTTCTTTCAGAATTTCAGTGACAGTGAGAGTAGATTCTGTATACTCGGGTTATGCTTTTGCAATTCAGCTGTTATATTCTCAGTTCTTAATACTTTAGGGAAGCTATATCGCTGTGGAATTCTTTGTAGAGGATTGTAAAAGGACAAACTGTCAATTCAGACAGTTCCAGTTGGTTGTTCCTTACCATCTTTTATTGCTATTCCCACTATGGTAAAATATTTCCAGGCAGAATTAGGTCACATTATAATTTGTTGTTGTTATGTCTTTCGGCTTTTCCCGGTTAGGGGTCGCCACAGCGAAACTCCGGTCCGCTAATGATTGGCAGTAGATTTTTACGTGCCGAGTTGCCAGCTCTGACGCACAACCTTCAATGAAGGTACGCCCATTCACGCACGTCTCCACACAGAAGATGCTCTAGCTGAGAATCAAAACGGGACAACGTCTTACTGTGAGGCGACAACGCTACCGCAGCACCACCACCGCAGAATTAGGTCACATAATACAGCCGTATTTTCTTTGATGGCATGTTGGGGGGGGGTATACTTGAAGTATTCTAGAGACAACTGTGGTTCTCTGTATATACTTTTACATAGCTTTGCGAACTGGATTCCTTTTCCAGGTGCATGACTGTTTTTGATAGGCCCGTGTCTTTTTTCATCCTTGATTGGATAAGCTTTGGTAAACAACCCAAATAGCTAAAGGCTACTGCAGCAGTGAGAATGATGAGCATAGTACAGTTGTGTAAACTGCACTTAACCATAACAGCAGATGTTCAAATTCCACATTGCTGCAGTAGCCACACCCACCCTTTTCCCCCTTTATATTGGGATATAAACATTTTATTTCTGTCATTGTTTTTTTTCAGGAATAGAATGCTCCTATTCTTATGAGCATGAAAGTCCTGAAGAAATTCAGAAGTAATCTTTATTCGGAATGCTGATTTCCCTCCCCAAATGAACTGTCCAATCAGCACTCAGAGTAAAGATGTGGAAGGGAGCCATTGTTTTTTGAAGCTAGCAAGGACACAACCCACATAGCCAAAGGCTACAGCAGTAGTTAGGAATTTGAACATCTACTGTTATAAGTGCAACTTACACAACTGTGCTTCCCCACCAGACTCTTCCTGAAATAAAACAACAGATAGCTCACAACTGAGCTCAGGTCTGCATGTTTCACTTTCCAGTCATGATTCCTTCATTCTCATCTACTTTTACTTTTTACTTTATGGTGTTATCCCATTAACTTAATCCCTTTACTGCACTGCATGTCATTTCCTTTGCCTCTATGTTCCTTCAGAATGAAAAGTCAACACACTTTCAACCCATTGTGTTTAAGACTGCATAACAAGGTTAACAACACTGTAAACTTCCTTTGGACCTCTTTAGTCATCTTAACATCGGTTTCCAAGTGGGGCCTCTAGGGCTGTTGTCAATTGTCTAGATGCTGGTGTAACACGTACAAAGGAAACCACACCTAAAGATCCATGGACTCCATCCTTGCAGTATACAGTAGCATCCTGTTTGGGTGAGATAAAAAAAAACAAAGCAGTACAGACTTAATGCACCCACTCTTGCTCTTCTGAATGCGGTTACCAGTCATTATAGCTTTACCTTTTAGTCGGGTCCCTAATATCGCCTCCTCCTTTTAATGGGGAGGGAGATAGCTAAACTCTGCTAGGAGAAATAACAGAATTGGTAAGTGCAAAACAGGTTTTCTAAGTTTGTTTTCTGCATGGCATTAAAATACGAGACAGTATGAGTTTTGTACAGACTTCTTATGCCCCTTCTCTTAAATGGGATCACCTATCATCTGTGTTTTATAACTAATAAATCCTGTTGTTGTTTCATTTTATTGCCCTTTTTAAAGCTTGCCATTTTCTTTTGTGTGGGCTCTTTTTGTGGAATGATGAAAATGGCAGTGACATCGCTCAGTATGCCTTAACAGCCTAAAGTCCTTCACCAGCATGGTGGCTTCTCTTGTGTATTTGTTTTATTTTCCATTTAATGTAATTGTTGCAGGTTCTACTTTATTGTGCATTTGTCATCTGGCTCTTTTCTGGGCCATCGCAGAGGACCCATCATCACTTTTTTAGTGGTTATAATCTACCTCTGCCCATTCATTAAATCAAATAGATGACATTTAGTCATCTTTGCCTTAACAGTTTTGATTTTTCTGATGCAAGGTGTCTCCAAGGTTGCAAGCTTATGTTGGCTATGGTCAAGTGGAAAGTAATACAACACTTCCAGCAGGCAAAGGCAAGCCTTCAATCTCAACACTATTCTTTCTAGTAAGATGCAGTTTGGCTATTTTTTTTCTTGGTATCATTGAAAACGTTTTTTTATTTTCACCCTGGGAGTAGATGAGTAGAACAGTTTTGTTTGTAAAAGCATTGTCATGTTTCATTATTTTCCAAGTATGTCATAGCATTATATGTATGCAGCTGTCAGTCTGAACATGTCTCTATACTTAGGGTAAAATTCAGACTTAATTGTACATCTGATGTTAATTTGCAGTTACTTCAGTAATATCTCACACTTTTTTCTTTGTTATAGTTGCAGTGTCAGTTATGCTTGCGTTTTTTTCTTGTTTTTATTACTTCTTGCCAGCATTCTCTCTCCACAGTGGAATTTAGTCATTGTACGTTTGGGGATTGTGTTAAGGCACTTACCTCGCAGACACAAATTGCAGGGTTTGATTCTCACCTCTGAAAGAAAACTTGTCCAAGCTTAAAAAGACTTTCAAGGGAAGCTAACCTAGTACTTAACTTTGTTGGGAGTTGGAATAATGGTTAAAATGCTTACCTTCTAGACACAAGGTATAGAGTTTTTCACCTTTGCTCACTGGCTGGTTATTTGTTAGGGGTGGTATAATGGTTAATGTTTTTACCTCACAGTCACAAGATACAGGGTTTGATTCTCACCATTGAAAGTGAAATTGGCTAGGCTTAAAATGGCCCAAAAGGGCAGCTGGCTTAGTACTTGCCTATGAAGGTATGAAACAGATTTTATTGCTTGAGTTTTCAAAAGCATTCTGTCTTGTGTGTTTTAAAAAGGAAAACACAGTGGGGTTATCCTCTCTTCTTAATCATTAACTTCTTGTTTTATTGTGAAGTTTAATTGCATACATAAACATCTCTGAAGATAATAGAATTCAGAAATTTAACATATGTCATTCAAAATAAGACTACTTATAATGGTAGCCATTTGAAATGTCAGGACTCACTAGAGCGAGTCCAGAAACACATTGACTGAATGGCCAAAAAAAAGACTTAAATATGCTAAGTCGGAAATGGACATTTCTCAGAATGTTCCCTTCTCTCCTAAAGTATGATGATATCAGAGATGGTATGTAAAGATCCATTGTTGTCTGCTCCCTCTGTATTCAACCTGTGGGACTTGGGATCCAACTTGGATGTGACACTGTTCAATTCTAATGCCTTTCAGCAAGATCTGGATCCACCTCCCTTGTCTATAACTCCTTGCTCCTCCTTCAGCTCCCCAGATCTAGTTTGCTGCCATTCATGGTCTGCAGCTTGGTCTTGGGTTTGTGCTTTTTTCAGGTTTTTCTCTGAATTTGTAGCTAGTAGTCATGAGATTTCCCTTTCCCTTCCCCCTTTTTATTATAATGCTAGTTTTGTGTGTGTTTTTTATAGATAGATAGAAAGTGTGTGGTAGTTTTTTCACTAAGGTTAGGTAGGTTGACCCTTTGTCTCTACCCCCATCCCACCCTTTTTCCCAATGAGAGAGTATAGTTTTTAGTATGTATGTGTGTGTGTTTTGTTTTGGGACATGGGCAAAGTTTTTAAGAAGTGCATCTCTTGTGGGCACAAGCTGCCTTCTCAAGATGCTTACCTTAAGTGTGTATATTGCTTGGGCCTGGAGCATTTAGACTCCAAGTGTTCTGTTTGTTAGGATTGTGGCTCTTGGGCCTTGAACAGCTCATTCTTAAGGGCTTTTGGCCTTCTTGCTCTTCTGTTGGTTCTAAGGCTTCTCCCCCCAGATCCCAGAATCGGGTCTGACAAGCTTTGGCCATGAGACTCAAGGCACTCCCATAAAGAACACAAGAGTTCGTCCTGTGCTTCCACCTCGGGGATGTCTCCCTTGGATTCTCTGAGTCAGAAAGTCCCTTGGTTTTTGGCCTGCCTGGGTTCCTCACCACTGCCTTCGACTCTTATCACTCTTGGTGCCAAAATCTACAAAGAAGGCTTCAACAGTTCAGGTATTCCCCTGTGCATTTCTAGTTAAAGGGGCACCTTCAGGTAGGGTAGCTTCCCCATTTTCTCTAGATACTCATCCTTGTCCACCTCTGTTCTGAATTTTTCTGGCTCAGATCAAACATGCGGGGTCATCTTTGCACTGAACCTCAAAGTCGTCCTCAGTGGCTTAGTCTGTCCAGTCATCCAGATCGGTGAGCAATATTAAACATTCCGAGTTGGAGCAGCTGATTGGGTCCTTTTTGCAGGCACAGACACAATTAATCCTCATTCCCTCAGGTCCAACAAAGACTCCAGGACCTTTGGCTACATCTTTCAGATTTCCTCCCTCATCCCACCTCAGATCTGAGATCTTCAGGGCCGGTGGAGTTTCCACCCTCTGAATCGGAATTGGATCTGTGCTTTGGATCTGTCATGTTCCTTGGTAGCGTCTACCCCGACCTGTTCAGGGTCGATAGCTCCTTGGAGCTGTGGTGGAGTTTTGCTCGGAATCCATGATATCAGTCTCTGGTTCTTCACTCCTCCTCAAAGCATTGGCTTTAGATATCTGGGTTCAGGTCACAACATCCGGTATCGGTGTGGTGCCTTTGGGATTGGAGTTGTCTTTGGTGCCTTCATGTTCTGAGAACCTTATATCCAGGAGGCCCACTTCTGCCTTGGCTTTCAATGTTGTAGAGCGGATGTTTTTGGTCAGAGAGAAGGTTCGGATATCGCCAGGCAGCACCCCCTCCCATTTTCCATCTGTGCTGCTGACCAGTCATCAGACTGCTCCCAGAAAGCCTGCGTCATTGGGCCTCCAGTCTTCCCCTTTAGAGAGATTTCCCTCATTCTTCCTCTTCTTCTCCTAATTTGTTGGAGTGGGTGGCTTTGGGGAATAGGAAGAGCAAGAGGAAGCACTTGGATTCTCCAGAAGAATCCCCTCACCGAGGATACTGACTTTGAGGAGGGAGAGGGTTCCTCCAAATCCACACATGATGATGCCTCTTTTGGCAATTTGTTAGAGCTGATTTACCAGCGCGGGGGGTGAATCACTGAGGTCCTCTTTCTAGAGGAGCTAGTCTTCCAAGAGGCCTTTGGCATAGGCCCATCCACACCCTGAGTGTTGCCCCCTGTGGATGTCCTCATAGATTTGACATCTCTGAGGACATGAAAAAGGCCTGACAGAACAACCAATACCGCTGAAACTGGACAAAGTTCTTGTACCCTCCCCCCCAGGACATGCCTAATTGGAGCAATGGTCAATCTGTCGATGCTATCATGGTGGTGGCTGCCAACAAAAATGAGTTTTCCGAAAACAGCTCCTTGATTCACCCCCCCCGCCCCAACAGAGAGTCTTAGGTGCTGGATCAGTTAGGGAAGTGATCCTATGTCTCATCCACCTTTTCTTTGAGTGCTCTTAATTACTTGTCTAATATAAAAAGGCTTCAGTGAGATCTGAGTTTAGTAATATGTCTCCGAAGTGTCAAGTACCCCCAAAATACAGCAGTCTGAATACCCAGCAAAAGCTGGATGAAAATTTAATTTTATGGTTCTAAACCAGGGCGCTGTTACTGTGATGGCTCCGAAGTCTTCTTAAGACACTCAGTCTTGCTGGCTGGGTTTTGCTGAAATCAAAGTCTGGTTGTAGTTGCATTCACAGTCTGTTGCATATAGAAACTTGCAGAATATACACTGATGAGAGAATAGATTTTGTAGCACCAAACTCTGAGCAGTAGCAAATAACTTTTTTATAACAAACAACACAGACTAATGTTGCAGCTTCAGATATTGTTCTACTTTACTTCTCAAATAGCACAGATGATGTGAGAGATACAATATTACCTCGAAACAAGTGTGTGTGTTCCTACACAGATATCTCTAACAATGTTATCTGATGTAGTCTCTTTATACTGTTTTAGTCACGCAATTTAAATCCTGTTTTTCTCTTGGTATTCTATTTTGGTCTTTGTATGAGAACATCTGTTTGATGTTTGCAGAAAAATATGTTTTTATCCTGTAATGGTATTGTCTTTTAAGGAACCATCTTGTGCAAATGCTGACTTGATCATTCAAACGTCCTTGCATAACAATGTCATGTGATAGAAACATGCACAAATTGTTTTCCTGTTGTCCATTCTTTACAAAAGCAGGTTCCTGTATTTTTTACATTCTTGCCAAGTCTGTATGAAAACATGTCCATTAAGCAAGTTCCTTATTTTTCAAGCCACAGTCATTTAGTATGGATGCTTATCACATATTACTAAACTCTGTTTCTATATTTAAGCAAGCTTTATTTTATACCTTATTTATTTAATTACTTTCAACCTTAATATTTAGTTGAGCATATTCTTACAATTCCCTCTTTTTATTTTTTTAACATACTCAAAACACTTTATACTGATATGTATTTTTGATCATATTATATAGAAAACACATTAAGAAACAAAACACTTAGTCATCCTTTGATGCAAGTCAAAATGCAATTTTGCGTAGTTAATACAATGATATTAAGTATTACTACCAAAACTGAATATATTTAACAACTTTTTCTTTTGCAGACCATTCTGTGAAAATATTTCACCAGTTATGAACTGTCTGCTTTAGTTTTATTTTTTTCATTTATGACTTAGAACTTTTCCATTAACTCTTTGCAACTGTTGAATTAACTAGAGATAGTTCTTGTCTCTTATAGATATTAGTCTATGTGCTACTCCAGGCATTTATACACAGCTGAAAATAAACAATTTCAATGTCATTTTAACCATAACATTGTGGTCATGTCTCTGAACTACCCATTAACATCTTGGTAAAGTACTGTACTGGGCTTAGGTAATAAATATTTGAATACAATTATTTCAGTATATTTAATACTTGATTTAAAAAAAAACATGATTTATACACTAAAGAATGCTATGTACATATTGGTCCATTAGCTGTATGAATACAATATTTTAATTAATTTTCCTCTAACTGGGGTAACCAATACTAGTACAGATAAAATGATGGTTCAAAAACCAGTAACAAGACTCTAACTTAAAACCAGTGATGATATTACAAATTGACAAATTACTTTTGAACTTATTACAATGTATCCTGTACAGACTGTTTGCTCTTCATGCATTTCAATCTAGTAGGTATCTTGGACCCAATTTTTTTTAAACATGTTCTTTTACACATATTCATTACTAGACATTAATTTAATTTGTACTGAATTTTTTTGTATTTGTACATAAAGAGACTGTCTAGTGGAATTGCCACCAGAGGCATCTACATACCCAGCAATTAGAAACATTCATGCTTTTGCATACCAACATTGTCTTGCCAATAGTGACCATTCTTGCTCAATTTTTACATATCTTTACTCTCTCTTGTATAGCTTTAATAAAGGAAATTTAAGCCATTTTTGTATAACTTTACAGTTTACTAAACAATACAGTAATGACTATTAATACTAAACAATAATAATAACTATTATGATAGCTATTAGCAACTTGTAAAATATCTTATCCTGTCAGGTTTAATCCAGTATTTCTAATGCACTAATACCTGCTTTTACCCTCCCCCCTAAAAGAGTATTGTCAAGAAGGAATGAGATATTATTTCTTCTGTAACTTTACTTGAGATCCTTTTGCAGTACTGCTCACACAGTCAGTGTAAAACTGAGAAAGTACCCCTCCCCCTGTAGTATTGCAGCATTGTTTATTTGCTTTATAATGTATGTCAGTCCAACACTTTGGTTATTTGATCATTTTGGCTGTTTTCAATGACAGAATATATTTTTTTCTGTTGACTTTGCTGTCTACTACTAGTAGTAGTTATTTGTACCGTCCTATATACTTTACTTGAACTGTATGTATACTATAACCCATCTGCTGGCTATACTTGATGTAATTGAGGATGTTCATCGTGTTTCACTGTTGCAGTCATTACACTTGGGTTATCCTGCTGGCAGGCTACCTGCAGTCGGCCTGAATTCCAAAGTCTAGGTCCAGCGTCGGTTGCCTCTTCCCTGACGTCAGTGCGCCAGGGGTATAAAAGATGCAGCCGACACCATTTTCTTCAGTCTTTCTTGCCGTGCGGTGCCTGAAGCAAAAGCAGTTCGCAAGTGCCAGTCGGCCGACTCCTGAGATTTTCGAAATTGACTTTCAGATCCGAAGTCTTCAATAAAGCTAAGTACCCCATTGAGGAAACTTTTTTCTGGCTCCAGACCGATGTCAGAAAAAGTTAACAATTGTATTTCTTGTGGGAAACAAATACCTCATAAGGATTTTCATTCTTACTGTATTCCTTGCCTAGGCCCTGACCACGACGTTGCTAGTTGTCGGTTTTGTGCAAGATTTAACCAACGCACTATTAAGCGTCGGTACGATTTTGCTTTTCATTACTTTGGCTGAAGGTTTAACTATATAATGCCGTCGGAACAGCTGACGACCAGAGTTCATAAAAAGCACAAGGAAAAACAAAAGGCAGGCATCAGAGGTCAAAAACCGATGACTAAGCCTCTTCTAGCCCAGTCGCCAGTTCGCTGGTTCTCAGTGAGGCGCTTTTGCATCCCCTGACACCAGCTACCTCAGAGCCACAGGCCACCTCCAACTCCCACTTGGAAACAACTAGGCCTATGGATACTCAAGGTATTGGGCCTTCGGAAACTAATCCCTCAGATGGGTCCGGAGCCGCTGAACAGGCATCGGCTTCTGAGGGTGTTTTCAGACCTACACACCTTTATATCAAGCCAACTACAGCATCCAAGACAAAGACTAAAACACCTTTAAAGACAAGGAAACAAGTACAGCATTCTCCCAAGACAGACTTCCATGCCTAAGAAACAGATGCTCAAAATGGCCGAAGACCTAATTACTTTGATCAGGGGTTCCCATCCTCCTCCTGATAAGAGGCCTAGGCAAGACACTGAATATGATTCCTCTGATCAGGTTTCCATTTCCTCTGACTCCTCTTCAGAACAGGGATATTCTCTTCCTCCCTATGAGGATTCTGATGCCGAATAATCTATTCCTTCAGCTTCTCCTCCTGAGGATTATTCCTTTGGGGAAACCCTGCATACCATGAGGGAGCATTTCCACTGGGAGAGCCAAGATTACTCAGAATCTAAGAAAAGGCTCAGAGACTTTCTTCTATTACCTCAGCACATACCTCTTGCTATTCCACCTGTTCTAGACATTGTAGATGATGTATTTTCAGAGTCCGGCCTGTCTCCCGACTCTTTACCTCCTGCACCTGTTAAGCCAGACAGATACTACAGGGTTCCAGATTCTCATACATTTCTATATAAAAACCCTTCTGCTGACCCAGAAACTATGTCTCGGGGTCCCAAAGGGGTCAAGGCCTCCACTGCAAAAAACCCTGTCCCCTCAGATAGGGATTCAAGGGCACTGGACAGATGGGGGAAAAAAGTTTACACTTCTGCTATCTTGGCTGTAAGGGCTTTAAATTGTGTTTCATGTGCTTATATATCAGCAATACTTAATGTCACTGCTAAAACAGAAAATGTTGACAAATTCTGAATGTTCTGAGACAAAGGAAATGCAGGATTTATTGCATGCAGCTGAACAAGTGGGAAAGCATACTTTGCAATGTGGTTTTGATTCACTGGAGGCCTCTTGCAGGGCCGTTGTTACAGGGTCTGTCATTAGAAGTCATGCTTGGTTAAAGGAACAGAATCTGCCTGATCATGTTAAAGAAAAATTATTGGATGCTCCATTACAGCATGATACTTTGTTTGGTGTTAAGGCAGAAGAGGTGTTGAAGAAAATGGAGGATAAAGCTAAATCTATGCAGACAGTAAAGGATTTCATACAGGTACAGCCACCCAGATTTAGCAGGAACTGGCCTTCTAAGAATTGGTCCTTTCCAGTGTCAGACAGGCCACAAAGAGGCAGATACAGGCGCCCTAGAGGCAGACAACAGCCCCAGGGCTCATACAGTCCCAAACAATGGGGTGCTTCTACCTCCAAAAGCGGAGAAGACAAATCACAGCCATATAGGAAACAGTCCCAATGACTTCCCTCTGCCAATGCCAAGCACTTATCTTTTGGCAGCACCCTTAGGGGGAAAGCTAGCACTTTTTTCACAAAATTGACACATGATCACCCAGGACAAATGAGTCTTAAATATAGTCTCTCAGGGCTACAGGTTACGTTTTCACACCCTTCCAAAGGCAAAAGGTATGCCAGACCTGCCACACAATCAATGGGCAGAGGCACAAAAACAAGTTTCATCTCTCATGGACATGAAGGCTATTCAGCCAGTACCACAACAAGAGCAGGGACAAGGATTTTACTCAAGACTTTTCTTAGTACCAAGAAAGGACAAAGCCTGGAGGCCAATTCTGGACCTGTCTATTCTAAATACTTTTCTGGACATTCCAAAATTCAAAATGTTGACTCTGCAGCAGCTTCTGCCCATGCTGGGCAAGAAGGCTTGGCTTGCAACTTTGGACCTCAAGGAGGCATACCTGCATGTCCCAATCAGACAATCTTGCAGAAGATACCTCAGATTCATAGCTGGCTCAATGCACTACCAATTCTCTGCACTGCCCTTTGGCTTATCTACTGCGCCCAGGGTCTTCAGAAAATGCCTGGCACCAGTAATTGCATTTTGCAAACAGAGGAATTCAAATATATCCCTACTTGGACGACTGCCTTATTCAAGCAGAGACCAAAGACATGCTCATAAAGCATCTGGAGTTTGTAGAAAGATTACTAATTTGCCTAGGGTACACAGTAAATTAAAAGAAATCAAAACTAGTACCCTCTCGAGATAATATTCCTGGGTGCAAGCTTAAATACAACTGCCCAGATGGCTTATTTCACGCCAGCAAACAAAGGCAACTGACTTCTTACTTCGAAAGCATGGCAACAAAGACCCAGTTATCTGCAAGAAAAATTCTGCAGGCTCTGGGCTACATGGCATCCTGCATTCTGCTAATTCCATATGCAAGACTGCATATGAGGAAGCTACAATGGTACCGAAAAAGTGTTTGGACTCAACATTGCCACAGCCTGGAATCTTTAATTTCACTAATTCCCTGCGTGCAACAAGAGTTTCGATGGTGGGCACAGGCCTGTCACCACAACAAGGAACAGCCATTCACTTTACCCACAGCCAGGCAAACACTAACAACAGATGCATCAGATTATGCTTGGGGGGCCCACATGGCAAGAAAAGGTATTCAGGGCACATGGCCCGCAAGCCAAAGGCATCTTCACATCAATCAAAAAGAGATGCTAGCTGTACAAAATTCCCTGACAGCCTTCAAGGACCTACTTCATCCAGGACAACTGCTGATAAAGACGGACAATACTACAGTCATGTGCTACATAAACAAGCAGGGAAGCACACATTCTTACCCTCTCTGCAGACAAGCCATGACTTTGTGGAACACAGCATAGACTTACCAAGTACACCTGCAAGCACAATTCCTGCCAGGAAGGATAAATGCTCTGGCAGACGAACTAAGCAGAAACCTCATGGATCCCCACGAGTGAAAACTAGATCCACAAATCTTCAGCATGATAACAAGGAAATGGGGATGCCACGACATAGATCTATTTGCTTCCCCTTACAACTGCCAACTACAGAGATTCTGCACAAGGACTTATCACAAACAAGCATGGAAAGTGGATGCTTTGTCATTCAGCTGGAAAAAGCTTACAGTATATGCCTTTCCTCCACTGCCTCTCCTACTCAAGGTACTCCTACAGGTCAGACAAGAGAAGCCACAAATGATACTGATTGCCCCGAATTGGCCACTCCAGCACTGGTACCCAATCCTGAAGAGCTTGTCTCAAGGCCCAGCCAGGACATTGCCTAAAATTCCTCATTTACTGACCCAACAAAACTATCAGATCCTGCACAGCCAACTCAGAACTCTAAATCTGGCTGCATGGCGGATAGTGTAACCATTCAGAATACACCTCTCTCTAAAGCTGTCAAGCACAAGGAATTGACACGCTTGTACCAAATACTCCTCAGATTTTACAATATCTAACTGAGATGCTGGATAAAGGCCTATCCTTCTCATCGATTAAGATCCATGCCTCTGCCATTTCAGCTCATTACAATACGGACCCACCTATTTTTTCACATCCATTGCTTAGGCAGTACCTCAGAGGGGCCAAAAACATAAGACATCCAAGGAGAGCACCAATACCTGCATGGGACCTCAATTTTGTCTCGGAAAAACTCACACTGCCTCCTTTTGAGCCAGCCAATACAGCTGAGATAAAATTCTTATCATGGAAAACAGCTCTGCTCCTAGAAATAACTTCAGCAAGAGTTACAGGCATTAATGGCTGTGGAACCTTTTATTATCTTCCATCCAGACAGGGTTTCTCTAAGAACAAACCCAACATTTATGCCTAAGGTGGTGTCCAGTGTGGCTCTTAACCAAAACCATTCATTTGCCTACTTTTTATCCAAACCCACAGAATAAAGGGGAGAGACTTCTGCATTCTTTGGACATACACAGACAGCTACGCTTCTACTTGGACAAAACTAAAGCTTTCAGAAAGACTGAGCAACTTTTAGTGGCATATGCTGCAGGATCACAAGGAAAGGCTATCTCAAAGCAGACTGTTTCAAAATGGATAGGACACTGCATTAATTTCTGCTATTCACAACATGGCAAATCAGTACCTAAGGTCATTAGACTACATTCCACCAGGGCAGCAGCCACCTCAGCAGCCTTCCTCAGAGGAGTACCAACCAAGGATATTTTGGAGGCTGCAACTTGGACTTCACTGCACACTTTTACAAAGCACTACCACTTACCTCTTTACTCTAAATCCAGAGCAGGCTTTGCACTGCAGTTCTGCAGGGCCTCATAGTCACTCCTAATTCTATTTAGACCCAGCCGCCCAACCTCAGCTTTGGGATTCAACCCAAGTGTAATGACTGCAACAGTGAAACACGATGAATGTAGTACAGTTGTGTACCTACCATAAATGTAGATGTTCGAGTGTATTCACTGTTGCAGTCCAGGTTACCCACCCACCATCCCCTTTCTTTGCTGGGACTTTCTGTACTTCTCTATTCTATACAACCTATGTGGTGTATTTGCTTGTTGATGAAGGTAATGTTTATTCTAGTGCATGCTTTTTTATTGGCATAATTTTTAGCCTACCCTTTTGGGGGCACTTGACATCTGGGGCAAGAAAAACTGAAGAAAATGGCATTGGCTGCATCTTTTATACCCCTGGCGCACTGACGTCAGGGAAGAGGCGACAGCAACCGACGCTGGACCTAGACTTTGGAATTCAGGCCGACTGCTGGTAGTCTGCCAGCATGATAACCCAAGTGTAATGACTGCAACAGTGAATACACTTGAACATCTACATTTATGGTAGGTACACAACTGTACTTTTTTTCTTTTTACTTTTAACATTTACTTGCAAACAGAATATCAGTGACATATATGTACAATTGTGATCTTTTATTACAGTTGCCAAATAGTGTTGCATGTGAACATTTAACAATTATGTTTTAATAACAATTAAGTTTTTAGAAAAACTCAAGCCACTTGTCTGGCAATCAGTCTTGTTTTGTATCTTATCTTTCCAACATTTTCTGTAACTATTCATCCAGTCTAGGAAGGTCTGAGCTCACATTTCACACTCTGTAGCTATAGTTTACTCTTTTAGCATTTTCCTTTAAATCATTTGTTAATAAGTATTGGTGATTTGCATAACTATGCATGTTAAGTTGTCAATCTCGCCTTCATTCTTGCTGGATGGGTTCGGAGCCGATCCTCGGCTCCGACTCGGCCACTTACTAAAGCTCGAGAGCTAATTTTGCCAGCTCGAGGCAACCCTATATCCCATGATGCAAGGCGAAGACTACCCAGATCTCGTTTGCCGCTTTCGCTTGCGAGGTGCTTTTTTTACCAGCTCCAGGTAGTTTTCTTCAAATTCAGACTTTTAGTCTCATCTCTTCAGTTTTAGTCACCTTTGTTGTTGTGTAAACTTTTAACGTATAATTTAACCCTATTCCCGTTAGTGTTCCCTAATTTTCTAGTTATTTATCCCTTCCCCTAAGTTAGGCTTAAGCCTCCCCCTTTCCTAATTTTTTCTGTCAGGGATTCTGTGTGGTGTTTGAGTGTGTTTGTATCCCTGTTTACATTTTTTATTATTGGATTGGGTGTTTATTGTGCGTGTGTCTGTGTTTCTTTTTGTTACTTAGTGTTTCCTCGACACAGCTATGTCGAAGGACACAAAGGTCTCAGGAAGTGTGACTCGTGCTGTCAGAAGATGTCTCTGACAGACGGTCACACTTCTTGTGTTTACTGCCTGGGACCTTTGCACCTGCAGGACTCTTGTGCTATCTGTCATGCCTTCAGCCCAAGAGTCCTGCAGGAGCGCAGAAATAAATTAATATTAAGGGGCTTATTAAAGCCTGAGAGCTCCCCGACTAAGTCGGCTCTGGGGAAGCCCTCAAAACCAGTTAAGCCTTCAGCTTCAAGTCCTAAGCCATCGGCTACTGGTTCTCCTTCAGTGTCGAGATCGGCTCTGGCCGGAGCCGATCCTTCTATATTAGAAGTTACAGTATCGGCTCCATCCGGCACCGATGCTGCTAAATCTGGGCACTCAGTGTCGGCTCCGGCTAGAGCCGACGTATCCTCGGCTCCTTCGGCTCCACCTATCTCAAAAAAGAGATCATGATCCCCTTCGTTGGAGTCGATACGTTCGGCTCCGAGATCACCCCTGCTCTTGGAGCGGAGCCATCAGAGCCGTTTTAATCGGTCGTCCAGGCTGTCCGATCACGACCTTGAGAGAGTGGTGAGTAGACTATTAAAGTCTCAGGCATTGGCCCAAATGCTCCATAGCCCGTCTCAACAGACGGTAGCTATCACATATCCACCTAACATTCCTCCTTCGATTCTCTTACAGAGCTCGGAGCCGGAGCTCCTCGGAGCCGTGACTGTTTTGACTTCGGAGCCGATACCACCCCCCCTTTCGGCTCCGTCGTCCTCTGCTCCGATTTCCTTCTTGAGGCCTTCATTGGAGGGATCCGGGCGTCTGGTCTGTCTCGTCGGCTCCGAGGGGGCGAGTGGCATCGGACCCTTGTCCGATCCCATTCTCCCTCTTGGAGCTTCGGCGCTGGTGAGCTCAGCCCCGACATCGGCCTCGGAGCTGTCCCTGTCGGTGCGGCCTGGAGTTCCTATCTCTTCGGAGCGGGAGCCTTCTGGCCTCTCTGGCGGGGGAGCCTTCGAGGTGATGAGGAGTGTACTAGCCCCTGGGCGTAGTCAACGGTCAGTTCCATCAGCTCCTCCCACTACAGTGCCTGCTGACATCTCTTCCCACTCTCTTGCTCCCGGACCCAGAGATCCAACGCCTCAGGTTTCCCCATTGGGAATATCTTCCTCTTCCAAGGCTTCTCCTGACCCGTCAGGTGAACCTCCGCGTAAGAGGACATGTAAGAGGAAACATCTAGACTCCCCCGAGTCTATTACATCCGATACTGACTTTGATGAGTCGGAAGGATCCCCAAGGTCCCCCTCTGAGAATGTCTCTTTCTCAGACATCCTTGAACTCCTTAAGCAGAGGGGGAACTGGCCTTCCCTTAATCCTTCCGAGGACGAGTCAGTATACCTGGAGGTGTTCGGGTCTCGACCCTCCACCTCCTGGGTGTCTCCGCCTTTCGACCCTCTTATGGACGTGGTGGCTCGGAAGGCATGGATGGCCCCAGATTCGGTGGAACCCATTCCTCGGAGGCCTTCTGAATTCATTACGGCCCCACTTGACAGGCAATTTTTGACAAAAGGTGTCCCGGTTGATGCCATGGTGGTGGCCGCAGCCACCAAGAAGGAACTAGCTGATCCTTCAGTACCTGTCCATCCTCCTAACAAGGATTCTAGGACTATGGATAGGTACGGCAAGCGGATTTTTTCTTCAGCGACCTTTGCCATGCGATCGCTGAACTACTTGTGTCACTTCACCCGCCTTCAAAGAGATGTTCTTAAAGAGTTGGGAGAAGTTTTACAGGATCCGTCAGCTGCTGGGTCCCAGGATAAAATTAACTCACAGCTAGGAATCTTAAACTCCATTAACTCCTCCATGTGGCTCATTTCATATGCAGCCGATGGAGCGAGTAGGGCCGCAGGCACAGGAGTGGCTTTAAGGCGTCAATCCTGGATGCGGCTTTGTAATTTTGCAGATCCCTTCAAGGCGTCCTTCACAAACTCTCCCTTTGATGGCTCGACTTTGTTCGGACCTCAAGTGAAAGACACCTTGACTAGATGCGAACAAGATGGCAAGACTCTTTCTGCCGTAGGAGTCCGTTTCTCCACCCCTTCAAGACCTTACCCAAAAGGTCAGAAGGGAGGAAAATGTGGTTCCATAAATCTCAAGGAGTCATGCCTGGCGACGAGGTCAGTTTACCCCCAGAGGCAGAGGGGTAACAGCAACAGCCGCCCTAGAGGCAGAGGGGTCCGCAGAATCAGGGTAGCACGGAGCCTCTCTGACAAACCCTTCCAGCATCCCTGAGATGTTGCCCGATTGTCCACCCGGAGGCAGTCGGGAAGATTATCGCTGTACCCAAAAGCCTGGCTTTCCCTTTCTCAAGACAAATGGGTACAGTCGATCATATCCGAGAGTTACAAAATTCCCTTTACTCAAACCCCAGTTCAGCAAAAGGGAACCCTTCCAGACGTTCCACCCGGTCTAAGGGAACTAGCAGTACCAGAGATTTCAAAACTGCTAGCAAAAAGAGCCATCCAGCCAGTCCCAGCAGACCAAATAGGATCCGGTATTTACTCAGGGTTCTTTTTAGTACCAAAAAAGACAGGGGACTGGAGACAAATATTAGATCTCGGCAAACTAAACAAGTTTGTAAAGAAAAGAAGATTCTGGATGGTCACGCTGCAGTCCTATCTACCGTTTCTGGGCAAGGACAATTGGATGTGCTCGGTAGATCTTAGGATGCGTACCATCACATAAAAATTCACAGGCGCTCCAGAAGGTTTCTCCGCTTTCAGCTGGGGACCAGTCACTTCAATTCAGAGCCCTGCCATTTGGACTCACTACAGCCCCCAGAGTGTTCACCAAATGTATGGCAGCGGTTACGGCTCACCTGAGACGTCAAGGATTCCAGGTGTTTCCATATCTAGACGACTGGCTCGTCACTGCCACCACCAGGCATCAACTTCTCCAAGCCAGAGATTACACCATTCACATTTGCAGAGGGCTAGGGATTTCTATAAATTTCGAAAAATCTGCCTTGTTGCCTTGTCAATCTATTACTTTTATAGGTGCCAAATTGGACACCGTGCAACTTTCAGCAAAGTTAACAGACCAAAGGATCTTGGACATTCAAAATCACATCCATGTGATTCTTCTCAGCAACAAAATTCAGGCTAGATTTGCTCTGAAAGTATTGGGTCTTATGGCGGACGCCATAACACTTCTTCCTCTTGCCCGCTTTTACATGCGTCTTCTACAATGGATGCTGTTCGCCCAATGGTCCTTTCAACAACTTCCCATGCGTCACAGGATCATAATAACTCTAATTTGCAAAAGGCATCTGACCTGGTGGATATCGTCCCCTCAAGTCCATCAGGGCAGACCCTTTGTTCCTCCTGCCCCGGTCGCCACGGTTACATCGGATGCCTCCCTGATCGGGTGGAGGGGCATTATCAGGGCAGGATAGTCCATGGCACTTGGCAACCTTTCGAATGCCACCTGCACATAAATGTCCTGGAGATGAGAGCAGTGCTTTTAACATTGCAAGCACTCAACGACTCTCTTCCCCTGGGAACTATTGCAGTCCAAACGGACAATATGTCCATAGTGTGGTATATCAACAAACAGGGCGGAACCAAGTCCTATCCACTGTGTCGAGAGGCTCTCAGACTTTGGCAGTGGGCAATCTCTTCTCAGCGGTTTCTGATAGCAACGCATATCCCTGGGAAATCCAACATCATAGTGGACAGGTTGAGCAGAGCTATTCTCATGCCTCACGAGTGGTCTCTCAAACAATCTGTGACAGAAGAGATTTTTCAGAAGTGGGGCCTTTCTTGCTGCGACCTTTTTGCTACACCTCAAAACAGCAAATGCCCCGACTTCTTCTCTCTCTTCCCCCTTCCAGGCCATCCCCCCAGAGATGCTCTAACCCAAGATTGGCCCCGGGGACTTCTTTATGCCTTTCCTGTGATACCACAAGTAATTCAGAAAGCAACCACCTTGAGAGCCAAGTTGATTCTCATTGCCCCTTATTGGCCTCGACAGATATGGTTTCCATTCCTACATCGTTATCTTTTGGTACAGCCATGGCATCTGGACCCGGTTCCAGATCTTCTGACCCACCAGTCGGGGCAGCTGCACCAATCCATACCTTCTCTCAACCTCACTGCTTGGTTGCTCCGCTTCCATCCCTAACCCGGCTTCCTATGATTTCTAATCCCGTCTGGGATATCATAGTAGCTTCCCTTAAATCTTCCACCAGAAGGATTTACACTAGTAAATGGCAACGTTTCTCCTTCTGGGCAAAATCTAGGAATATAGACCCCTATACTGCTCCGATTCATTCGGTCTTGGACTTCCTAGCTGAGATTTTTCATTCAGGATCTTCTTCCTCCACAGTAAAAGTTCAGCTGGCAGCCATTTCAAATTTTCACATAGGCTTGTTGGACCACAACATTATGTCACATAAACTTTGCAAGGCATTCCTTAGAGGTATTTTTTTACTTAAACCTCCGATTAGAGACCCCCCACCACAGTGGGATCTAAATTTAATTTTAACATCCTTGATTCTTCCTCCTTTCTAACCTGCGGCTGCCTGTTCATTGAAATTTCTTTCTTGGAAGACACTCTTTCTAGTCGCCATTACTTCTGCCAGGAGAGTATCTGAGCTTCATGCCCTCTGCATTCGTCCTCCCTACTTAATCTTCCATAAAGGCAGAGTTTCTCTAAGGACTAATCCGTCTTTCTTACCCAAAGTGGCATCGCAGACGAACTTAAATCAATCCATTGATCTTCCAGTTTTTTTCCCAAATTATTCTAATAGAGCAGAACAAAAACTACATTATCTTGATGTTCACCGCCAACTCAGATATTATCTGGACAGAACCAAACATTTTAGGAAATCTGATCAACTGTTTTTATCCTATGCAGAGAACAGGAAAGGCCTACCAGTATCCAAGGTAACTCTATCTAGATGGCTGTCTTCTGTGATTACTTACATTTATCAGCTCAGAGGTAAAGAGTTGATTTCTAGGCCAAAAGCCCATTCTACCAGAGCTCTAGCTACATCTACAGCTTTTCAGGCTAGACTTCCAATAGACACTATTTGTGCAGCAGCCACATGGGCCTCTCCTCATACCTTTGTTTCACATTACAAATTAGACTTGGCCTCCAGAGACAGAGCGAATTTTGGTTCCACCGTTCTCAAGAGTCTGTTCCATTGAGCCACTCAGGATAAAGGTGCTAGGGACGCGGTCCCATCCAGCAAGAATGAAGGCGAGATTGACAACTTAACATTAAGAAGTTATGTACCTACCATAACGTTCCATGTTAGTTGTCTTCTCTCGCCTTCTTTCTTGCGTCCCGCCCACCATCCCCCTAGCCTGGTCAGACCGAGAAGATTGTGCCTCTTCCCTTAAGAGGCTTAATTCAATTTTTCCAACTAATCAGCTTTCTAGTGTCACTAGATTAGGTTGATCTTTTTCGGGGGATTATTATTATGATGATGATTATTATTATTATTATCATTATTACTATTATTACCTCTTCCTCCTCCTCTCCAGTTGGAGGAATGTATTGCATAATTTCCTTAGCTACCAAACGAGATCTGGGTAGTCTTCGCCTTGCATCATGGGATATAGGGTTGCCTCGAGCTGGTAAAATTAGCTCTCGAGCTTTAGTAAGTGGCCGAGTCGGAGCCGAGGATCGGCTCCGAACCCATCCAGCAAGAAAGAAGGCGAGAGAAGACAACTAACATGGAACGTTATGGTAGGTACATAACTTCTTAATTTATACTACTTAAATAAACATTATTTTACAATTAGTTTACATATATTTTAACTTTGATTTCAGTATTTTTTTTATTTATTTAACTACTCTGCCATTCATTTTACAAAGACTGCTTGACTAATACCATCTGTGATTTTATTTATTTTTAAAGTTCAGAACTTTAACTGTTTGGTGTGGTGTTACTATACAGTTATAAAAAATGTAAAAAAAAAACAAAATAGATATTAACTTGACTAACTTTTATATTTACATTATTTATATTTGCTGTCGTCTGTCTGTTATTCTTGTGCATTGTAACAGATGTACTTTAGATGAAAAGAAAATACATGCATGTCAGTCTTGTGACTTTAAATCTTTATTCAAGCAGGTCAGTCTTTAAATCTTTACTGTTAACTATTTTATTTGATTTTTATACACTAGAACTGTTTTTTGTACCTTTTGACTATGCTATGAGAATGGCAGTTATTTGTTCTACCTTACTGTAGTACTGATAAATATCTTGCTTTAATTGAATGGAAGTTTTAAACATTTGGGAATGATTTGTCCAGACTTTAGATTTTACCATCTTACCATGTATGCTTAACCATTTTCAAAACGCATATTATAAAATATATCTTTTGTACAGATCATCTGTAGTTTCCTGCTCTTTCCCAATGTTCTAAGCTCAGCTGTTATATGCAGAAAGTCAGGCTCTGTCAGTTCAGCTAATTTATTTCCTTTATTTTGTAACTGCTGTTGAAGAGTTTCCTGTAATGTTGCATGTTTTTTCTGACATTCTTTAGTAACTGGTTCTGCAGAATTTAAAACTCCTATGCACTTTTGGAAAAATGTTTGTATAACTTGTCTAAACTTCCTGAACTCATTGTGTCTGTCTCTTAGAAGTTTATTACATTTTGTAACAAAATGTACTAGAGGTCCTGTCAGTAACTGATTTGACTCCTGTTGTAACTCTGAAATAAACCTTTTACATGTGGTGACAGGACGTAACTGTTCAACATCTGAATGTAATGGAAACACTTTCCCCTTAGTTAATTTTTTATCATGAAAAGGTCTGTCTTAATTTTATAGTTCTAAACCAGGGTGCTGTTACTGTGATGGCTCCGAAGTCTTCTTAAGACACTCAGTCTTGCTGGCTGGGTTTTGCTGAAATCAAAGTCTGGTTATAGTTGCATTCACAGTCTGTTGCATATGGAAACTTGCAGAATATACACTAATGAAAGAATATACTTTACAGCACCAAACTCTGACGCTGTAACAAATAACTTTTTCTAACAAACCACACGGACTAACATTGCAGCTTCAGGTACTGTTCTACTTTAATTCTCAAATAGCGCAGATGATGTGAGAGATACAATATTACCTCGAAACAAGTGTGTGTGTTCCTACACAGATATCTCTAACAATGTTATCTGCTGTAGTCTCTTTATAATGTTCTAGTCACACAATTCAAATCCTGTTTTTCTCTTGGTATTCTATTTTGGACTTTGTATGAGAACATCTGTTTGCTGATGTTTGCAGAAAAAAATGTTTTTATCCTGTAATGGTATTGTCTTTTAAGGAATCATCTTGTGCAAATGCTGACTTGATCATTCAGACTTCCTTGCATAACAATGTCATATGATATAAACATGCACAGATTGTTTTCCTGTTGTCCATTCTTTACAGAAGCAGGTTCTTGTTTTTTTTACATTCTTGCCAAGTCTGTATGAAAACATGTTCATTAAGCAAGTTCCTTATTTTTCAAGCCACGGTCAGTTAGTATGGATGCTGATCACACATTACTAAACTCTGTTTCTACATTTAAGCAAGCTTTATTTTATACCTTATTTATTTAATTACTTTCACCCTTAATATTTCATTGAGCATATTCTTACACTGGAGACTCTTTTTGTTCACCCTGACTTCCATCACCAGTGTTTCAGTGAAACTCATTTTGAATGCATCTGATGGAGTATCCAGAGTGACAAGCTTTAGAATTGCATTAAGGTGCTATGCCTGGATGCAGTTGTGCCACATGGTGGACTGCTGCAGAGCATCCTTTATTAATGCCCTCTTTGTAACCTTCTTGTTTGGACCCAAGGCTAAGGACACATTGACGAGGAGTAAACAAGATATGAAGACACTGTCTTATGCCAAAGTCTGTTTTTCCAACCCCCAGTGATCCTTTTCTAGAAATCAGAAAGTTAGTAAGCATTTCTTCTTCAGGAAGTCACAGTTTTCTTCCCAGGACGCTCACTCAGAGGGTTCCTTCCTAGGGTGGGGAGTCATAAAGGATGCCACCCCAGTTGCAGAGGTGGTCTGCCGAATCAGAGCTTCCACAGTGCATTTTCTGAGAATTCCTTTCAGTGATCCTGAAGAGTTGTCTGAGTGTTCACCTGTGGAGGCAGTCAGGGGTCATTTAGCTCTCCACCCCTAAAGCTTGGGAGGCCATCATCTCAGATGTCTGGGTTTTGAGAGTCATATAAGGAGGGTATGTTATCCCCTTTATAGAAATTCCCAAAGATCTCTTAAAATATATCCCTGATAATGTCCTTCTGTTCATGTGCTGCAGTATTCATAACATGAAGGAGTCTGCCACAGGCTGCCCTGAATGTCCAGCCAACATACAAAATCTAAAGCTACTATAAGATATGTGCGACATCGCACATAGGATCCCTTTCAACATTGGTCATAAAGTGACATTGGGTATATAGCAGACATTGGCACTTACCATCCTCATAGCTTTTCTGCTGCCAAGCCTGCCAGTCTGAATGTCTATTCTGGTCATTTGCTCATAGGCGAAGTTGCAGAATCCGATTTAGATAAGTGCCTTTTTTTTTGTGCTGCTGCTGTTTTCTGTACATGTCATCTGGGAAGGACAAGTATACGTGTCTCTTTTACCTAGGCCTTAGCCATGACCATACCTCCTGTGCTATTTGCAAGGGCTTTGTCCCAAAGACCGTGCATAGTCATCTCACTTCTGTTAATTTATATCTAGAGAACCAACATCTTAAGTGTTTAGCATGCAGCATTATGGAAAGTATGTTGGGTCCTTCAGGGGAGCCTGTTCCTAAGAAGGCCAAGGACTCTAGGCCCGAAGTTTCTGCTGTTCCAATTCTGGACATTTATCCTAAGGCCAGTGTTGGCCCAGAGACCCGTTCAGAGGTAGCTTGTGATTCCTATATGGGTACCAGTGTAGAAGCTGCAAAGGATCCTGCTAGCACGTCCTTGGGGGAAATGCAGACATCCGCTTTGGATGTAGGGGGGAACCCAGGCTCATCATCTCTGAAGGCCCTCATGGCATTATGCAAATCCTGGTTCGTGAGAAGGTCCCTAGCAATATTATCGAATGCAGTCTGACATCAGGTCCTTCGTCCTTCCCATATGTATGCTGAATTTAAGAAGAAGCAGAAAACTAAGCATTCTTCTCCGTAGGAATAATCCACTGATTGGCAAGCCTTTTACAAGAACTGTTTAATGTCTTCATGGCTGTTAGGCAATCCACATGGGTTTCTCTTCCTTCTCCTTCCCTTTCTCAAGTTTCTCATCAAAAAAGGATCAGAATTGAGGATTTCTCTGATGAGGATGATTCCTCTAGGGATGAGTCTCTGGCATACTCTGCCCAGATGTGTTCTCTACTGGGATATGCTTCCCAGGAGGAGAAATCAAATGGAACTAACTCTTCAGGGGAAGATATGACCTTTGGATAGACCATTGTGAAGATGAGAGAATTTTCCAAGTGGAACTGCTCTTAGGTTTTAGACATACAAAAAAGATATTATGATCTTTTACAGATGGATTCTCCATCCCTATCTGCAGTACCTCTAGTGCTTACAGCTTTCTTGGATGCTTTCTCCTCTGCTTCTAAGTGTCCAGATTCACAACCTCCTGACCCTAAAAGGTCAGACAGATTCTACAAAGTACCAGAGGATTGTAAGTTTTTAAGTCCCCTTCTGCAGACCCAGCTACAGATAATCCAGCTAAGCTTTTGCCTTCCACCTCTCTTCTACCCCTGGACAAGGAGAGCAAAGTTATGGAAAGGTTGGAGAAAAAACTGAGGCCTTTAGAGCCATAAACTACCAGACCCATTAAAAATTCCTTATCCCTCTTTTCTCAAGCCACTAAGCTCTTTTCTGAGCTTCCAGACTCTAACACTAAATCCCAGCTTGCTTCTATTTTAGGTTCCTTTGCCCAGGTGACATATCAGTCTATTAATCAGTGGAAGCATCTGGCATTTGCAAGAGCTGCTGTATCTGTTTCTGTCTTTTGGAGGTACACTTGACTGAGACTCCAGCCAATGCCAGATGATATCAAAGATAAAATTATGGATGCTCCACTAGATTCCAAGGCTTTGTTTGGGTCTGCAGCTGCAGAACTTTTTAAGTCCTTTCAAGAAAAGGGCAAGGAAGACCTTAAACATATTTGTGTGTCACCAGTTCCAAAATTTCAAAGGAGCTATCCTTCTAAAACCCCTTTTGTAAGGAAGCTATCCAGACCTCTTCCTTTTTCTAAGAGTAAAAGAAGTGTCAGAAAGCCTTATTCTGCCAAGTCTTCTTTTACTATTCCTGCTGCACAGAAACAGCCCTTTCTGAGCAAGCCAGGTAGTCTGTGACTACCAACCTATTTGCAGTCAGACACCTCTATCCTTGCATCTTTCCGTGTCCCTCCCTGTTTGGAAACAGATCACCCAAGATTCCTAGGCCCTTTCTGTTATCCTCAGGGGATACCTTATGGTATGGAAGACTCCTCCTACCTTCAGGGGTATTCCACAAGCTCTAAAACATCAGTTGACTTTCTTCCCCCAGGTAAGTCACACTTTGCTTTCTCAGGGTACCATTCAAGGGGTTCCTCCTTCCCAAACAGGAAAATGTTTCTACTCAAGAATGCTCCTAGTCCCCAGAAAACATGGTTCTTGGAGACCCATTCTAGTTCTGTCCCATCTAAACACCTTCTTAAAGGTACTTTTGCATGCTTTCTTTAAACAGTCTGTTTCTTGTCATTCTTTCACAGGCCTTTATGGTGTCACTGGACATCAAGGATGCCTACCTTCATATCCCTATTCATCCTCTTTACAACAAATTTCTGCACTTTGATATTGCTTCCTCACATGTTCAATTTTCTGCCTTACCCTTTGGTCTCTCTGTGGCACCAAGGATCTTCACAAAATGCTTAGCTCCTGTCATTGCCTTTTGCAGACTTGGGGGGGGTATTCCCTTACCTGGATGACCTGCTCCTGTAGGGTTATTCTCCAGACATACTTCTTCAAAACCTTCAATTCACAGTGTCTGTTCTGGAAAGACTAGGATTCACTATCAGTTTCCAAAAATCTCTCTCGTTCCTTCACAGGACCATGTCTTCCAAGGATGCAGAATTCAATCAGACAACATTTTGGCTTCCTTACCTCCCCAGAAAGTCTCGTCTCTAACTGCTTACTTTTAAGCTATCATTCCACTCCAGTCCCTGATTGCCAGGGAGTTCCTCCATCTGCTGGGCTTTATGGCCTCCACCATTACCATGTTACCTCTAGCCAAACTTCACACGAGGCAACTCCAGTGATATCTCAAGTCAGTGTGGATGCAACATGCTCAGCCACTAGATTTTGTGATTCCTCTCCTTCCCTGCTAGAAAAAAAGAATTAGAGTGGTGGATTAAACAGGTGTCCTTGGATCCCTGACTTCCGCTACAGCCCTCCCTTCCATCTCAGGTGTTGCTCATGGATGCCTCAGACGTAGGATGGGGGGCAGCCTTTGCCTCTTGGAAAGTTCAGGATGTGTGGTCTCCTTCATGAAGGAACACATACATATAAAAGATGAGAGCTCTCATTTTTTCCCTGTAACCTTTCATCGTCTTTTTCAACCAGGTCCCTTAAAGTGGTTCACAGACAAACATCACAGTTCTTTGATATGTCAACAAGTGGGGGGGGGGTCATATCTCCCCTCAGGTTGGCAATCAAGGTTTGAGAGTTGGTAAATCAATATCAGCTGACCCTTCAGGCAGTTTACATTCCTTCCAGTCAGAATGTTGTAGCAGACACATTTAGCAGGTCCATGACTCAATCCCATGAATGGGTGTTGCACAGGGATGTGTTTCTGGACATTATCCACTGGTGGGGTACTCCTCAAGGAGATCTATTTGCCTCCCCTATGAATAGACAACTTGTAAAGTTTTATGCCAGTGTTCCCGATCCTCAGGCATTTAAGATGTATGCCTTGCCCTTCTCTTGGAAAGGGACCCTCCTTCAGAAAGTTCTGATAAAAATTCAACAGGACCAACCAAAAGTCTTGTTGGTGACTCTCTTTTGGCCAAGACAGCATTGGTTTCCCCCTTCTTCTGCATTTAGCCAAGGGCAGTCATCACAAGTTACCTCACAGGATGGATCTACTCACACAGGACACGGGATCTCTAATACATCCACAAATGTCAGCCCTTCAGATGACACTGTGGGTGATAGGTTTTGATCCCTTTCAGACTGCTATTTTCTGAGTACATGCTACAAGTTTTACAGGAGGCCAGAAAACCCAATACTAGGAATTCCTACATTTCCAAATGGAAGATGTTTTCTGTCTGGTCTCTTTCCAAAAACATACAACCATTGTCTGTGGATATTTCAGTTGTTTTGTCATCTATTTGAACTACTGAAGACTGGATTGTCATTACTCCTGTAAAAGCTCATCTCTCAGCCATTTTTGTCTGTCTTCCTATGACCCCTTCTTTGGCTTCTAGGTTGGAAGTCAAACTTTTCTTGAAAGGCATCCTTCATATCTGACCACCAAGGAAACCAGTACCACCTTCTTGGGATTTAATCTTTGTTTTGGAAAAAATTACATTGCCTCCCCTTGAATCAGCAGTTTCGTATTCCCTTAAAATTTGCACTTGGAAGACTATCACTTCAGCCAGAAGGGTTTCAGAACTGCAGGCCCTTATGATTTCTTCTCCTTTTATTGTTTTTCGTAAGGGCAGGGTTTCCCTTCATTCCTAAGATGGTGAATGAGTTCTCACTTAATCAGTCCATTAACCTGCCCACTTTCTTTCCCTCTCCACAATCTTCTAGCAAGAGGATCTTACACACCTTGGATGTGCATAGACAACTCAGGTTTTATTTGGATAAAACCAAGTAATTTAGGAAATCTGACCACCTCTTTGTTTCCTACCATCTCAGGGCTCTGGGCACACAGTTTCCTCCAGGATCTCTAAGACTATTTCCTTTTGTTATGTGGCTCATGGAAAAACCCTTGCTTCTCCAGTTAAGGCTCATTCCACTAGAGCTGTGTCTTCCTCAGGTGTTTTTTTTCAAGGGTCTGGATACTTCTTTTATCTCATCTAAGTATAACTGTCAAAATGTGTTATTAAGTGATCCTATTAATTTTATTACTAACTTGAACTCTGATAATATGTTACTGTGTGATTTATTACTATAATTTCTCTGATTATTTCATGGTTGTTTAAAATACTGTTATGTGGTGCTTTTCTGTCCAGGCCACCTCTGAAAATGGGCAAATTTGCCCAGTTGGACTTCCCCAGTAAACAAATGTTAAATAAATAAGTAAATCCTTCCTTTTTACATAAGGTAGCTTCAGAAAATAACCTTCATAGGTCCATTCTTCTTCCTGTGTTCTTTCCCAGGTTTTCCAACAAAGATGAATACATTCTGCATTGTTTGGATGTGCATTGACAAGTGCAGTTTTATCTCGACCACACTAAAGCCTTTAGAAAATCTAACCAGTTGTTTGTTTTCTTCTCAAAGAAGATGGGTACATCTGTGTCTAAAGCAACTTTATCCAAGTGGTTTCCAGATTGTATTGTGTTTGCAAATTCTCTTAAGAGGCAAGCCTATTTTACGAAAGCCTAGAGGTGATTCAACTAGAGCTGTAGCTACTTTCTATGACTTTTCTTTCCAGATTACCTATGTATGATATCTGGTACTTGATTGGACTATCATACTTTTGTGTCTCATTATAATCTAGACATTCAGTCCAGGTCCAGGGCTTCTTTTGGTTCTACTATGTTGTGGAATATTCCTTAGTTTCTCCCTAGAAATTGGGCAGCTGCAGTGATGCAGTGGTTAGCATTGCCGCCTCACAGCAAGAGGTTCTCCGGTTCGATCCTCGGCTGGGGTGCCTTCTGTGCAGAGTCTGCATGTCCTCCCTGTGGTCACGTGGGTTTCCTCAGAGTGCTCCCGTTTCCTCCCACACCCCAAAGACATGCTTTAGTTGGATTGGATACTCTAAATTGGCCCTAAGCATGAGTGCGTGCATATGTGTGCCTTCCGTGGAAGGTTGGGCGCTGTGCTGGCAACTTGACACTGTAAAACTCCACTGCCGATCATGAGCAGACACTTGATCCGCTGTGGCAACCCCTAACCGGGAAAAGCCAAAAGAAGAAGACGTTGTTTCTGCTTCGGAATTGTGGCTGGAACTCTGTCCCACAGGTTGAATACAGATAGAAAAGACAGCATCAGATACAAAATTTGTGTACTCACCATAATGATAGATCTGGGTTCTCTGTCTCTTTCTGATCCAGCCTTCCTGCCCTCCTTCCCCCGACCTACTGGTTGATTTGGTAAGTCTCCCCGTGGTGATGGGTGGACAGTAGGGGCCCTTCTTTCTGCTTACCTTGAGTCTCACATTTCCTGGTTTCCTTGCTGTTAATGCAGGAAATGGAAATTAACTGATTATGTTACATCATTCTATTATTACTTGGTGGAGGGGGCAAATTGATCTGGGTAGTGGATGGAGGTGCATGGACTTATGGGTAAGGGAGCCGGCGTCAAGGTGAGCTGAAAAGCTTTAGAATCAGCTGGTGTTAGATTCAAAGTTCCACAGGTTGAACTAGTTGGAAACAGACAACATGGATCTATCATTTTGGTGAGTAAATAACTTTTGTTTTGGGGGGATTATGGGGGGCTTGCCTCTCACATTTGGGGATGCAAGAGGAGGAGCTTGTTCCCCTGCAAAAAAGGAATTTAAAGAAGAAGAGTGGTGTTTGAGATTCTCTCTTCTGCTCCATTTTTTATCCTTTCTCTATTTGTTGGTACTCAGCATTTCAAGTGCCGACATTTCGGTAGGGAGTCTTTGAGTCATAAATTGAGTGTGCACCAAAAACATTGGCCAAGTTGCCAGCACTGTGACACAGAGGGGTAAACTTCTGACTTTGTTCCAGACATGACTGTGGTTCATTTAGCCTCTCAGGTGTCCGAGATGTTTGTCAAGGAGGATGAGTGTGTCCATCAACTAGTGCACACTTTGGTGTTGAGAAACCAGAACAGAAATACCATCATAAAAGTACCTGTATCCAAATAGATAAACCGTTTTAAAGCAAATAAGTAGATGATTTTTTTAAGAATCAAACAAAAAACTTGAATAGAGTAGTATATAACTAAACAGTTTCTTAAAGTAATCATCAGTTAGTCTGCACTTAACTTGCATGCTCATTGCTAACAAAAAAAAAAAAAACATTTTAACTGAAAAATATACTGTTTAGGACCTGACCCACCAACTGCTACTAATTTAATTTGTCACCTAAATTCCCTCATATAATTCATTGTTGAAATCTCCACCTGACACTTTTCCACAGTATTTATTATTTGAAATGTATAATTAACCATGTCTTTTTCATCAGCTTGTTTGTCTAATGCATTTATTTTATTATTCCTTGTATCCCGTACATTATTTTCACTCCTGGCATGTAATGACCACTTTCTCTGTCTTACCTGCACAGAATACTTGACATATACATTGAGTTGCATAAACTATACCTACGATTCATAAACCCGTCTGCCACATTGGTATATATGCGTATATATATATATATATATATATATATATATATATATTTATATCTATATACAATATGTGTGTGTGTGCATAATATATAAAGTGTTTGTGTAAATATGTGTATGTGTACGTATACACAGTGCGTATAAGTCCTTTTTTCCTCTTTTTCTGTTACTATTACATTTCTTCACTTCACTTGAATGTTTTCCTGTACAGTGTTTTACTGTTTGTTCTTTTGTAGCAAGATCTTAAGTGCATATGTTTACCCTAAAACCGGTCTGTAACACATATACCAATAATCATGTAAAACTGTTTTACTGATAGCAGCATTATATGTGGTGATCAGTGGCATTTCATAGGATCATAGGAGGTTACTAGGCTAATGACCCTAGGGCCCTTACAAGCCTAGCCAAGTTTTGTCCTTATTTCCATGATCAGCACCTATCACCCCTGTCCAAGAGGGAAGTAGGTGGAACCCCTGGAGTGAATTTACGGTTACCCATCCAATCGTCCAGATTGGGTTTGAAGAAGGTCAATGACGTGCTCTGTTTGATATGAAGTGGAAGTCTGTTCCAAAGGTGTGGTAACCTCTGGGAGATATATCTGTCCATCCAGCAAGTTGTATTAATATCAGAAACCTGGTTAAGGCCATTAGAGTGAGTAACCCATGTACCATTTGACTTATGGATATGCAGCATTTCCAGTAAAGCAGGGTCAAAGATTGCCTTGTTTGAAAGGCAGAGATCACCTCTGAGTAGTCTGTATGAAACAGAATAAACTGACAGTGATTGCAGGTGATTCCCATAGGAAAGATGCTGAAGACCTTGAATTTTCCTTGGGAGGAACCTTTGCTGCAGGTGCTTGGAAAGGTGCATTCTAAAAGGGGCATTGTACTCCGTTATTGGCCTGATGAGGGAAGAGTACAGGAAGGTTATAACTTCTTTTTTTTTCTGGAGACAGTGCCCTTATGAGATGAGCAATACAGAATGGCCTTCTTACCACTGTGGAGACATGGTGATCAAAGGTAAGGTTGCTGTCAACCTGTGTGCCCAGGTCTATCACCACTGAACGTGTACTTAGGGTGTTGTTATTGATGTGGTAGTTGGCAGGAACATCACTCTTAGCCATGACTTTGGCACTAGTCATTTGTTTGTGTAAGACCCTCTTGTAGGATGTTGACATCATTTGGAGATTCTGTGACTGCTCCCAGTTTGCAGTCAACAGCAAACTTTGTCAGGCACAGACCTTTAGTTTTAGCTTGCGCTTTGGAGAAGTAGATTCCAAACAGTAGCGGTCTCAGGACTGATCCCTGTGGAACACTACTGGTTACAGGTCTGCTGTTGGAGGGGGGTTATCCCATTTTGACTAATATAGGTTCTACCAGTGAGCCAGTCAGCGACCCATCTAATGATATACAGGTTGATACCTAGCTGGGTGAGTTTGTCAGTTATGCCTGAGTTTTGGGGATAGTGTCAAAAGCCTTGGCTAAGTCTAGGTAGACTGTATGCACAGATTTCTCATCAAGGGCCTTGGTGACTGTCTCAAAGAAGTCCACCAGGTTTAACAGGCATGATCTCCCTTTGAAAAATCCAAATTGAGTAGGGTCAAGTGTTTGCCATAAACAAACTCTACAACAGAAGAAAGAAACTGTTGCAAAAAAGAGTAAAATCCCATGATTGGAGAAACTCCCTGGTCAGCTTCAGTAAGAAGCTGAGATCCCTAATAAAATCCTCCAAAGCTAGTTATGAAAACAAAATCGCCACTGACTCTAAAGACAACCACAAAGCATTCTATAGCTATGTCAAGAATCTCAATGGCAACACTCAGATCTGCGCTGAGTTACAGCACAATGGCACTAAATATACAGAACCAACGGATATTGCCAACATCCTGGCAGATAGGTTCAGTGCTAACTTTACCCCTCTGTCATCCCATAAAGGGCCCATCTCTATACCAGAAAAATGCAAAGTTCCTGTAATCACGGCTGCACAGGTAAAAAACACACTATCCAAAGCCAAGAACACAGCATCCATGGGACCTGACGACATCCCAGGCTGTGTTCTACATGAACTACAGAACGAATTGGCACCCCACCTAAGTACCATGTTCAATCATAGCCTCACCTCAGGCTATGTGCCCACTGAATGGCACACAGTGACAGTTATCCCACTCCACAAAGGGGGAGCCACCACAGACCCCGGAAACTACTGCCCCATTAGCCTAACAAGCCTGGTCTGCAAGGCTATGGAGCGTATCATCATGGAACTTATAAACAATGACATTGGTAATCTCCAAACTCAGGACCCCACCCAGTTCAGGTTTGTAAAAGGCAGATCATGTCTCCTAAACCTGATAGACTTCTTTGAAGCAGTCACCAAAGCCGTAGATGAGGGTAAGGTGGTTCACACAGCCTATCTAGATCTCGCCAAGGCTTTTGACACCATCCCCCACTCTGGAATTATAGACAAACTCACTAAACTAGGTATAAATCCCTATGTCACAAGATGGGTTGCCAACTGGCTCACTGACAGAACCCACACTGTGAAAGTAGCAGACTCCAAATCCAGCTTCAGACCAGTGACAAGTGGAGTGCCACAGGGTTCAGTCCTGGGTCCTCTCCTGTTTGGTATCTACTTCTCTGAAGTACAGGCCAACACAGAAGGTCTTTGGCTAATGAAGTTCGCAGATGACTGCAAACTAGGAGCCATAATCAAAATTCCAAAAGATGTGGACATCCTACAAAAGGGCCTTGCTGAGACAGATGCCTGGTGTCAAAGCCATGGCCTCAAGCTCAATGCCAAAAAGTGCATTGTCATTCCTTTTGGTAAAAACTCAGTACCCATTAACTACCACATAGGTGGTAGTCTACTTAACACCGAAAGTGTGATGAGACCTTGGGACACAGGTGGACAGTAGTCTCTCCTTTGATAATCACATCACCACAGTAGTCAGGAAATCCTTCTATGTGGCACACCTCATCACAAAAGGTTTCTCATCCAGGAAAAAAGAGATCATTGTTCCCCTCTACTCGTCACTCATTAGACCCATTATAGAGTACAATGCCCCTTTTGGTATGTACCTCACAAGACCTCTACAACAACTGGAAAGGCCACAGAAATTACCGGCCTCAAAGAGATGCCCTATGCAGACCGTCTCAAAAAACTGCAGCTTTACTCCGTTGCATATCGTCTACTCAGAGGCGATCTCTGCCTAACACACAAAGCTATGTCCAACCCAGAGCTTTTTGACATGCTCCACTTAAAGAAATCCCAATCCCTACGAGCTACACGCACTAGGGACCTAAAGCTCATCACCACAATAAACAGAACATGCTGGAGGGTTAAATTCCTGTCCCAGAGACTTCCCATACACTGGAACAAACTACCTATCTATATCAAACAAAGCTCCTCATTAGCACTGTTCAAGAAAAATTGTGATGATTGGATGGGAGATAGGAAATTCACCCCAGGGATCACTTCTGTGGCTGTGCTCGACAGTGCCACAGGAAAATAATTTTCTTGGGTGGAGAAAGCCAGGGTACCTTTGGCTAGGCTTGTATAGGCCCTAGGGCCAATAGCCTAGTACCTACCTATGAACCATTACCAATATCTTTGTAGATAAGGTCCATGATGATTCTCTCCATGGCCTTGCAGATAAGGCTAGTCAGGGGTCAGTAGAAATACCACCTTTGTGCAAGGGGATAATGATGGCCTTTTTCCATTTAGCTGGGACAAAGCTTAAGCTGTGATTGAAAAGAGTACACAGTAGAGTTGCTAATTTTTGTTTGAGCCCATGTAGGATGCAGCGTGGGATGTTATCAGGTCCCATGGATGCTGTGTTTTTGAACTTAGAGAGGGCATTCATGACCTGCTCTTTAGAGATACAAGGTATTGGTCAGATGGTAGGGATGTCATATGTTCATAGGTAGGTACTAGGCTGTTGGCCCTTGGGCCTATACAAGTCTAGCCAAAAAGGTTCCCTGGCTTTCACCACCCTAGAAAATGATTTTCCTGTGCCCCTGTTAAGCAGAGCCACAGAAGTGATCCCCGGGGTGTATTTCTTATCTCCCATCCAATCAAGATTTTTCTTAGAGTGCTAATGGGGAGCTTTATTTGATATAGATAGGTAGTTGGTTCCAGAGTATGGGAAGTCTCTGGGACAGGAATCTATCCCTCCAGCATGTTCTGTTTATTGTGGCATCTTGGGATGTGTGTGACTGGGACAGGGAGTGAAGTTTTCACAGAACTTGTCAGCTAACAGGTTAGCAGTGTCCACAGGCTTGGTATATGTCGTATCATTAATTACCAGTTTGGCACAGATCTGGACCTTTCTTTTAAGGCTACAGATGTAGCTAAAGAACGCCTTATGGTTGTCCTTAGTTGAGGAAGCTAATTTGGTTTCATAGTTGGCTTTGGAGGACTTCACAAGAAGTCTAATTTGCTTGTTTAAGCTGAGGAGGGAGTGTTTCCAGTTTGGGGCTTGCTCCCTGTTACTTTTAGACAGCAATTTCTTCCTCTTATCATAAAGATGGTTAATAGCAGTTGTCCACCAGACATGTTTTGCTCTTCCTTGAGGAGCTTGTTTTGGTCCTATCAGGTACGGCTGAGTCAGTGCAGTTGTTCATGTGTTTGTGCAAAGCATCTGTGTAGAACTCGGCATAGTTGCCAATTCCATCTGAGAGGGGAGGTGCAGTGAAGCTATTTATACCATCCCATAAGAAGTTTTTTAGTTGAGTTGGTGCTTGGGGGGTTCAGGTGTGATAGTAACTTCGAACGAGACTGATTTATGGTCAGATATCACCAAGGAAGACCTCACAATGGTGGTGCTACAGTGATCCCCCATATTGGTAAGCACCACATCCAGGATGTTGGCATCCCTTGTGGGCGTGTCAACTAGCTGGTCCAGAGCATTGAAGTCAGGGAAGTTGAGGAACCTTTGGGCAAGTGAATTTGTGCACGAGTAATTTTCCCATTTAATGGATGGGTAGTTAAAGTCGCCCAAAACCATCTTGATAGCCACAAGTAGATCCAAGTAGGCAGAGCGGGTGTCCTAATACTGTTGGTAGGACACTATTCATTGCACCTGAAGTATCTTCAGAGAATCATGCTGTCTAACCAATTTGGAGGTGTATTAATCATAATGAATATTGATACACCGCCTCCTTTAGTTTTCACGCCATCAGCTTGTGGTCTGAGCGTGTGGAAGGAGGTATAGCCCAATATGGCTGGGGTGCTCTCCAGATCCTTGTACAAGGTCTGTGTGACTGCACAAATGTCTATGTTTTCCAAGGTGAGGACTGCTTCCAGTGAATGCAGTTTCATGTTAAGACTCCTAGCGTTTAGCAGCAAAAGCTTGAGGTTGTTCTTAGGTGGAGTTCTTACGTCGGGAATTTTGTCCCTGAGACACTGCCTAAAAAAGGCACTATGGGGTGGCAAAAGCCTTGGCCAGTAGCCAAAATCCCAGTGGTGACAGATGAAGACCATCTCTAGCAAAGCATTGAGGTCTGTTGATTATGTCATCCCAGGCTGACAGATACTGTATCCCCTTGCAGTGACACCAGAAACTAAACCAATTATTGAAGTCAATAATTTTCTGTTTGTATTGAGACATCATCCTAGGTGAATGTAAAATGCTACTTAAGGCTAGAGGCATACCAATCTGAGACACATAGTCTGAGAGCTCAGTCATGTCTCTTTTCATGTAGTTCAGAGAGGTATGTCTCAAGTTGTTCACACCAACATGGACTATGACAGAGTCATAACAGTACCTGTTGTTGAGAGACTTGAATGCATGTATGATATGGGGGATCCTGACACTTGACAGACAGTTGACCGTGATCTCCTCCTTATCTATTCTGGTGAGGGGGACATCTGTGTCTCTCACGAAGCAGTCAACTATGACCAGTATGTTTGTTTTATGTGTTTTGCCTTAAGGGCTTGACAGGTGAGACACTGGTATGTGAGCTATTATGTGTATTGAGTTCTGCAGAGGAAGTATTGTGTGTAGTGTGCTTGTGTTTGTGTTTGGGAGGTCTCTTGGCGTTTAGGTGTGTTTCTGATGGGGACCTCTGCATATGTAGGTATGTGTGGTGTGGGTTTGGGTGGAGTAGAAGGTGAGGTGTGCATGCTTATGACCCGCTTAATGTCACATGTACTGACTAGTGTGTGAGAGAGCATGGATTCAAGGTTCTTAATATAGTTGCATCTCTCACATGTTGAGTTTGTGTGGTCTAGGAGCAGAGGGTTGTCAGTGAGCATGAGGCACTTACTACACTGTCTCAGGATGCCCATGCCACCCAAGCTGGCTGGAGAAACTGTGGGAAATTGTGCATACATAGTGTTAGGTAAATTGATATGATTAACAAGAGAGGTCGCACTTAAGAATGGCCAGTGGGTGAGAGGTGTGTTGGTACCTCTGAGGCTAGGCTTAGTGTTTCACCTGACAGTCGAGCAGGGCCGTGAAAAACCTCTGGAGGACTGCAAGCAAAGTGCTAAGGGAAAATTTACAAGCAAAACGTTTGCTACTATAACCGCCAACAATAACTATTGCTACGTAGCAGTGCACGATAGTGCATTACACGCAAGAAAGCGCAAATACGGGGCTTGTATAAAACAAGAAACAACTCATCTGAAGAAGTTTACTTCATTTGGTCTTCAACCTTTGTGCTTCGGATACGACATGGATCCGACATGGCCTCATAGCTAGCATCTTTGATCCAAGCTCTCAGCTCCTCCCCTCTACCCATAATGCCCCATGTCTCCTTCCTCCCTTCAGATCTCTTTTGCCACTGATATAGCAAGCAGCGTGATCCTTGCTCTTAGCAGTGAGGTGATTCATTTTTGAAGGTTTGTAAGTGTGATTTCTTTACTATGATCTTCTATAATCTTACCTTCTCCTTCTTGTTTACCTATCCTCTGTGCGCGATAGTCATTGGTTTAAAAAAAAAAAACTTACCTTCTTCTTTCTTTCTTTCTTTCTTTCTAGTGTGAGTGAGTGTTTGGACCTCTTTTGGGACATCATGTCTGAAACTCCCAATCCTGATTTCAAGCATTGCTCAGAGTGTGGCCATAAGCTCTGTCCGGCTGATGGCCACACTCTGTGAGTGACGTGCCTGGGAGCCCCACATCTTAATACCTCCTGTCCTGTCTGCATTGGGTTTAACCCCAGAGCCCTTCAGGACAGGAGGAACAAACTCACCCCTTCTATTCCAGCTACTACAGGGTCTTCCCCTTCCCAGGCCTCAGAGACTCAAACTCCTGCTCAGAGGCCTTTGGAAGTGGAGAAGGCCAAGAAAGATGGGCCTCGCAAGTGGTCTCCCAACCACTCTGTGCCAGCCGGTCCTCCACAGAAAGTTGCTTCTGTTTCTATGCCTAGTTCCCCTCAACTCCGCTCCCCAAGATTCCCCCCAGAGCCGGAGGTCATTAGGGTAAGGTCGCCTGTCACCCCTCAGCGTATCTAGGCCTGTTTCTCTGGCATCTTCATCCCGCTCCACCTGGAGCCTTAGTGAAGCGGAGATGGACTAGATAATGCAGAAGTTTATCCGCACCCAACTCCAGATGGGGGTCTTGCCAGCACCCTCTCCCTCCAGATGGGGTGCCTTGCAACCTTTTTTCTCTCCAATAGCTCCTTCTCCAATCTGAATGGTGGTTTCGGACCCATTGAATCCGAGGTCCCTCGGGGTTGAGGGATCGGCGCCAGTGGTACTTCCCTTTTCCTCGATGCCGGCCGTTGCCTTGAGTGGGTCTATTCTGAGTTCTCGGAGCCGTAGTTGTCTCTGTGTTGGATCTGAGGGGGTGCTGTCCCCTCCGAGCGAGTCGGAGCACAGTATCTCCCTCGGTATCTCAGCTCCGACTCCCCTGTCGGATCAGAGGGGTATAGCTCCGTTGGGATTTGCTAAGGAGATCCATTCCCTCTCTGCATTCGATGTGGTGGAGAGGGTCTTCTTGATTCCGTCAAGACCCTTGACCATCTCCTCCTCGGACTTCGCACTGACCCCCTCTGGATTGGGTACGGTCCCGACCGTCTTGTCCTCTCAGGGACAACCTGTGCCAGTTTTGCCCCAGGACACTCCACTTGGGGACCAGCAGGAAGTTTGTTTGTCCACTCCTGAGAGTCTACAAAACCAAAGATGTCTAGGCTGTTGAAGTGAAGAAATACAGCGAAACCAAGAACAACGTAAAAAGCAAAGCACTTCACAACATAAGCAACTTTATTGACAAACAAAGCTTTCATACTTCAAGTCCTTCCTCAGTGTTACAAATCAATTAACAAACAGACTCTAAGTATTAAAGCATATACAAATCACATGACACAGCCAACTTATTAAAATAACAAAACAATTTAAACACGCTCATTAAAATCATTCAATAAAAAAATTCTAAAATATGTAAAAAAAGAATATATGCATAATACAAACACACATCCTTTAGACACCAAAAGAAAGAACCAATTCCTTCTTTTTACATATCCTGTAACCCACTGCATTCTGTTTTAATTTTAGAATGGGTTTTAAAGTCACTTGTTTGTTAAGACCAGGATGTGAATCAGCCCTTAAACGGACAATCCATTCATATTCTCTCGCATCCAGTCTTGCAATAATATCACCACTCCTCATATGAGGCTTTAGGGACTCTATAACCCCAAATGTAAACTCATGTAATTCATCCCATTCCCGCACATGCTTAGCCAAGGAGTTAGACTCAATAGCCCTATGTATATCGGATCTATGTTCTGTCATCCTGTCACGTAGTCTTCTTGCAGATTTCCCTACATAGAAACCTGAACACTGAGTACAGGTAGCTAAATAAATCACAAAAGTTGAATTTAAGGTAGCCATACAATTAAACAAGAATTTATTTCTAGTGACAGGATCTACGAACTCATTAGAGCTACATATATTAGGGCAGTATGAGCAGTTATAACATGGTCTAGTGACTTTTGTACCATAAGTGGTACTCTTTTTCCTATTCAAAGAAAAATCCTTGTAACACAAACGCTGCTTAAGACTCTTACAATTTCTGTATGTGAACAGTGGTCTGTCAGCCATTTTTCATGTCCTGAAATAGCTTTCAAAATATGCCAGTTCTCCTTAATCTTTTCAATAACTGGAGTGGCCCTACTATATGTCATTAAATATCTTAAGGGTTGTGCATTCCCTTCCTGCCGTGTTACTACATCCTCCCCATCTTTAAGTAGATAAGGCTTAGCCTGTCCATCTCTCATATTTAAAACATCATTCCTGATGGTATTTAATTCATGGCAGTCATAGCCCCTTGCTATAAAATTCCGAGTCATATTATCCATTTCATCACAGCAAACAACTGCATCTGTGTTAAGTCTACTAGCCCTCATATACTGGCTCTTCGTAATGCCCTTAAACACATGCTTAGCATGCTTCATCTATGGAGGAATTTATTAGCATGAGTATTCTTTCTATATATTCTATTTTATTTATTTATTTTATTTTTGTACACGAGTGCAAATAGTGTTTATATTTTTGCTAGCATAACTAAGGAGCTATCTCTCATACATGTTTAGTGTTTACATTGTTGCTAGCATAACTAAGGAGCTATCTCTCCTACATGTTTAGTCGCAGTTATAATTTTGTACACGAGTGCAGCTGCACTAATCTGGTATGGGTACTGGCTACAAATATTTTTCCACTTTGTTATCCTCTACCAATACTCGTGCTTGATTTGCCTTACATCACAGGTACCTACATACGGGCTCTTAATTGAGGGGGGTTCTTATGGTATTTTGGGTATCTCTAGATATAGTGTTATACCCACGGTCCTAATTGTACTTATAGGTGAGGCTGTTATTAGGTTGAAACATAGCTTAGTTCAGTAATCCCTAACGCTAATCATCACGCATGTCCAGGCTGTTCTAATATAACTGGACTGTGTTTGCAACCTTATCTAGAGCTGAGGATTTGTAGCGTGTATCTCAGAGACATGTGGCTTGTGTCTATTGTAACCAACTGGAGATGCGTACCTGCAACTAAGGGAGACCACTTTCCTCTCCTGTTATCCTCTAGACCTGTATAGCCTGCACATGTTTTAGCCTGTAGCTGGGTTCTTGCTTTCTTCATCGTTTCGGGTTAGCATGTAAGTGAGCCATAGTTTGCCTTAGTCGCCAGATTAATAAAGTGGGTCTTATCTTTTCAGCTACGTTTACTTTGTAACTGCCGCCAAATTATAAGCGTCTCAGCGTGGGATCTTTACTCCACATTTGCCTCTGTGGCTATTCTGATATTAAGAATTACCCCTGCACTTTTTGGAATTGCCCTACTGTAGTGTCCCTACTTACTAGGGTTGAATTTATTAGTTTTGTGTCTGTGAGGGTTAAGGTACGGGTGATTGGGCTGTACTTTCCAATGAGGGCTACATTTTGCTGTAACTGAAGACAGACATGTAATTTGTAGTACTGAGGTTATAGCGTAAGCAGTGGACAACCATACTCATTGTCTCTCTGCATAGCCTAGACGCGGCCATATTATTTGTAAGTGGGAACAATAGTCTCTCCTACATTTCAACAGGCAACAGCACTTACCAATGGTACTTGCTCACTTTGGTTGCCAGTCCTTGCCACCTGTCGGCAACTAATCCTCTGTATGCCTAGTATATTTTTTGCTGTGCTTGCTATTTTTCCCTAGGATTTCAGTGTATCTCTCACACTGAATGGTTGATACAGCTGTGTCTGTATACTGTGTCCTATGTCTTCAATTGGAATTAGCTATGTAGACGTCTAATGTGTTTAGTTTCACCTTCTATTATGAAGCCTCTAAGTACAAGTTGTACCACTGATCTTTAATTGATGTGCAATACTAGCCTGTCTGGGGTCTTTGATATTCTCAGTCCTCCCTTTCACTACTGCAGGTGAAAGGGATAAGTTATCTGGCTGGAGAGTGCTAATGAATATTATATGAATTTACTGTCTGTCCTTGCTGTATGGTGTAGCGACCAAGTAATTCAATGTCCAACATGTGTGTTTAGGGACTAGTCAGTTCGACTGTATTATAAGTCTCTGTTTAGAGTGTTACTGAATACTGTATTATGCTCCTCTGCTACCCTTTATTCTGTTGACCTGACCTCCTACTCTTACTAACTCTATCTCCTGTTTAGCATTCACTATCTCTATTCTCTGATACTCTCCTTTCTTCATCTCTTTAACCCTCTCTCTGCTTACATCTCATCTATGTACTCTCATGATTACTTCTATTTCTCCTACGTATTAGGTCCTTCTCCTTCACTTTGCCCTCCTTTTCCCCTCACTTTCCATAACTAAAGCCTTCTAACCTTGTTTCTCTCTCCCTTCTTACAGTAAAGTGTTCCGAGTGCTCCATCCCTGCCAAAAATTTGTAAAAAGGAAACCACCTACCTACCTGAAGACTCCCCTGAAACTGACTGCTTCCCTGGCTTCATAGAAGCTTATAGCCTTAAGCATTTGTACATGTAGGTAGCTAATTGCCCGTTTTGTTTTTACCCAATGCCTAGTATGCCTGTAAACCCCTCTGTGTAAGACTCAGCATCCTACCGCAGACTCCTAGCTACCTCGCCTCCAACCTCTTCTTTTTTCCTTTCCCTAAGCCACAGCTTGTTTTGTGTCTGGGAAATTCCTCTTACTTACCTCTACTAGCTCCTATTTTCCCGACTGCCCACTAGGTGGCAGTATTTCTACCAGACTATTTATTACCTGCAGATACCATAGGTCTTAACTTGTCCTTACATATATATTCCTTTCCCCCTGCTAAACTCTTGGTACTTCCACCCACACCACGTTAACTAACACTCATTTAAGACCAGCTATATTACATTAAGGTTACACACTGACATTTCTACCTTGTTCTTCCCCTACTGGTAAAGACAGCTGATAACTTTTTTGCTATACCTACCTTACTTGCTCCAACCCGCTCTGTTCGCCCTGTGGGCTCACTCCGCTCTCCTACCCTACCCCCAATTCCCACTCACCCCCAGTGCACCCAGCCGTATACTTCCACAGCCACTCATCCCAACCACCCTATCACTTACATCTTCTACTTAACAGCCCCACCTCTAACCTCATTAAATCCTTAAAGTAACTCTACACTTTGTCTTACCCTCTCCCCAACACCTCCACACTACTATATCCTTTATTGCTAACATTATACAGCTTTTTCTCCTTCTACCATCTCCATTTTTAGTGCACTATTACAACTTCCCCACTTAACCTTCTCTACCTCTAGCATCTCTCTCCCTGTACCTCCTTTACTATAGCATTCTTCTAGACTCCATCCCCTTACCTACTCTACCTCGCAACCCACACATCAAAATGGCCTCAACACATACCTCTACATATACACAAACCTACTACTTTAACCACTATTTTAGCCTCTCTAACTCTACCCTACACACTAACCTTCATTGAACACTTGTCTCTGCCTAAACTGCACTACCCCCACCATCAAACTCTACTAGTTTCTCATGGAATCTCTCTTAACCACATTAACATAACCTCCACATCTGAAGTAGGCAGACTTCATTCGTCTGCAACCTGTGGGTATCGGATCCGACCTCGGATCCGAGCCGGCAATTCAAAAGCTTAGGCTCCGAGCTCCTAGCTCCTCCCTCTTACCCATAACCCCTTGCCAAGCCCTGACTGACCTCAGATTTCGTTTGCCGCTTTTCAAGTAGCGACGGATTCTTGAGCTGCTGGCATTTTTTGGTGACAGATAAGTTGTCTGACAAAAAAAGTTTAAAGATTCTCTATTTTTGTTACTTATATTATTAGTGTTGATTGTGTTAGGCTTTCCTCTCTCTTTTTAGTTAATATTTCTCGGGTTTTGCGTAGTTTGGTGTGTGTGTGTGTTGTGTTAGGCCTTCAGGGTTTATCATGTCTGAAGCCCATAAGGCTGTTTTCTCTAAATGTACCGAGTGTGGCCATAAGCTGTCCCCAGCGGATGGCCACACTCGGTGCGTTAAATGCTTGGGGGTTGAACACCTGTCATCTGGTTGTACCATTTGTGCAGGGTTCAACCCCCGGGCTTTGAGGGAGCGGAGGTCGAAGCTGGTGCTGGCGGGTCTTTTACCTCCAGATACCGCTTCGGCTTCTGCCCCTTCTACTCAGCAACCTGTTGTTGTGTGCTCTCCCCCTCCGGCTGGGACTCAACCTCCCTCTAAGTTGCCGGAGGGGAAAGAGTCCTCCTGGGAGAGAGAGAAGAAGGAGAGGCACAGGGAGAGGCACCACAAACGGAGGGCCGAAACTTCCAGTTCGGCTCCTCCATCTAAGCGGGCCTCCCCTGTGCCTTCTAGCTTTCCTCCTCCTCGGCTCCACTCCCCTCGGTTCTCTCCTGGACCCGAGGAGGAGGAGGCTAGCCCTTCTAGGAGGTCTCCGAGGCGGCTCTCTAGGTCCGCTTCGGTGGCCTCCACCAGGTCAACTTTTTCCATGAGTGAAGCTGATATGGACCGGATGATGAGGAAATTCATCCAGGCCCAAATGCAAATGGGAGTGCTCCTAGCCCCCATCCGGGAGGGGCTTCGACCCCTTTTTTCGCCCCGTTGGCTCCTTCTCCGACCCATACCACGGGTTCAGAGCTGTCAGCGCCGGGCAGACTTGGATCCGGGGGTGGGTCGGATCCGATAGGTCGGCGCACCTCGGATCCGTCCCATCCCTTGAGTGCTTGGGTACCGGACCCGACCTCTCGGAGCCGAGGACCGAGCCTCGGATCCGAGGGAGCTGGTGTGCCTTCGGCTCCGTCCAGGTCGGAGCACACTGGTCTCTCGGATCCGACGGTTTCGGCTCCGACTCCGATCCGTGCGTCGGATCCGAGTGGGGTCGGCTCGGGTTTAGAGAAGCTGGCTCCCCTCGGCCTTCGGCGTAGTGGAAAGGGCACTGTTGAGGACGCCGGACCCCGGTCCCTGCCACGGCTCCATCCGCACTCCCTTGCAGTTGGGCCAGGCCCCCACCAGCCGGTCCCAGGGACAGCCTGCCTCGATGTCCCAAGTGGTTCCCTTGGAACATCCAACTGCTGAAGAGTACTCCTCGGACAGCCCCCCCGATGAAGTACCTCGGAAGCGCAAGTGCAAAGGAGGCACATGGACTCCCGAGTCCGTTACGAAGACACAGATTTGGATGAAGGGAAGGCTCCCAAGGTCACCCCTGAGGACGTCTCATTTGGAGACATTATGGAGATGTTAATTATCAGGGGGGGTGGTCTGCCCCCAAGGCTTCCTCGGACGAGTCTGTGTTCTTGGAGGCATTCGAGGCGGGCCCTTCTACCTCTTGGGTGTCTCCTCCTGCTGACCCTCTGGTGGATCTTATATCCATCAGAGCGTGGAAGGATCCGGACACCGTTGAGCCTGTACCCAAGCATCCTGACCGCATCCTTTCCCCTCCGGCGGACCGCACTCACTGGAGCAAGGGCCCCCAGTAGATGCCATGATGATGGCTGCAGCCACGAAGAGGAATTGGCCCAGGAGAGTCCCTCCATGCATCCTCCGGGCAAGGAGTCCCTCGATGGATCGCATTGGGAAGCGAGTTTTCAGTTCAGCAACCTTCTCTTTGAGAGCTGAACTACATGGCACATGTCATTAGGATGCAGCGGGATCTGATTAAAGAATATGCTGCATCTCCCCCGGAGTCCATGTCGAGTGAGGATAAACAGGTATACTCCACCTGAATGGCCACTCTCAGATCAGTTTCCAATACATCTATGCGGCTGCTTTCTCACGCTACTGAGGGAGCCGCTAGAGCCAGCGGAGCAGGCCTAGTCATGAGGCGACAGGCCTGGCTCCGCCACTGTGATTTTGCAGAGCCCTTCAAGGTGACCTTCGCGAATGCCCCCTTCGATGGTTCTGCCTTGTTTGGCAAGACTGTTCACGAAACATTAGTCCAGAGCGAAAAGGACGGGAAGACGCTGTCTGCCGTCGGAGTCCGCTTCTCAGCTCCCCAGAGGTCCTTCTCTAAGAACCAAAAGGGACAGAAGAAGATGTGGTTCCGGAAATCGCAGCAGTCCCAACCTGCTCCGGATAACCAGTCCTTCCGTGGCAGAGGAGGACGGGGAGGTCGCCGTCCTAGAGGCAGGGGGGCTCCTGGCAACTTTGGGTCCAGAGAACCTTTCTCTGATAGACCCACGCAGCAGCCCTGAAGGGTTGCCCGGCTGTCCGTCTCTGGAGGCAGTCGGGGGGCGTTTTTCGAGGCACCTGACTTCTTGGGAGTCCATCACAACAGACCGTTGGGTGCTTCGTGTGATATCCAGAGGTTATTCAATTCCCTATTCAAGGTTCCCAAATCTGCAGCCTCCCAGATGTTCCACCCGACCAAAGGGAGGCGGCAGCTGTCGAAATCGAACAGCTGCTAGGAAAAAGAGCTATCCAGCGCGTCCCCCTAGATCAAACCAGATTAGGGTTTTACTCCAGGTTCTTTTTGGTGCCAAAAAAAACGGGGGACCTAAGACCAATCTTAGACCTTTCCCAGCTGAACCTGTCAGTAACCAAGCAAAAGTTCCGGATGGTCACCCTCCAATCTATACTTCCCCTCTTGAGGGAGAACGACTGGATGTGCTCCATCGACCTCAAGGACGAGTACTACCACATTCGTATGGACAGACGATCCAGGAGGTTTCTTCGCTTCCGGCTGGGAGCCAGTCATTATCAGCTCAGGGTCCTCCCCTTTGGTCTCACCTCAGCCCCCAGGGTGTTCACCAAGGTGCTAGCGGTGGTAGCGGCCCACCTGAGGCTCCAGGGATTACAGGTCTTTCCGTACCTGGACGACTGGCTCCTGACAGCATCATCAAGGCATCTTCTGTGCTCAGCCAGGGACTACTTTCTTCAACTAGCCCCAAGGCTGGGCATCACGATCAACTGGGAGAAATCTTTACTGCACCCCACACAAGTTATAGATTTCATAGGAGGAAGACTAAACACCAGATCAATGCGAGCCTTCCTCACTCCAGACAGAATTGCCAACCTGAAGTGTCATGTGACAGCGGTCCTGCAACCATCTCCAACTGCAGCTTCGGTCCTGAGGGCCCTAGGTTCTATGGCGGCAGCTATTCCGCTTCTCATTCATGCTCGCTTATGCATGCGGGTTCTTCAGTGGACCCTTCAGGTTCAGTGGTCCCCTCTTTGTTCCTCTCTCAACGCTCCGATCGCGGTCAGCAAAGCGTGCAGGGACTCCCTTCTTTGGTGGCTTCTTTCTCCGGAGCCCCTGGCAGGGAGACCTTTTTGTGCTGCATTTCCCCGAGCCACAGTGACCACGGACGCTTCTTGCCTCGGGTGGGGGGGGCATTCTGCGGGAAAGATTGTCCAAGGCACGTGGAATCCCACAGAGACGTCATTGCATATAAATGTCCTGGAAATGAGGGCGGTGCTACTAGCGTTGCAAGCACTTCACCACGTTCTTCCTTCAGGGACTATTGCGATTCAGACAGACAACATGTCGGTAGTCTGGTATATCAACAAACAGGGAGGAACCAGGTCTTACCCCCTTTGTCGAGAGGCCATGAGAGTCTGGGAATGGGCAATTTCCACCAAACGCTTTCTGGTAGCAACGCCCATTCCGGGAAAGTCCAACATCCTTGCGGACAAGCTCAGTCGCACCATTCTTTCTCCACACGAGTGGTCTCTCAATCCTCAAGTAGCGAAGAAGATTTTTGCCGTCTGGGGCAACCCTGTTGCGATCGTTTTGCCTCGCTCACAAACGCCAAATGCGACAATTTCTTCGTTCTGCTTCCCCACCAGGGAATTCGAGATGCTCTGGTGCATGCTTGGCCTCCCGGTCTCCTTTATGCCTACCCTCCACTTCCTCTGATGCAGATGCTTCTGCAGAAAGCCAACAGTTTGGGGAGCAGAATGATTCTCATTGCCCGTTCTGGCCTCGTCAACCCTGGTTCCCCTTCGTATGGTCTCACAAAATCAATCCACCCTGGATTCTGGATCCAATTCGGATCTCATCTCCCACCCTCTGGGAATTTGGTTCCCAATCTGCACCCTGAAGTTGACAGCTTGGCTACTCCAGTTCCATCCTTGATTAGGACTCGGTAACTCATCACCGGTCAAGGCCATCTTAGTGGCAGCTCATAAACCTTCCACCAGACAGGTTTATCGGAGTAAATGGAAGAGATTCTCTATTTGGGCGGTACAGAGAACTTTGGATCCTTTCTCGGCACCTATGTCAGCGGTGCTGGATTTTTAACAGACCTCTTTCATCAAGGGGCAAGTTCTTCCACGATTAAGGTACAATTGGCAGCTATCTCGCATTATCACATTGGTCATGAGACAGCTCCCCTCATGACTGCTAAATTATGCAAAACCTTTCTCAAAGGGATTTTTTTTGTTGAGGCCTCCAGTCAAGGAGGTTGTACCACCTTGGGACTTGTCTTTAGTTCTGCAAGCCCTTACTGCTCCTCCCTTGAGCCTGCAGCTTCTACAGATCTAAAGTACCTTTCCTGGAAGGCGGCCTTCTTGGTAGCTATCACTTCAGCCAGAAGAGTGTCTGAGCTTCAGGCTCTATCGTCAAGCCGCCTTACCTTTCTTTCTTCCCTGATAGGGTGTGCCTCAGGACCAATCCATCTTTTCTTCCGAAGGTCTCTTCTGAATCTAATATTAACCAATCAATCAATTTACCTGTGTTTTTTCCCAAGTACTCAAACAAAGGAGAATACAAATTGCATTCCTTGGATGTTCATAGACAATTACGTTTTTATATTCTCAGAACAGCTGGTCACAGGAAATCAGATCAGCTGTTCGTCTCCTTTGCTAAATTTGCTCTGGGTAAAGCAATATCTAAAGTCACACTATCTAAGTGGATTGCTAATTGTATTCTGCAGGCATATGACACTTCAGGTAGACCTGCTCCTCAGAGGGTTACAGCTCATTCTACTAGGGCAGTTTCCACGTCAGCCGCCTTTAAGTCCCGTGTATCATTGGATGATATCTGCGCGGCAGCTACTTGGGCCTCGCCTCATACTTTTATTTCTCGTTATAAGGTGGATGTTGTTTCTAGAGGAAGAGCATCCTTTGGCTCAGCGGTGCTCCGAAACATCCTTCCATGACGGCCGCCCAAGATTCAGGTAGCTGGGGACTCTGTCCCACAGGTTGCAGATGAATGAAGTCTGCCTACTTCAGATTTAGAAGTTATGTACTCACCATAACGTTCCATCTGAGTAGGTGACTTCATTCGGATGCAACCATCCCCCCCTCCATCCCCCTGACCTTTATAGAGCGAGTATTTATGCTGTTTTCGTGTACTGTAGTCAGTATTTTGAGGCAAACTCCATCTGAGGTCAGTCAGGGCTTGGCAAGGGGTTATGGGTAAGAGGGAGGAGCTAGGAGCTCGGAGCCTAAGCTTTTGAATTGCCGGCTCGGATCCGAGGTCGGATCCGATACCCACAGGTTGCATCCGAATGAAGTCACCTACTCAGATGGAACGTTATGGTGAGTACATAACTTCTAATTCTACCTATATACTCCCTAGATATCATAGATCTTCCCATATTACCTACTTCCGTAACAAAAAAATCCTAAATAACTACTACTCATTCCTAAAGATATTACAAAAACCTCAGCAGCATCCCCTATTAGATGGTGATATTCATCCAAACCCTGGCCCCAATTCAAGAATTACAAGTAACCCACAAAACCTCACTTCACATAATTCCATTACCCCAAAAAGGCATGCTAACTCCCTCCTCATAGCTCACCTCAACATCCGTAGCATTAACAATAAAATTACCCACCTCCATGCACTCTTACAGATGCACACATTTGATATTCTCTGTATTATAGAAACATGGCTAAAGCCCCTCAACTCAGGACCAGGAAATTACCCCACCTGGATATAACATCCTTAGATGTGATCGCAAAACCAAAAAGGGGGGTGGTGTAGCCATCTTATATAAATCAGAGCTTCAGGTTTCACCCTTCAATGTGTCCCTACCCACAGATACTAATGCAGAAACCCTTACTGCTAAACTTCAAATCAACAACTCTAAATCCATCTATCTAATTTGCTCCTATCTTCCTCCTGGTAACAACATCAATACTCTTGAAGACTTACTTAGTTGCCTCTCTACTCACCTACCTCAGGAAGCTATTGTACTAGGTGACTTTAACATAGACTGGGCTACATGTAGCTCACCCAATCCTATCAATCACAATAAATCTTTATGATTTCTCACAAATAATAACCACCCCTACTAGAATCCATAAATCAAGTGGTACCCTAGACTGGATACTTATTAACAGTCATCCTGGCACTTATAAACCAGGAACCCTTCCTGATGATATCAGCGACTATGCTCTAACCTATATAATTAAACAAAAAATTCATATCCCTAATTGTAATATTTACAAAACCACCCGATCTAAAAAACACTTTCAACCAGAGAGCTACTGAAATGAACTGAAAGAATGTGACTGGTCACCACACTATTACCTGCAACTTGATGAAACAGTCACCTACTTTAATACTAGATTCCTACAAATCCTAGGTTACCATGCCCCCTGCCGCTCCTCCCGAATTAGGACCAAAATTGTCCCATGGCTCACTAAACAAACTAGGCAGAAGATCCTCCTAAGAAACAAAATTTCGGCTAAATGGAGAACATCTAAAAGCCCTTCTGATCACATTTACTTCAAACAACTAAGAAATGCCACCAAAAAAGATATTCTCCTAGACAAAAAAACACTTCTACCTCCACCTCCAGCAAACCCACCAACAAAAACCACAAAAGTTCTGGTCAGGCATTAACAAACTACTGCAGCCAGGTGACTCTAAAACCCCTGTCCCATCTGGTATCGCCCATAACAACCCTAAGTAAATTGCTGATGCCTTTAGTAATTACTTTACTGAAGCCATTCAAACTCTAGCTAATACATTACCTCCTATTAGTACTTCATCGTTAAATACCCCTAACAACCCAGTTCCCACTTTTCATATACAACCTGTACCCACTTCTTTCATTTGCAACTTCCTTCAAAACCTCAAACCATGCACTCCTTCTGCTGACTGCCTACCAGCAGAATACCTGCAAATTGCAGCTAAAGCCATTGCCTATCCCATTTCCATCCTTATAAATAGAACTATTACAGAGAGCACAATCCCTTCCATATGGAAAGTCTCCCACATCATCCCTCTACATAAAGGTGGGTCATCCACTGACCTTTCTAACTTTAGCCCAATTGCCCTACTCTCCCCAATAGGTAAAATAATGGAAAAATGCATCCACCAACAACTCCTTGACCACCTTCTCCATAATAATTTACTTGCAAACTGCCAACACGGTTTTAGACCATTCCATAGCACAACAACCACCCTGCTGTCCTTTTCTGACTGTATAAATAAAAATCGTAACATTAACTCTCTTTCCGCTACAATATTTATCAACCTTTCAAAAGCCTTCGATATGGTTAATCATCACCTGCTTATTGATGTACTAAAAGCCCACTCACTCAACCCACAAGCACTACTTTGGTTTAAATCTTATTTAGAAAAAAGGCAGCAAGCTGTGCTCTGGGACAATAATCTTTCCACACCTCTGCCTGTGAACATTGGAGTACCCCAAGGCTCTATTCTAGGCCCTCTTCTCTTTTTAATATTTATTAATGATCTAAATACCAAAATTCCTCAAGCCACCTGCATTCAATATGCAGATGACTCAACTTTAATATGTTCAGCCAAGTCCATAACCTCACTCCAGACCCTCACCCAGTCAGTATTTATTTAACACTGTAGAAAATTGGTTTATGCAACACTGCCTTCTCCTGAACCCTAAAAAAACTAAATTACTGTTCTTTGCTCCTACTCAAAAATCAACACAGATTCACTTCACAATAACTTCTAATAATGGAACTAGCATCTCCCCTGACACTACAACCCATCTACTGGGAATAACAATAGACAACAACCTTAGCTATGATGACCATATCAATACTACCATAAAATCTGTTAACAAAAAACTAGGCTCCCTTTATAAAATCAAGCCTTTCTTTACCCAAACAGCTAGAACCACTATTGCTCAAACCCACCTGATCTCTAACCTATTCTATGTTTCTGCCATATATGCCAATCTATCTAAAAACAACCTTAACAAGCTAGCAACTAGCTATAACAACATAGCCAGATTCGCCACTGGCACCCCCTATCGAACTCACCACTGTATCAACCTCAAACAACTGGGATGGTTAGAACTCAAACCATCTACTTTGTCAAAAACTTGTCATCACCCAAAAGATTCTCTACCACCCTAATAATACCCCAATACTCACTAATCTGATTACTCCATATAAAAATTTGGCTACATTACGCTCAGCTAATAGGCTTCTAGTTTCGACCATTAAACCCAACAACAAAGCTGGGGCCCCACTTTTCACCAACACAGTGGGAAAAATGTATAACCAGCTTCCAAGTGAACTCTCAACTCATGCATTCTCAATGCTTTTAAAAAAAACATCTCAAAGAACATCTTAAAATACTTTAGCTTTGTCCCTGCTCCAACCCTGACTGATATCTCAGTGCCCCATCTTACACTCCCTTTACTTGTCTACTCTACTACTCTATGCTGATTACCTGTAATTACAAGTAAGCTAACCTCATTTTAGAATTTAAAAAAAAAAATATTTTTACCAATCTCTATACTGTTTCCTCATATTCATATATATTTTTATCTTTTTTTTTTCTCTCATGTGTTGTTTGTTCTCAGTATTTTTTAGCTTAATCCTACTGTAAGACTCTATACTAGCCTCTCTCATGTACAATCTGAATAATGTATTATAACTCTTGTTACTATTGTATATAATGTATTATTTGTCACTGCCTATGCTTGGAGCTTTTCTCCCCGGGCCTCTACTGAAAATGGACATATATCTAGTTAGACTAGCCCAATCAACAAATTTAAAATAAAATAAATGAATAATAAAACTAGGAACAACTCCTAAATATAATTTCAACACATCCTGTAAATAAACAGACAAGGGTTCGGTAATCCACCCCCTTCCAGAGAAAATTGGTCTCATTGGTGGGTTGCTAAGTGATTTGTGCACCTTAGGCAGACCATACAACACTAGTATAGTGGGACAAGGGACAGAAACAAAGTTAAAATTAGTTAAATCTATGTAATTCATCAATTGCAAGTCGTAAATACACATATTTACCTTGCTAATAATCATATTCACATCTTGTTCAGAAATAAATTTAAACACTGAAGAGTCAGAAATCAGCTCATTCATTCCTTCAGTGTAATTACTAGCATTCATAATAACAATATTTCCTCCCTTATCCACCTTCCTTAATTGCTATGTCTTTGTTTTGCTGCAAAGTTAACAGTGCATTGAACTCTGCCTGTGTTTTTTTTTTTCACGTAATGTTTGTTTAAAGAATTTATTTAAGGATGCGAATGCTTATGCATCTAGTACCTGCAGGAGAAGCAGTATGTTTATAACATTGAATGATCCGGTTATTACTGTTTTTAATGTGTGTGAGCAAAAAATAAGAGAGTTGTAATACGGCCCAGACTGCAGAATCCTTTATTAACGCATTCTATGAACACCTTCAGGAATGCATGGATCATGCAATCCCAAATAAAACCAAGACCCAATCCTCCAAAGGCAGACGTCCTGTCTGGTGGACCCCAGCCATAAACAAACTATACAATAGAAGGAGGAAGCTACTACATGATAGAGCAAAATCCCAAAAAGGGAAGGCATCTCTGATCAGTATTAGCAAAAAACTACGGGCACTCATAAAATCGTCTAAGGCCAGCTTCGAGAGAAAAATTGCATAGGACACTAAGGATAATCACAAGGCTTTCTTTAGTTATGTTAGGAACCTGGGTGGGAATTCCCAGATATGCTCAGAATTAGTCCAAAATGACAAAAAATACACCGAACCCACAGACATTGCCAACATCCTAGCTGACAGGTTCAGCGCAAACTTCTCCCCACCAAAAGGGCAAATATCTATCCCAGCAGAGTGCTGCCCCCCTGACATCTCAGATGCTCAGGTAAGAGCCGCCCTCGCCAAAGCAAAAAACACAGCATCAGTGGGACCAGATGGTGTCCCGGGCTGCGTCCTACATGAACTCCAAGAAGAGCTAAACCCAAACATAAAACTACTGTTCAGTCTCAGCCTTACTACAGGATATGTACTCAGAGTGGCGTACAGCAACAGTGGTCCCTCTCCATAAAGGTGGTGCCTCAACGGATCCTGGAAACTTATCGTCCCATAAGCCTGACTAGCTTGGTCTGCAAAGCTATGGAAAGGATCATCATGGACCTCGTAAATAAAGATATTGGGGACCTACAGACACTGGATCCTACCCAGTTCGCCTTTGTTAAGGGCAGATCCTGCCTCTTAAACCTGGTTGATTTCTTTGAAACAGTCACCAAGGCCATTGACGAGGGGAAGTGGTCCACACAGCCTACCTGGACCTCGCGAAAGCCTTCGATACAATACTCCACTCGGGCATTATAGATAAGCTCACCAGCTTAAATATAAACCCCTATGTCACTAAATGGGTTGCAAACTGGCTCAAGGACAGAACCCACATGGTTAGAATTGCTGGAGCCATGTCAGACTCCAAACCAGTTATAAGTGGCGTCCCACAGGACTCAGTCTTGGGGGCTCTTTTGTTCGGTATATATTTCTCAGAGGTACAGGCCAACACAGAAGGACTGTGGCTGACCAAGTTCGCAGATGACTGCAAACTGGGCGCCATAATCGACTCTCCAGCCAACACAAGCATCCTCCAAAAGGGCCTCATAGAAACAGACAACTGGTGCCAGAGCCATGGCCTCAAGCTAAACGCCAAAAAGTGTATAGTCATCCCCTTTGGCAAAAACAAAGTGCCCACAAATTACCACATAGGTGGTAATCCATTAAGTACAGAAGAAGTAATTAGGGACCTGGGGACCCAAGTTGATAGCAATCTCTCATTTGACAACCACGTGGCCAAAGTGGTTAGAAAAACATTTTATATAGCCCACCTAATCATGAAGGGATTCACATCTAGATCAGGGGAGGTCATCGTGCCTCTTTACTCATCCCTCATCAGGCCCATAATTGAGAACAATGCCCCTTTTGGGATGTACCTTACCAGACACCTGCAGCAACTGGAAAGACCCCAAAAGTACCTCACCAAGAGGATCAAAGGGCTCAAACAGATGCCATATGCTGCCTGGTTAAAGAAACTCCAGCTCTACTCAGTGGCATACTGCCTGCTCAGAGGCAATCTGTGCCTGATGTATAAAGCCATGTCCAACCCGGAATTAATGGACATGCTGCACGTCAGAAAATCCAAATCCCATCGAGCTACGCGCTCGAGAGACTTGTACCTCAGCACTGAAATAAATAGGACATGCTGGAGGGACAGATTCATAACCCAGAGGCTCCCTTCACTTTGGAATAAAATTCCAGTCCAGGTTAGGCAGAGTCCCTCATTGACTCTCTTCAAGAGGAATCTTAATGAGTGGATGGGAGATCGTAGGTTTACCCCGGGTATCACTTCTGTGTCACTGTTAGACAGAGGCACAGTATACTAACCTCGAAAAAGGGCATAATAAAATTAATTTAAAATGGGTGGCGAAAGCTAAACACACTCTGGCTAGGCTTATAAATGCCCTAGGGCAGATAGCTTAGTATGAACCTATGAAACTATGAACCTATAAGTCTAATTCCTTTGTTAAATCATACAGTTTGACACAGGCAGAGTTCAATGCACTGTTAACTTTACAGCAAAACAAAGACATAGTAATTAAGAAGGCAGATAAGGGAGGAAATATTGTTATTATGAATGTTAGTAATTACATTGAATGAATGAATGAGATGATTTCTGACACGTCAGTGTTTAAATTTATTTCTGAACAAGATGTGAATATGATTATTAGCAAGGTAAATATGTGTATTTACGACTTGCAATTGATGAATGACATAGATTTAACTACTTTTAACTTTTTTTCTGCCCCTTGTCCCACTATACCAGTGTTGTATGGTCTGCCTAAGGTGCACAAATCACTTGGCAACCCACCAATGAGACCAATTGTCTCTGGAAGGGGGTGGATTACCGAACCCTTGCCCGTTTATTTACAGGATGTGTTGAAATTATATTTAGGAGTTGTTCCTAGTTTTATTAAGGATACAAGATACTTTTTGATGCAGCTACGAGAATGGTAGGATGCTAATGATTTCATTTTTATAACATTAGACATCAAGTCACTTTTTACCGTGATTCCAAATACTTATGGTATAGAGCAAATTAGAGAACTTTTGATTGAGCATGGTCAGCATACAGCAAGAAGGGTTGAGACTATATGTGAACTTCTTGAGTTGGTGTTAGAGAACAATGTTTTTATATTTAACAAGCAGATATTTCACCAACTATCAGGTGTAGCAATGGGTACTGCAGTGGCCAATACTTATGCCAATTTAACGCTGGGAAAATGGGAGTCCACTGCTATATGTCAGCATAGTGTTTATGGTCCAAAAGTGCTTTTCTTTAAGCATTTTTTGGACAATATTTTTTTGATTGGGGGGACGGACGGACATGGAGTTAGAAGAATTTTTTACGTATTTAAGTGAATCCACTCCTTTTTTTAAATTTGAGATGAATAAATCATATGAAAGTATAAATTTCTTGGATGTTACTGTCTCCTTGAGGGATGGTGCATTACATACTTCTTACATACTTCTATATATGGAAAGGATACTCATGCTAATAAATTCCTCCATAGACGAAATATGCATGCTAAGCATGTGTTTAAGGGCATTACGAAGAACCAGTATGTGAGGGCTAGTAGATTTAACACAGATGCATTTGTTTGCTGTGATGAAATGGATAATATGACTCGGAATTTTATAGCAAGAGGCTATGACTGCCATGAATTAAATACCATCAGGAATGATGTTTTAGATATGAGAGATGGACAGGCTAAGCCTTATCTACTTAAAGATGGCGAGGATGTAGTAACACGGCAGGAAGGGAATGCACAGCCCTTAAGATATTTAATGACATAAAGTAGGGCCACTCCAGTTATTGAAAAGATTAAGGAGAACTGGCATATTTTGAAAGCTATTTCAGGACGTGAAAAATGGCTGACAGACCACTGTTCACATATAGAAATTGTAAGAGTCTTAAGCAGCGTTTGTGTTACAAGGATTTTTCTTTGAATATAAAAACGAGTACCACTTATGGTAAAAAAGGCACTAGACCATGTTATAATTGCTCGTGCTGTCCTAATATGTGTAGCTCTAATGAGTTCATACATCCTGTCACTAGAAAGAAATTCTTGTTTAATTGTATGGCTACATGCAATTCAACTTTTGTGATTTATTTAGCTACCTGTACTCAATGTTCAGGTTTCTATGTAGGGAAATCTGCAAGAAGACTACGTGACAGGATGTTAGAACATAGATCCGATATACATAGGGCTATTGAAGCTAACTCCTTGGCTAAGCATGTGCGGGAATGGGGTGAATTACATGAGTTTATATTTGGGTTATAGAGTCCCTAAAGCCTCATATGAGGCGTGGTGATATTATTGCAAGACTGGATGCGAGAGAATATGAATGGATTGTCCGTTTAAGGGCGGATTCACATCCTGATCTTAATAAACAAGTGACTTTAAAACCCATTCTAAAATTAAAACAGAATACAGTAGGTTAAAGGATATGTAAAAAGAAGGAATTGGTTCTTTCTTTTGGTGTCTAAAGGATGCCTGTTCGTATTATGCATATATTCTTTTTGTACATATTTTAGAAAGTTTTATTGAATGATTTTAATGAGTGTTTAAATTGTTTTGTTATTTTAATAGGTTGGCTGTGTCATGTGATTTGTATATGCTTTAATACTTAGAATCTGTTTGTTAATTGATTTGTAACACTGAGGAAGGACTTGAAGTCTGATAGCTTTGTTCGTCAATAAAGTTGCTTACGTTGTGAAGAAGTCCTCTCCAGAGAGTCCCACTGTGGAGGCTCCACGCAAACGAATGTGCAAGAAGAGGCACTTGGACTCCCCTTCAGAGCCCTCACTTCAGACACTGATTTGGAGGAAGGGAAAGGTTCCCCCCACCCCCCCGAGGATGTCACATTTGGAGACATCATGGAAATCCTTTACCAGAAGGAGGGGTGGTCTGCCCAAAAACTAACCCCGGACAAAGCAGTGTTTCTCAAGGCATTTGTCATGGGCCCATGTGCATCCTGGCTGTCCCCTCTCGCAGATCCCTTGGTGGCTCTTATAACATCTCGGGCATGGAAGGAACCGGACACAGTGGAGCCCATCCCGAAGCAACCCAACAAAGTTCATAGCCTTCCATCCGACAGAATGCTTTGGTTTAAAGGGTGCCCAGTGGATGCTATGGTCGTGGCAGCAGCCACCAAGAAAGAGCTTGGCCAGGAGAGCTCTACGGTCCACCTGCATGACTGTGAGTCACGTATACTGAACCATTTCTGGAAGCAGAAGTATGCTTTAGTGACCTTCACTGTTAGGGTGCTGAACTGCATGGCACACCTGACTAGATTGTAGCGTGACCTGGTTACGGAAGTCACTGACTCGACCCTGAAGTCCATGTCAGCTGAGGACAAGAAAATGTTCTCTACTTGCATAGCCACTCTAAAGGCCATCTCCAGTATGCCTATGTGCCTCGTCTCCGATGCTACGGAGGGAGCAGCTATGGCGGCCGGTTCAGGAATCACCATTAGACATCATTCCTGGCTCCGGCTGTGTCAATTTTCTGACCCCTTCAAGGTGTATTTTACCAACGCCTCATATGACGGTATTTCCCTCTTTGGGAAGTCAGTGAAAGAGACACTGTTCCAGAGTGAGAAGGACGGGAAGACGCTGTCTGCCGTCAGGATCCACTTCTGCCCCCCAAAGCTTTTTCTCCAGGAATCAGGGAGGGATGAAGAAGATGTGGTTCTGGAAGGCTCAGGCATTTTCCCGGGACACTCAGGACAACTCGTTTGCCAGAGGCAGAGGGGGTTACAATAGGTGCTGGTCCAGAGCCAGTGGGGGGCCGAAAAATACTGGGTCTCGAACATTTGTCGGACAGACCCGGACAGCAGCCCTGAAGTATTGCCCTACTCCTCCTCTCTGGAGGCAGTCGGAGATCATCTTTCATTGCACCCAGCGGCGTGGGAGTCTGTTACAAATGATCGTTGGGTGCTGGATATCATATCCAGAGGCTATTCCATTCCCTTTGCCCAGCCACCCCTTCTTCCCAGACACCTCCCAGATGTCTCACCCACTCAAAGGAAGGCAGCAGTCTTGGAAACAGAAAAGCTGCTAAGAAACAGAGTCATCTAAAGTGTCCCCCCAAACCAGTCTAGATTAGGATTCTATTCCAGGTTCTTTTTAGTGCCATAGAAGATGTGGACGTAAGACCCATCCTGGAATATTCCACCCTGAACCTGGTAGTTACCTAGACGAAATTTCGGATGGTCACTCTCCTTTCTGTCCTGCCCTGTTTGCAGACAAATGACTGGACATGCTCGATAGAGCTCCAGGACACTTGCTACCATATCAAAATGGACAGAAGCTCCCGGAGGTTCCTCCGCTTCCGGCTAGGAGCCAATCATTTTCAGTTCAGAGCCAATCTCCTTTGGTCGCACCACTGCTCCTCAGGTGTTTACCAAAGTGATGGCAGTAGTAACGGCTCACCTGAGGCTTCAGGATATCCAGGTTTTTCTGTACCTAGACAATTGTGTCTTTGTTGCCCCGACCAAGCATCTACTACCGTATTTCCCCAAAAATAAGACCAGGTCTTATACTTTTTCCCCCGCTGAAATACACATTAGGGCTTATTATCAGGAGATGCCTTATTTACCCCCCCCCCCCCCCATACCACAATATACATTTATTCATGTACACAAATCGGCATTTATTCATGTACAAAAATCGACATTTATTTATGCACACAAATTGACATTTATTTGGTACTTTTCTGTTATTGGGCAGCAGTTCTAAGTAACGGGTTAACAGTTGTGTGAGAATTCTACATAAACGGTTCAACAAACATTTCAACTTCAGAATGTCTACACCTTGGCTTTCGCACTGCAATATTTCATGCTTAATAGAAAGTGCAGAAAAATGTCAATACATGTGTGTTGGAGAAGGGGAATAAAACTGAAAGCAGAAACAATCCATTCTGTTGCCCCGATAATGGAAAAGTTATTCAAATACAGTCATGTCATCTTCTTCTGGAACATTGTCATAAGTCTCCAACCCCTGAAATCCAGCCTGAATTTCTTGCGACTTCATTTCCTGTAGAACCATTGGCCACAATCTGTCATGCCTAGCAACAGAGCTCTCCTTAAATGAGCACTGCTTGTCCAAGTAGCCTGCTCATTGGCAACACAGCTGTCAGTGATTTTATCCCATGAATTTTTGACCCAAGTCACTACCTCTTGCAGGCCAGGCTTCGCAAAGTTTCCATGTTGATTTCTCTCCATTCTATTTTCAATGTAGTCATTGAGTTGCATACAGATTCATACCCCACAACTGTACACATGAGGCCAGAATGTCCAGGATATGTGCCCATATCTGCTGCCTGTCCCCCTGGTGAGTCTGTGGGGGATGATCCCAGATGTGTAGCCAGCAAAGAGGGAATACAAGTGATTGCCAACCATCATGAGAGCACACCTGTCACTGTAGCAACCCCCAAAACTGTTAGGAGAGTAATATTTCAAGTATGTCCTATCTACACTCCCATGTTGTCAAGCTGTGACCAGAGTGTGTACAGTAACAGAGTGAGATGTGTGTGCATATTACTAATGTGTAATCCGGAACCTTGTGTGGCAACAGTCAGGTAGTGCTAACAAACATTGCTCCCACAGGTACGTTGGATATGAACACTGTGCTGAGAAATACAGACTGATATAACCTGTACTGGTACCATCCACCCTGGTATTGTAGGGGATTGTGAGTGCACAAATGGTCCTGGAATGGCTTGTTTATTGCAATATCAAGAGTCTGGAGAGAGGCAGTCATTCCTGCAGGCAGTCATTCCTGCAGGAATCATTATTTGATCTATTCTTCTCCGTGCAAGGAATTTCTTCATGTCTTTAGCACGGTGAGTGCTGGCTGAATCCCAGACTAGCAGACCTCTTTCACCACCTCGCAAAACAAGTGGCAGCATTACATCAACCCAGTTCCTTATAATTGCTTGTGTGCACTAGGCTTTTTTGGTTTCAAGAATGTAAATGCCTGAAACACATTCAATCTTATCTTTCTTGCCCTTACTAATGATTAGAGGTGGGGTTTTCTTTCCATCTAGACGAATTGCCAAAATACAGGTAACACGTGACTGTCTTAACCAGTGGAGGGAATGTAGATTGACGCAACACCCCTCTGATCAGTTGTTGTTTGAGATCCTTGGCCCATAAACACTGCAGTTTCATCCATAGCAATCATGTTGGAGAGTTGGTATTTAGAAAAGTCGATGCCATCAACAAAGGACTTGAATGCAAGTGCACGTTTAATAACTCCAGTATCTTCCAGCTTGAACAGTGTTGTTGATCTTCTTAGAGACAGTTCATATCGCTGAAGGAAGCCATCCAGCCAATGTTGTGATACTTTGAATTTTTCTGGGGATATTAGCAATCCATTCACAGATGATGTCTTCCAGCTCAGGAAATAATGGTTGCCGACCTGAGCCACACTTGCACTTCCTAGCATTTCCCTTGTCGGCCTGTTGACTGAGGTTATCGTACGCTGCATGCCATTTTTGGACCATTCACAGATGTAACTTCTCTTTGCAGAAAGCTGTCAGATTCTTTCCCTGGGAGTCCTCCATGATTAATTTCTTGTACTCGATGGAATAGCTCTTTCTTTATGCACTCATCATGTCTGGGGGGGGGTTCATTGAAGACTTACGAGACCGGAGTGGCAATACAAAATGACGACTGTTAAGACACAACCACAGACGTTCGTTATCAAGTGCGCACGCTTTACGCGCGTTGTCTGTACTTTGACCAATCAAAGTACACCTGCCAGTGTTTATGGGCCAAGGATCTCAACCGTCAAGTGTGAGTGATGATTAGGGTTATAGTAAGAATCATAGAAGACTCCCAGGGAAAGAATCTTACAGCTTTCTGCAAAGGGAAGAAGTTGGGTGTCCAAATGGTCTGAAAATGGTGAGCAGAGTATGATAATCTCAGTCAACAGGTGTCAATAATATTATTTTATAATTCAACACGTCCGTCGTGTGTTGTTGACTATCTTAACTGGGGCTTATTTTTGGGGTAGGGTTTATATCATGACCACCCTGGAAAACCATGCTAGGCCTTATTCTCTGGTTAGGTCTTATTTACGAAGAAGTACGGTATGTCATGCCAGGGACTCTCTTCTGCTTTTAGCCAACCATCTAGGCATTACCATCAGTCTTTCCAAATCAGCACTGACTCTGGTTCAGAGCCTGGACTTCATCGGAGCAAGGTTGGATACGATACAAATGCAGGTTTTTCTCACTCCGTAATGAATACACAGTCTAAAGCTGCATGTGTTACAAGTTCTTCATGCAGAGGTTCTGACGGCAGAAGCAGTCCTCAGGGTCTTGGTGTCTATGGCATTTACGATCCAATTATTGCCCTTAGCACACCTTCACATGCAGATTCTTCAATGGACCCTGGCCGTCCAGTGGATCAACCCTTGTCTTACCCTGTCCAAATATCTCAGGTGTGCAGGGACTCCCTTCTGTGGTGGATTTATTCTCCAAACCTTATGAATGGTCATCCTTTTCTTCCACCCTTGCCCAAAGCCACGGTGACCATGGACACCTCCCAGCTCGGGTGGGGGGGTATTGCTCAGGATGGACAGTCCAAGGCACGTGGTCCCTACACAAGACCAGTTTGCATATCAGTGTTCTAGAGATGAGGGCGGTGCATCTAGCATTGCAAGCTCTTCAGGTCCATCTTCCTCTAGGGACAATTGCCATTCAGACAGACAATATGTCAGTAGTCTGGTACATCAACAAACAGGGGGAACCAGATCCTACCCCCTTTGTCGTGAAGCCATGAGTGTGTGGGAGTGGGCAGTCTCCACCGGTCATTTTCTGATAGCAATGCACATTCCGGGTCGGTCCAACATTCTTGCCGACAGCTTAGCAGGTCTATCCTTCTGCTTTACGAGTGGTCTTTGAACCCTTCAGTGGCGAAGGGGATCTTCCTCAGGTCGGGTCATCCTTGCTGCAATCTCTTCGCATCTCCTTCCAACACAAAGTGCAGCGAGTTCTTCGCTTTGAACCCCTCAGAGACACTCTGGTTCATGCTTGGCCACCTGGTCTACTCTGTGCCTATCCTCCCCTGCCCTTGATCTCCAAGTTTCTTCAGAAAGCTCTCAGACTGAGGAGCACTTTCATCCTCATTGCCCCATTCTGGCCTCGCCAAGTCTTGTTCCCATCCCTATGGTCTCACACGATAGTTCTACCTTGGACTCTGGATCCAGTTCCGGATCTTATTTCACATCCCTCAGGGATGCCTCATCCAGATCTGGTCAGTCTGAAGCTCACGGTCTGGCTGCTCCATTCCCATTATTGTCATGACTCCCGGTTTATCTTCCTCTGTTAAGGAGATTCTGGTTGTGGCTCACAATTTCCACCAGAAGAGTTTACCGTAGCAAATGGAAGCTTTTTTTCTATCTGTGCCATGCAACGGGCCTTAGACCCCTTTACGCCTCCAACTTCTGCTGTTCTGGATTTTTTAGCAGATCTTTTCCAGCAGGACGCCAGTTCGTCCACTATAAGTACAAGTTGTCGCTATTTCTAATTTCCATATTGGTGTCTATGTGACTTCTTTAGCGTCTTATAAACTCTGCAAGACTTTTCTTAAGGGTACCTTTTTGCTACGTCCTCCTGTTAAAGATCCAACAATTCCGTGGGACCTTACTCTGGTTCTCCAGGCTATAGTCTCTCCCCCTTTTGAACCTGCAGCTGCAATTGAGTTGCAATACCTATCCTGGAAGACTGCCTTTTTGGTAGCCATCACTTCTGCTAGGAGAATGCAAACTCCAAGCTCTCTCTATCAAAGTGTCATATATGATCTTCCATAAGGATAGAGTCTCCTTACATACTAATCCATCCTTTTTGCCTAAGGTGGCCTCTGAAGCTAACAGGAATCAATCTATCAATCTGCCAGTATTTTTACCAAATTTCCAGAGCAAGGGAGAATATAAATTGCATTTGCTAGATGTACATATACAACTGTTTGTTTCTACTTGCACAGGACCAAATCCTTTCGAAAGTCTGACCAGTTGTTTGTTTCTTACGCTAAGCCCGTTTTGGGCAAACCAATTTCCAAAGTCACATTTGCCAGATAGATATCCCAATACATTTCTAGAGCTTATTTAGCAAGAGGGCTGTCTCCGCCAAGTCAGGTGAAAGCACACTCTGCCAGGTCTATGGCTACTTGGGTGGCTTTCTGGTCCTGGGTCTCACTGGATGACATCTTATCTGCCGCCACATGGTCCTCGTCTCATACCTTCATTTCCCACTACAAGTTGGATATAATTTCCAGAGGTAGGGCTTCTTTTGGCTCTGCCATGCTCTGGAATATCTTTCCATGAGGGCCTCCCAGGTGTTAAGTAGCTGGGGACTCTGTCCCAACGGTTGAAGACCAAATGAAGTAAACTAATTCAGATAAAGAAGTTATGTGCTCACCATAACGTTCTATCTGAGTAGTTGTACTTCTCAACCATCCCTCCACTTCCCCCTGCCTTGTTACTATTTTGACCATGTGCTGAAGAAGTGTACTTCTCATGGCCATTCTTTATGTTCCTTGGCACAGAGTATGACATTAATCTGTAGTGATAAGGTTTTGTTGGGTTGGGTTTATGTCTTGTTATGAGCAACAAACTCAATCTAAAGGGAGGAAGGAGACAGGGGCATTATGGCTAGAGGAGAGGAGCTGAGAGCTCAAAGATGCTAGCTATGCAGCTGTGTCGGATCCGAAGTCCAAAGGTTGAAGACAGATGAAGTACAGCTACTCAGATGAACGTTATAGTGAGTACATAACTTCTTTTTTTTTTTTAACTCAGACTAGCAAATAAGGATATAGTCTCTGAGCTCTAGTCCAATCACCCTCGATTAGATGGGATCCAGACAGCACTCTCCTCCCACAAGGATGCAGAAAGGCCTTCTTCAACAATGATGGCTTGAATTTGATGCTCAGAGGTTACAAAATAGACCCAGAAACAGCAAGCTTGGAACTGGGCTATGCTACAGCTGAACTAGTACAGTATGCAGTAAAATGTGGCCAGAAACACTTCCGACAATTCAAACAGACAGTACAATGCAAGTACAAATTAAGAGTACAATATACGAGCAAAAACAGGCAGTTATAGTTAGTTGGAAGCAATGGATCCCTCAGATCTTTTGGTAGCTCAAGTGAAGAGACTGTTTTAGTGCTCAAGTGATACAAGACCGTCTAGATTCCACATGACTGAATCTACCATATGCTTCAAATTCAGATCTTCTAGTGCCAGGTACTAAAGCAGTGTTGTTACATGAGTTGTTCATTTTGTTACATATATGTGATCTCAGCAAATTTTCTTTGCATTCATTTAGATAATCTTCCATTGCATTATTCAGAACATATGAGGCATACTCCCATTTCTCATTTTTTACAGTTCTGTAGTTCTTCATTAGTAAGAAGTGTTTCTAACTGCTCTTTTAAACTGTCTGCTCGAAACTATTACTACCTCAAAAAGCAGTATTTGTAAAAAAAAAAAAAAACAAACTGAAGGTACTTTAGAGGAGGATGGCATCATATCACGAAGAAGTATTTTTTTTTCAAAGCATTCCTGCTGCAGACAGATAGTTCCTCTAAGCAACTATCTGTCTGCAGCAGGAATGCAGCAGACAGATAGTTCCTCTAAGCAACTATTTGAATCTCTCTCTCTCTATGCACTTGCAAGTAGGAATACCTTCCCTAGCTTCTGCCTGTCAGAAAGTCCCTATATTTCCAGAACCCTCTTGCACGGTGAATAAAATTTCCATTTGTATAAAGAGATAGAAAGGCATTTTCGCAGGCATTTGCTTAACCAGTGATTTATTGTTTCCTTCCTTATTAGGCCAATCATTGAATAATGCCCCCTTTATTGTGGAGCTCACAAAGCACCTAAGACGACCTGAGTAAATTCAGAGATGTTCATCATTGCATCACTGTTGCAGTAGGGGGAAGAAAAGGAAATATCAAACGCACAAAAGAGGTGATATAAACTCCTTTGGGTGGATACTCCAAAACCTCTTGCCATTTCTCCATGTATTGATGCCCTGGATGATGGTTTCAGTTATGAATGTCATTCACCAGGTAGTTGATTGTCGGCATCCAGAAAGCCTGATAGGTTGTATCAATTACCTCAGACTCAAAAATTCCTCTCTCGTAAACTCCTTGTAGATCCTGCTGTATTTGTTTTTGGCAAAAAATTCCAACTGTAATCAATTAACCACTACTAACTCAGTTTTATTTAACAAGGAAGAGTGAGCTTTTGGTAGATATGGGGAGTACATCCTCGATTTTAGCAATAAGGACAAATTGTGTGGTCAAATTTCTCCTTGCAGCTGTTTAAGATGTGACTAGGACTGTTGCTGATTTATCATCTTCCTTCTTAACATGATTTCTTCAGTATCTCAAGTAGTCAGGCATACCCATAAATGTGCATATATGATATGGCCGATGCAGTTTTCCAGGCAGTTGCCATGGGTTATGTTATGTGCATGCATGCATGCATGTTTCGCTGAGATTGCAAAATCTTCCTGAAAATGTAAAGGGACAGATCCTCGATGTTCCTTTGGATAAATGCATGTTATTTGGATCATCTGTCCCTGAGATATTGAAACACCTTGATGAAAGAGGGAAACTTATTCAAGGGCTTAAGCAAAAAACGTTCGGTGTCCCATACCAAAACACAACATTCATTACCCCTTCTGTCCAGTGATCTTGTTTAGGAGAAAGCAGTCTCAGCAAAAAACTGGCAACAGTGATATAAAGAGAAGTGATAATTGGACACACAGGAAAAAAAAGGGAGTGGAGATCAGACTTCAACCTATACAAACAAAAATGCATTCTTCTCAACCAAACCTGTACCCTTCTTCTCCCTGGTCATCCACTCAGCCTAGCAAGCAATCTTTTTTTTTTCCTCTCACAGTATGGAATCAAATCACATTGGATTCCTGGTTACAAGTGTCACTGGAACTCTTTCATAGGTAGGTACTAGGCTATTGGCTCAAGGGCCTAAGTAAACCTAGCCAACAAGGTTCCCTGGCTTACGCCACCCAAGAAAGTTAATTTTCTGTGCCCCTGTCGAGCAGAGCCACAGAGGTGATCCCTGGGGTGTATTTCCCATTTTCCATCCACTCATCAAGATTTTTCTTGACGAGTGCTAATGAGGAACTTTGCTTGACATAGATGGGTAGCTGGTTCCAGAGTATAGGAATTCTCTGGGACAGGAATCTATCCCTCCAGCATGTCCTGTTTTTTGTGGTGACAAGGTTTAGGTCCCTAGAGCATGTAGCTTAGAGGGATTGGGATTTCTTTAGGTGTAGCATGTCCAACAGCTCTGGGTTTAACATAGCTTTATATGTTAGGCAGAGATCTCCGCGGAGTAGGCGATATGCTATAGAATAAAGTTGGAGTTTTTTGAGACGGTCAGTGTAGGGCATCTGTTTGAGGCCAGTAATTATCTTTGTGAGGTACTTCTGTGGCCTTTCCAGCTGCTGCAGATGTCTTGTGAGGTACATTCCAAAAGGGGTGTTGTACTCTATAATGGGTCTAATGAATGCTGAGTAGAGGGGAACAATGACCTCTTTTTTCCTGGATGAGAACCCTTTTGTGATAGGTGTGCCACATGGAAGGATTTCCTAACTACTGTGGCAATGTGATTATCAAAGGAGAGACTACTGTCCACCTGGGTCCCAAGATCTCTTATCACGCATTTGACGTTAAGCAGACTGACGTTTATGTGGTAGTTCATGGGTACGTCGTTTTTCCCAAAGGGGATGACAATGCACTTTTTGGCATTGAGCTTGAGGCCATGCCTCTGACACCAGGCATCTGTGTAAGTGAGGCCCTTTTGTAGAATGCCCACATCATTTGGGGACTCTACTATAGCTCCTAGTTTGCAGTCATCTGCGAACTTCGTTAGCCAGAAGCCTTCTGTGTTAGCCTGTACTTCAGAGAAGTAGATACCAAACAGGAGAGGTCCCAGGACGGAACCCTGTGGTACTCCACTTTCCACCAAACCTAGGAGTTCCTCCACACCTGTAAAATCATACTCATCTATTTCATCCCATTCTTTCTCATATGCTATTTGAAAGTGTCATAGAACCAGTTCCAATATCTCAACAGGGCAAAATATTTTATTCCAGAATATTTGTTGTCTCAGTAAAGAGGGGACCTGCAGGCCTGCATTTGATCTGTCTATTCTCAGTCTGTTCGTAAAGGTTCCAAAATTCAAAATACTCACCATTCAGACTCCCTCAATCCCTCTACTTATTGGTGAGTCTGTATTTCAAAAATACCTATCATCATATTCCTATTAAAAGAAACTTCAGACCCTAATTTAAGGTTTCTGTTTCTGGTTAACATTTTGGGCTTTCTACAGCTCCATTGGTATTCACACAAAAAAAAGTCTAGCTCCAGTGATTACTTATTGTAGGCTACAGGGATTTCATAAATGTCCCTTTTTGAATGATTGGCTTATTTTTGCAGACTTTTTTCAGCATTGTCAAAATACATTTATGCCATGAATCCGTTTCAAATTATATTTTTTTGCCTTAGTCTTTCCCCTTCTCACAGACTAACATTTCTAGAATGTGTTCTGGGTGCATCCCTTAAGATGGCTTATCTTCCCCCTAAAAGGTTGCATTGTACCAATTCCTAGAGTTTTCCCGGCAAACAGTGACAACTGCGCAGAAGTATCAGGATTCTAGGATATGTCTTCCGCCATCCTGTAAATGCCGCTAGCCAGAGAGCACATTAGAAAAATTCAGTAGTTTCTCAAGTCAGTGCAGCCTATCCATCAACATCCAGTATCATTTTCACTCCCATTACTGGAGTTTGTCAAGAAAGAGTTATGTGGTCAAATCAGGTTATAATACATCCATATCTTCCCGTCTCCCCCTTCCCTTCTCATTATGCCACATTGGATGCCTCAGGCTTTACATGGAGAGCAGTTTCAAGGAAATCAAAGTACCAAGGAGGTTTAGGACCATCTCTAGAAGAGTAAAAACATCAAAGAAATGATGGCCTTGATGCATGCTTTGAAGGCCTTGAATTATTTATGAGTATGAACTCTAGGACCTCTTCAGGTTATCACAGGCCACATCACTGTGATGTAATGCATAAACAAACAAGGGAGGCAGGTCTTAACCCCCTGCAAAAAAGCCAGGATAGCCCGGCAGCATGCAGCTCTGCAAAATCTGTCCCTCCAGGCTACATACATCCTGTTAGAGAAGAACATAGCAGCAGACATTTTGAGAAGATCCAGGACATACCCTCCCTCATGAATGGATGTTATATCTAGACGTCTTTGAGGAAATTATCCACCTGTGGGGATCTCCCAAAATAGATCTGTTTGTCTCCATAGACAGATAAATTCTGCTCAGGATACCGTGCAGAAAGGCCTGGAATACACATGCCTTTTCCTTCCCATGGACAGGAATGTTCCTCTGTGCTTTCATCTCCTTTCGTCTGATAACCAGAGGTCTTTTAAAGTCCAGTAATCATATTGTTAGCTCCCTTTTGGCCCAGACATTTAATGTCCTTCTATTCCCATGTTGCAGTATTCATACTGTGGGATTTCCAGCCATCAGGCGACCAGACATCGGCTCCCATACAAAAGCTTAAGCCTGGCTGCCATAGGTGCATGGGGCGTCACACGTAGGGCCATAAACCATGGAGTATAAATGTGATATTGGCACGCACAGACCTCAGAACTTTTCAGCCGCAGGCGACAATAGCTTTGACCGCTTCGCTCTTATGTCCGAAGACTTCTAAAAGATAAGTATCCCGTTGGGGTTTGCCTTTCCTGACTTACTAAGCTTTAGCTTGGTTGCTTTAGTTGTTTTCTTTAGCCGATGTTGGAGAAAAAGGGTAAATGTAGTTGCGGGTGCCAGATTCCGCACAAAGACTCCCACGGCCGCTGTGTCTTTTGTTTAGGTAAAGAGCACGACCATAAGGCCTGCTCTATTTGCCAAAGCTTCGTACCCAAGACCTTACGCAGCCGTCTGGCCGCGTTAAAATCTGTTTTTAGAAAATCAAATGCTTAAACGCCTAATGCTTAGGATGGATCCTGAGTTGGCCGCCCAAGCCGAACAACCCCGGAAGAAGGCCATGGTTTGCAGGCCTTCTCCAGATGCCGCTCCGCCTTCTACTGACTACCGTTCTAGGGTCCGAGGGACATCCGATTACTTTGACGGTTCCTGTGGATGAGGCCGTGTCAGTAGCCATGGAAGGCATGGAAGGCATGTCAGCAGAGTTGATACAGACGTCGGCCATATGTGAAGTCGAGAAGGAACCATCACTTGACCGGTCAACCGAGACTTCTCCTACTCTACCACAGGCCTCTGTTTCTCTACCCACCTGGATGCTCACTCCTACTAAAAGGAAACAGAAAACAAAATACTTGAGCCCTACACCCCAAGCAGACCCAGACTGGGAATCCTTCACTTCTTCCTTCTTACAGGCCCTACTCCCACTAGCATCCCTGTGTGAGTTCTAGCCCGGCCTCTGCCTCCTCCCTGCCTTTATCCTCTACTCAGCAAGCAATTACTCAAGAACACCCAGACCAGTCTTGCTCCTCCTCTGAGGAATCTGTCTCCTATGTATCTCAGATTGCCTTTCCCATAGACTATTACTCACCTGAAGAGGACTCTATTGAGGGGGACTCCCCACCTATTATTTGGGGAGACTATTTCAAAAATGAAAGAGTATTTCAAGTGGGATATTTCTTTAGTCTCTGAAACCCAGAAGAGATACTTTGAGCTTCTACAGCTTGACTCCCCTTCACCTTCAGCCGTCCCTCTAGTCCTCCCAGCTTTCTTGGATGCCTTCACTTCTGTTTCCAAGAACTCATACTCGTAACCTCCAGCCCCTAAAAGGCCAGATAGGTTTTGCAAAGTTCCTGATGACTACAAGTTCCTAATAAAACCACCCCTGGCCGACCCAGCAGTTATTGCTGTATCTCCAGATGGGCAGTCTAAGCAATTGCCTTATGCCTCACTATTGCCACCTGATAAAGACAGCAAAACCATGGACAAAACGGGGAAAAAAGGTATATACCTCCTCTACACTAGCCTTCAGGGCTATAAACTAACACACATGGTGAAGTATGCCCTAGACCTGCTTTCTCAGATCAACACCTTTTGGCTACCACCCCTGACTGTCCAGCCAAATCTGACATTTCCTCCAAATTGTTCCTGGCCACCCAAGTAGCCAGACACTCTATTCACTGTAGCTATGATGCAGCAGAAGCAGCTGCCAGATCTTCTGCCACTGCATCAACCTTGCGCAGATACGCCTAGCTCAGATTACAACCTCTGCCAGATGATTTTAAAGCCAAGATCATGGATGGTCTGCTGAATAACAACCTTCCATTTGGCAGAAATGCTGCAGAACATTTTAAGAGCTTGCAAGAAAAAAGCAAGGAAATGCAGGACATTAAGCACTTGCTGGTGTCCCCATTGCCCAGAAACTACAGGAACTAACCAGCCAAAACATCCTTTATCAGAAGGGCCCCTTCCACCTCTCGCCCTTCTATGGCCAGACCACAAAGAGGACCTTGGAGACAACCTTATCTCAGCCCCCTCAACCACTACCTCCCAACGAACCGTCCTTTCTAGATAGAGGGGGACCCTCCTCCGTGTGACTACCTTGCCCAAGTGCCCCTGTCTGCCCGCCTTACCTAATGCCTCCCCTTCTGGAAAACCATCACTACAGATCTGTGAGTTCTTTCCATCATCCAAAAACTATACTTTCTTTCCTGGAGGGAAAAACCTACACCAATAAGGATTCCTCCCTCCCTCCAAAAGAAAATCAACTCCCTCTTTTTCCTCCAGTCCTGCAGGAACTAATCTCCCAAGTAACCATAGAACCAGTTCCCTCAGGACAGGAGGGACTAGGCTTCTACTCCCACCTTTTTCTAAGTTCCAAAAAAGGATGGCCCTTGGAGATCTATCCTGGACCTCTCTTACCTAAACCTGTTTCTTCACATCCTCTCCTTCAAGATGCTCTCCCTTCAAACTCTTTTACCCCTCATCCGATCTCAAGCCTTCATGGTCACTCTGGACCTAAAGGATGCATACCTGCACATCCCAGTCAGACCCTCCCACAGGAGGTTCCTACGCTTCTCTGGGCCTTCTTCTCATTTTCAATTTACTGCATTGCCTTTTGGCTTGTCTACAGCACCCAGAGTTTTTACCAAGTACTTAGCCCCAGACATCGCCCATTGCAGAACCAAGGGAATTCAAATCTACCCTTACTTGGACAACATCCTCATACTGGCAGAATCAGAGTCCATCCTTCTGGCAAATCTCCATTTCACCATGTCCCTACTAAGCAACCTGGGTTTCACCCTCAACCTTCAAAAATCCTTCTCTCCTCTGACAACAGGACAAGGTTTTCCTTGGGTGCAGAATCAGAACAGATCTAATGAGATCCTTCCTACCACCAGACAAAGTACAATCCCTCTCCTCCCATTTTCTAAGTCTGTTGGCAGAATCACACCTAACTACAAGACATTTCCTACAAACTATAGGTATCATGGCTGCCACCATCCCCATGTTCCCACTAGCAAGGATGCACATGAGGAAATTCCAATGGTACTTAAAGAATGTTTGGTCACAGAGCGAACAACCTCTAGACAAACTCCATCCCCTTCTGCCTTGTCTAAAATTTGAGCTGAAGTGGTGGATTCAACAGGTTTCCAACAACAAGGGAATTGCTGTGCAGCTTCCTCCCACTTCTCAGTCTGTGCACACAGATACATCAGACCTAGGATTGGGAGCAACCATGCAGGGCTACAGGGTACAACAATGCTAGTCCTCTTCCCTGCAGAAACAACACATCAATGTTAGGGAAATGACTGATGTCCTTCTAGCTCTAAAATACTTCTTCCCATGCTGCAACCAGGGATACTCCACATTGTGACAGACAACACTACTGCCATGTGGTACCTAAACAAGCAAGGGACAAAGGCATACCAGTTGTGTTGGGTAACCCTGTAAATCTGGGAAATAGCAGCAAAACACAACCTCTTCCTGAAAGCTTCATATATTCCATCTCAGGAAAACAAGCATTCGGACTTGCTTAGCAGAATCACCTCTCTGCAACATGAATGGATGTTGCACAGGGATACCTTTCTGCACATAGTCCATCAGTGGGGCACACCACAAGTGGATCTGTTTGTCTCTCCCCAGAACAGACAATTGAACAGATTTTGCAGCAGGACTCACTCACCACTGTCTTGGAGAGTGGATGCCTTCAGTTTTTGATGGCAGGGAGTGTTCCTATACGCCTTTCCTCCCTTCCCTGTAATTCAAAGAGTCCTTCTGAAAATCAAGAAGGAACAACCAAAAATCTTGCTGGTGACTACCTATTGGCCAAGACAACACTGGTTCCCCCTTCTGTTTTCACTAGCCAAGGACAATCACCGCAAGTTATCCCACAAGGTGGACCTACTAACTCAGCAGCAGGGATACCTCCTCCACCCACAACTGTCTTTACTGCAACTAACTCTGTGGGTGATCAACTTTTGATCCCTTTTAGACAACAATACTCAGAAGATGTGCTATCAGTCCTGAGGGAGACCAGGAAACCAACTACTAGAAAAAACTACTTGTCAAAATGGCAAGGATTCTCGAAATGGTGTTCTCTGAGAAACAAGGACCCATTTCTGGCAGATCCTCCCCTGGTCCTGAACTATACCTGCAGACTCATTAAGGAGGCCTAGCTTACTCTTCTGTCAAAGTCCATCTTTCAGCCATTTCTGCTTGCTTGACCTTACAGCCACCTCTTCTTTCCAGAGTGGATGTAAAACTTTTCCTGAGAGTGGTCTTGCACAACAGACCACTAAGAAACCTATCCCTCCTCCCTGGGACCTCAACTTTGTGCTGGAAAAGCTTACCCTACCCCATTTTGAGCCCACCAGCACAGCATCTCATCAAATGTGCACACGGAATACCATCCTATTAGTGGCCATTGCCTCTGCTAGAAGAGTGTCTGAATTACAGGCCCTGATGGCTTGCCCTCCTTACACCACCTTTCACAATGACAGAGTTACCCTATGCATTAACCACTCCTTTATGCCCAAAGTAATAAACAAACTATCCTTAAACTAGTCTATTCACCTACCCACCTTCTTCACCTCCCCTACTAACTCTGCAGAGAGGATTCTCCATTCCCTAGATGTACATAGGCAACTGAGATTCTACTTGGACAAAACCAAGTCTTACAGAAAATCTGACCATCTGTTCATTTCCTACCATCCCAGGTCCTTGGGTAAGGCAGTCTCCAAATAAAACTATCCCCCCCGGATCAGAAAATTGATTCTATTTTGCTAGTCTCATCATCACAAACCATTGCGTCAAGGAGTGTGAGCACATTCTAACAGAGACATGGCTACCTAAACACCTTCATGAAAGGCCTAGACACAGCCTCCATCATGGAGGCAGCCACCTGGTCCACAGTCCATACCTTCACTAAGCACTACAAGCTGGACCAGGTTTCTAGAGCCAGGACAGGATTTGCCAGGGCAATCTTGAAAGGATTCCTAGAATCTTCCACCTCTGCCACCTCCCAACAGTCCTCCTAGCTGTGGTACTCTCCCACAGTATGAATATTACAACATGGGAATAGAAGGACATAGAATAGTTGTGTAAAATCTTACCATAACCATAGATGTTCTTCTCTTCCATGTTGCAGTATTCCATCCCACCCTCCAACCCCCTGATATAGTCTCTTCTGTGGTGTTTACCCTTCCTACAAGCCACCCTGTACAGCCCTGCAGGGACATTTGCTTTGCTTCTCCTTGGCCTTATAGTTTCTTCTCTGGGCTTCAAGTTCTGAGGTTTGTGCGTGCCGACTTCACATTTATACCCCATGGTTTATGGCCCTACGTGTGATGTCCCACACACCTACAGCAGCCAGGTTTAAGCTTTTGTATAGGAGCCGATGCCGGGTCACCTGAGGGCTGGAAATCCCACAGTATGAATACTGCAACATGGAAGAGAAGGACTTCTGTGGTTATGGTAAGATTTTACACAACTGTTCCTTCTCTCTTCTTATGAAAATGGCCATAGACAATTACCACAATTTTCCTCACAGAATGGATTTACTCGCACAGGGCAAGAAATCACTTATCCAACCCAACTTGCATTTTGAACCCACTGAAGAACTTCTTCTTCGATTATGCACCAGGTGTTAACTAAAAGTATAAAATATGCCTCTAGAAAATGTACTTAGCAAAATGGAAGAGATTTTTTTAGTTGGTGCTAGAAGAAGAACCTGGATTCATCCATTGCAGAAGCCCCTCTGATTTTCCATTGTGTATGTGAAAAGCTTAAATCAAGCCTTTCTTACTCAGCTGTTAAGATTCATCTTTTAGATGTTTCTGCCTGTCTGTCTTTAGCTCCTCCCTTTCTTCCGTGTTTCAGTTAAAACAATTTTTGAAAGGGGTTTTGCATATCAGTCCTCCAGAAAAAAATGGTGGCTCCTCCTTGGGATCTCATCTTTGTTTTAGAAGAACTCATTCTCCCGCCTTTTAAACCAATTTATCAAGTACATTTGGCTATTTGAATATCTGAGTTGTAAGCTCTCATGGTGATTCCACCCTTTCTAATAGTTCATAGGGGTAGGGAAACATTAAGGACTAACCCTTCCTTCATGCCTAAGGTGGTCTGTGAATTCACTTTAAGTCAATCTGTTCATCTCTCTGTGTTCTTTCCTGAACCTAAAAACAGGGGGAAGAGAGAATCCTATATACACTGGCTATCCATAGTTAAGATACTTTATTGACAGGACATGGAATTTTTAGAGCTTCCAACCAGCTCTTCATTTTGTTTGCTGGAGTCATGGATAGGACAACCTGATGCTAAATCCTCATGAAAGGGATAACGAAGTACCTCCTTCTTGGCTTAAGTTCCAATGGGTGTGGGGACTGGGACCTAAAAGGCCTTCTAGAAAAGAGGGTGCAGCCCTTCATTGAAACATAGAGACCAACACAAAGGCCTCTGCAAAGCAGGGGGAGGGGCCCTGTTCCCAGAAGTCATTTTTAAATGTTTATTGAAGTTCAAACACAGTATGTCAGTGAGGGATAGGCAGGGGTAAGAATGCAGATGGGAAAAGGAGCCCCAGCTATAGACGCTTTAAAATATAGACAGTGTAAAGAGATTATTCCTCAATGCAGCATTTCACACAAATAACAGGATTCAAAACAAAATAGCATCATATGCATATATTCAAGACAAAATTTAATCCAACTCCCGAGCATGTGAGTATGCCAACACAGTACACTGCACTCTGCACCTCACCACAGTGATAACTGTACACACAGTCCTTCATATGTTGAGATTCTTATGATAAATTTACCTAAACTTTGGAGAGCTGCAGACTGTAACACTAACACTAAACACACTCGCTCTTGATCTGTCAAACCTACCACCCTACATAGTACAAGGAGTCCCAAATGAATGGACACTGAGCTCATAAGGAAGGCATCCACCAATCAAAACATTCTAGTTATTAGTGGCTTCATTGTAAGACCCACAGATGTACATCTCAGCCGTTTGAACATGGAAAGAGTGATGGTCAGCTGCATGTCTGGAGCCAGGAATAGACAGGTCGCATATGCATTCAAGCCCTTGAATGACTAGTACCGTTATGACTCTGTCATAGTGTATGTAGGTATCAGTGACTTGAGGCATACCTACCTCGACTATATGAAGAGAGACACGATGGAGCTCTTGGAATATGTGATCCAAGCAGGTATCAGCCTAGCACTATGCTGTATTTTACCATCCCTTAGAATGATGCCACAATATGAACAAGAAATGAGTGGGTTAATTTTTGGTGTCATTCTAAGGGGGTGTAATATTTGTCAGTCTAAGATGATATATTCTACAGACCATGCTACTTCAGCAGGGATAGCTTGCACTTGTCCCCTCTGGGTTTTCGCATATTGGCCAAGATATTGTCCACCCCATAGTGCCTTTTTAGACTATGCCAACCAGCTATGACTTCCATCTTAATGTATCGAGCAATTTATGATTTGAAGGTGTTCCTTATCAATGCTTGGAGCCTAAACACAAAACTCCACTACCTAAAAGCACTTCTCACCCTGGAGGTAGTAGACTTCTGTATTGGTTTAAAAATGCAGTGTGTGCTTGTGTTATGTGCGGCTGTAATGTCTACCACACCTTTATACCAGGTACTATGCAAGAGGGTATAAAATATGGAGGTGTCTTGATTTTCATTCATGAGAGACACACATCAAGGTTGGTCTAGCAAGTTTGATTCCCTGCAGCTACTCCAAGTAACTGTCAGAAAGGTCCCTTATCGCATAGTGGCAAGTTATAGAACTCCCTCTATGTTCCAAAAGCCCATAACACCTACCTACAAGAACTTGAGTCACTCAGTATTAATCCAAATATCTTTGTCCTCTGAGATTTTAACTATCGATTTATAGACTGGGAAACGTATACCACCACTTGTATGCAAGCACATAAGTTACTGGACTTTGTAAACACAAATTCCCTAGAACAACTGGTTAAAGTACCCAATAGGAGAAACAACATTTTTGACCTAGTAGTGCTTACTATCATGGATGCATCTTACACTGTCCCCTGCTTATCTCACTTGTTAGGTCTGATCATAAAGCTATTTCATTTGTAATTAAGATGAAACAAGAGTTTACTTCTTCCCACACTTCCTTTAAAAACGTCTACAAAACAAACTACTTATTCCTAAGTGATTCATTTGGATAGTTCCAAATGTCTGCCAAATCTGTTCAGCTCTGTAGACTATGCAGAAGCATTCTCAACTGCAATGTACCAGCATGTGGACAGTTACGTTGATGCAGCTGAACCCTGTAGGATAAAGTGCAAGGTGAACCCTCAACCCCCCCCCCCCCAGTAGAACTGTAAAATTAACAAACTCTACAATAAAAGGAAAAGAATTCTAGCCAAAAGTAAGAAGCTAACACCCAGAGGGACAGCACCCTCATTACAAATTTTATCAAGCAAATCAGATACTTAATTAAATCTACAAAAGCAAAGTTTGAGACTAAAATAGCCACTCAAGCAAAAGATCACCGCAAGGTCTTGAATTGATTGTGACTGACATTACCTACACTAAAGCAAATGATATGGCCAACTTACTAGCAGATAAATTCTGTACCTACCCCCAGCTCCCAACTATAACCTAGCCACGTGCTTAACAATGCTGTTTAACCTCAGTCTTCACACAGGCTTTGCAACAAGGAAATGGAGAACAGAAACAGTTATTCCCTTGCATAAGGGAGGATCCTACATGGACACTGGAAATTATAGACCCATAAGTCTAACATGGACCTAATAAAGATATGGAAACCTACAAACATTGGATCCATCCCAGTGTGACTTTGTCAAAGAGAAGTCTTTCTTATTCATCCAATGGACTATTTTGAAAAAGCCACCAAGGCAGTTGAGGGTAAATCATTGCATACTTCCTACCTAGACCTAGCGAAGGTATTTGACACAATTCCCCACTTTAGGTGTAGTAAAAAAAAAAAATAGATAAGTTAGGAATAAGCCCCTATGTCATAAGCTCAGTTGCTAGCTGCCTGTAGGACACGGGTGATTCAAATCTGGGACACTACCTCCACAAAAAGGCCAGTCAGTAGTGGAATTCCCCAGGGTTTGGTCCTGGAACTCCTCCTGTTTGGTATGTACTTCTTTGATGTGAAAGTCAACACCAGTGGGCTCTCTTTGACTAAGTTTGCAGATGACTGTAAGCTTGGAGTAGTTATAGAATCCTTAAAATAATCCGACATTCTGCAAGAAGCCATGTCCCAAACAAACAACTGGCACTACAATCATGGACTAAAACTGAATGCCAAAAAATGTATTATTGTACCCTTTGGGAAGCAAACTCCCCTGGTGAATTATTACATAGATAATACATCCTAAAAGGTGAATTGGTAATTTGAGGTATGCGAACCTATGTTGACAGTGATTCAACTTTAGAGCAACATGTGTCCACTGTGGTGAGGAAGGCCTCCTGTATTGCACAACTCATAAACAAGGGGGTTGCATCCAAGGAGGTTATAGTTCCCCTCTACACAGCCCTTATCTGACCAATCGTAGAGTATAATGCCCCTTTTGGTATATATCTGGCTAGATACGTGCATCAGTTGGAGTGCCCACGAAGATACATTTCAAAGAGGATACAAGGATTAAAACATTTCCTACATGGACCATGCCAAAGCTCTATCACTGTACTTAGTCGCTTACAGGCTGCTAATAGGTGATCTGAGCTTCACATACAAGATATCCACAGACCGAGTGCTGATGAATGTATTTCACATTAACAAGCCCAAAGTTATCAGAAATACTTGATCCAAGACCTTAAACCTCCTCTTTGACATTCAAAGAACAGTCTGGAGGGACAGGTATGCCTTGCAGAAGATACACCTACTCTGTAATAAACTACCAGTCCATGTGAAAAAAGCTCATCTGCGACCCTGTTCAAGTGAAACCTGGATCATTGGATGGAAAATAGGAAATTTATCCCAGGGCTGCCCCAGTGGTACTAATGGACAGGGGCTGCTCATAAATGCTTGTCCAATACAAGGGTAATGCATTGTAGGTACAAACCACCTAGTGGTATTCGATAAGTATGGGATTTTGATGAGTTAATTGGCTAGGCTTTATATGGTCAGAAAGGGCAGGTAGCCAAGTACTATGATACTATGTAGCTCAAAAGTTTTAGCCACCCTTTTACACAATTTCAAACTTCATAAAAGTTCAGATTTTGATGGTCCAGCACTCTGAAAAGAGTTGTACATTTCCAGGCTTTCTTGTTACTTTTATGGGCCACATAAAGGATACCCCATAACAAGTTAATGTGGGAAACTGGGATTGAGTTCAGTGTCGGGACAATAGACAATTTCAGGGCATTGTTGACAACAATGCTATCACCCCATTTTGTTGGGCTTTCTGTACCTCCCTCTAGGAGGGAAAATGTTTTGGGCAGAAAGCAAACTTGGGAAGCCAGCTCACTGTAGTATCTTCAGGGCATCATCGGCATTGATCTAAAGCCATCTCAAACATGTTAGTTAAATGTGTGGCGGGGATTAAAAAATAAAAATGGACCTTTACTCTGTAGTCTAATTTCCAGATTCCTCCAGAAAGCTACCATGTTGAAGAGCAACATTATTCTCATTGCACCTTTTTGGCCTCAACAGATTTGGTTCCCAACCTTTGGCCTGACTTACTCCACCAACCGTGGATTCTGGATCAGACTCCAGACCTCTTGTCTCATTCGGCAGGCATGATCCATCCCGACATACCGAACCTCAGGCTGTGACTGCCTGTCTTCTCCAGTTCCATTAATAGCCAGGCAACCCTTGCTGTTTTCCCAGTCCATCAGATACTTTTATCTTCCCATAAGATATCTACTTGTAAACTCTACTCCAGTAAATGAAAATATTTGCTTACTGGGCCCATCAAAATAATGTTGATTCCTGTTTAGCTGCTTTGCATAGTATCCTTGAATTTTAGCCTTACTTTTTAAAGTTAAAGTCCAGTTGGCAGCGATATCAAATTTTCACATGGGATTTGAAGGTGCTTCTGTTGCCTCCCATAGACTCGGCAAAACGTTTTTGCAAGGCACTCAACTTTTGAGGCCTCCTTTTAGGAACCCTGCTTCACCATGGGACCTCAGTCTGGTACTGTAGCAACTTACTCAACTCCCCTTTGAACCTGCAGCTAAATGTTGCTTTAAGTATCTTTCTTGGAAAACAATTTTTCTAGTAGCCATTACTTCTGCCTGAAGAATTTCAGAGATTCAGGCCTGGTCTTCAAAACCGTCTTTCACAAAGACAGGGTACTTTACAAACTATGCTTATTTTCTCCCTAAAGTGGTCTCATAGGCTAATATCAATCAGTCTATTAATTTGTCAGTATTATTTTCCAAATTTATTGCAAAGGTCAATACATGTTACATTTATTGGATGTCCCCAGGCAGTTACGTTTTTACTTGCACAAAATGGAAAATATCAGGAAGACTGAGCAATTATTTGTTTCTTTTTCTGAAATAAAACTAGGAAAACCCATTGCCAAAATAACTCTGGCCAGGTGGCTGACTGATTTGTATTTCTTATATATATAACAAATTGGGCATTACTGTATCAAAACCATTACGGGCTCATTCAGCTAGAGCCATGGCTACTTTGTCAGCCTTCCAGTGTAGGGCTTCCATTAATGACATTTGTGCAGCAGCAGCAGCTTGGGCTACTCCCCATACCTTTGTTACTCATTACAAATTGTATATAGTCTCCAGAGGTAGGGCATCATTTGATTCAATGGTGCTCAGGAATATTCTTCCTCGAGTCCACCCAGGGATTTAGGTAGCTGGGGACTCTGTCCCATAAGTTGAGAACAAAATGAAAATTGGCATCAGATAAAGAAGTTATGTACTCACCATAACGTTCCATCTGTGTTGTCCATTTTCATTGTTCCTCAACTTATGGGTTCGGATTCGATCCCTCGGATCTGTCTCAGCTGTTGCATAAACTTGTAGCAACCAGGAAACTTTTGAGCTACTCCCTTACACACACAGTACACCAACCTCAAGTACCTCAGATCTTGTTTGCTAATAACAGCAGAAAGAAATATTGCAGTTACAGAGACAAGAGACTATATCTGGAGCTATGCAACAAGGAAGCAGCATACTTAAAAACACTCACTCTTCCAGGAGTTTTTAGGGTGCGGGGTTGGTGGGAAGAGAGCTGAGGAAGAATGAAAATATATAATGTATGTATGTGTGTGTGTGTGTGTGTGTGTATATATATATATATATATATATATATATATATATATATATATATATATATATATATATATATAAAATATAACTTCTTTTTTTTGAATTCTAGCCTACTTATCTTTCTGACTTCTAAGTTAGACCAAGGTTACTCTGTGACTGCTGCTGTTTTTGTATACCTTTATATTTGAAACATTTTACAATGCAGTGCTTTATATATATGTTTATCTTTGCTTCCATTCAACAGGTTATTTGGCCTGCTGCAAGAGCATTTGTCGGTGTAATCTGACTGCTTTTTCCAAGGTGCTATTAAAAAAAAAACAGAAGTAAGCAATGCTGTCATTTATAGTTAGACTGCAGTCTTAACGGCCATGGCTTGAGAGTAGTTACTCACCCCTGATCAGTTTAGAAAGAAGCAATCATAAAGCAATTCTTTAATCACAACTAAGTGAGAAAACATCATACCAAAAAAAAAAAAAAACACCTATAATAATCTAAAGTACAATTTTTGAAGAGAGACTTTGCCCCCACATTCCCTGTATATACTGTTATGGTGAGCTGTTGCACAGCAGTCTTATAACAGAGAGAGCATTATAAGGTGAGTGACTGGTGAATGCAAAAGGCATAAAGAACTTGGAGCTTTTTGTAACGGAGAGCTTTGCAAAACATAGTAGCCGTGAAACTGGTTTTAGCAGCTGCTATAGTAGATATTCATAAAGTTTTAACATCACAAAGGAACCGAAGTTGCTATAGGTAGGGTAACAGTAGATTTGTTTGACATCTCTGTGAGTTGTCACGGTATCAGGTCATTGCTAAAAATGAGTTGTTTTTCTGCTAAGTAAGATTGCTTATTTTCATTATTATGTTTTTTTTTTCATTTTGTGTTTATGCATTTTAGCATTATTTATCCAGCTGACAACAGAACAGTTAAGTGAGATGGAGAAAGAATTGGACAGTTACATATGAAGCTTCAAAACAGTTCCTCACATATTTTTGTGTAAAGCAAATGAACTTAGCACTGGCTGTTTTTATTGTCATTATTTTTCATCTGCCACATCCATATGACTAGTGATCTTTGTAGACTACAGAACAGTGCATGTCGTTTTCACTCCAGAGATGTGAAGGATGGGTGAGCTGAAATTTCTATTGATGCATTGCAAGGCAGGACACCACCACGGAGTGCTGAATTCAGTTTAAAATGCTGGAAGATGAAGTAGCAACGAGAACAAAATTAATGCCAACTGGAATAACAAATAATGACCTTGAAAATGGATTTTTACTGCAGGTCTGGTTAGTTTTACATTTACTTATGCTGCTGAACTTCTATGCACCCTACCTCTCAGTCATTCGGAAATAAACTTTGGCTATGCATGTCGTTTCTTATATGATGATATGTCAGTGTATTACATAAATAAAATGCCCACCATGTATCATCTTGGATTTCAGCTACTATTTTTATCGGGAATTTTGATGGCTCATCCACTGTTTTTGTGGTTGTTTTTATTGAATTACAATTTTAACTTTAAAAAAATTAGTCAGCTTGCCAGTTTTTTTGTCTGCAGGTGTTCAGATTATCTCTGTTGCCAACCACTGCATGATAGTATCTGTCATTGTTAAAATGATTTGTTCATAAAAATAGTTCTCATGTTTTCCCTTAATTTTAAAGTATTATGGTGTCTTGAGTTTGTTGACTTGACATTTCTATCAAAATTCATCTGGTCATTAAGAAAAAGACATTTATTTTAATGCTGTACAGTAGTCTGTATCTTTACATCTTTCTGTTTGTGTTAGCAACTCCCCGAAAACCATGTCACTGTAGCCAAACATACATGAAGAAGAAGCAAAATCCTGTAGGACATTGCCATCCTCAGAAGATTTGGAAAGCTGCACTGTTATCATGTGAAAGCATCAGTCGAGTTGTTTAACACTGTTGTGGTCAGTTATTTTCTTACGAATGTGCCTTTAGTTAAATACTACCAAGCTTTAGTCCTTTGTTGATTTTTGATGATAGTGTTTCAGTGAGGGGCTGTCATACAACTTGGCATACTGTGCTCTTTCCGTGCTACTGTGCTCTTGTATTTCATTGACCAAATTTTTCCTGGGGCTATGGGCAATGTACAGACCTGATGTCTTTTCCATCCATTCCTCGGCTGATGGGTTTCAGATTCAACCACTTATCCAACTTTGGCCGCCTTTTCCAGACATAGGATTCACAGCTCAAGCCTCTCCCCTTACTCATAATCCCCAACATTACCTTAGATCTTGTTTGTTGCTGATAGAGTTCTGACAGGACTTATTCAGCTTGTGTTTTTTTTTCCTGCTATTTGAAATCCTTAGATACCTTTTTTTGGAATTTTAGCCTCTTCTTCTGATAGTGCCTCCCTTTTCCCATTTCTGTCAATCCAAAATGTTTTTTTCTAGGCCTCTTTCTTCTACACTTCCCTTTATTATTAGGTTTTATCTAGTAGCCCTTTTACCATTGCTGATATTCTTTCCATTTTTGAAAAGCTTTACACCAGTCTCCTTTTTCTTGGTGCAGTACTTATTTACTAATGTTGAAAGTGTTTTTCCCTTAACAGAAACTATGTCGGAAAAGCCTACAGATGCCAAATTCTGACTTGCCTGCAAAATGTGTATACTGTTTGAGAGCAGCTCATTTAGAAGCGATTGCTATATTTGCACAGCTTTTGGCCATTGAGGCATGGTTGAGAGACAGGACAAACTAGTACTCGAGGGTCTTATTCCTTCTGAATTCCCCAAATCTGCATCTGGAACTTCCCATTGAAATAAAAAGACCTTGGATAAGCATAAGGAGACAAGAGTGACAGATCCAAAGAAAAGGGCAAGTAGGCAGTAAAGTAATCCCCTGATTGGTCTCTGTTGTCTGTTTTGTGTTCAGCTTCAGTAGCACAAATTTCCAAGCCTTTAGATCCAACTAGTCTCTTGGATCTGATTCCAGTTCGGCCCAAGACTTCCTCTGGTGCAGAGGTTTTCCCAAGAGCCAGTCTCACTCAGGCTGCTGTCATATTTTCTAAAGGAGAAATCTTTGCAGAGATCTTCGAGACCACCTCCCACATCTTCATCTTTGAGGTCCATCAGGTCTACCAGAAGTTTGACCAAAGCTGATGTGAATAGAATAAGGAAGTTCCTTGGGACCCAGATTCAGGTGGGAGTTCTTTCTTCTCCCATCAGACTCATGAGATTTGAACCTTCTCCTTTACCTCTGGTTACTGCTATCCTGATCTGACCTCTGGGTTTGAGGATGTTGCAGCAGAGTTCTTCTGGATTGTTCATGTCGGATCTGAGGTTATGGTCATCTTCGACTTCGGCATTGCCTCAGAACTGAGTCTGTGTCTGTTGAGTGTGGGGATAAGGGTTCAACTCTGAAGCTGTGGGAGACGTCTCTTCTCCTCAGAGCCTTGATGTTAGATAGCTCGGCTCTGGTTTCAGTCTTGTAGGAGAGTTAGGGTGATGCCCTAGGTCATACTGACATGCTCTGACTGGAGTGATCTTGGGTTCCGCCCTCAGCTTCAGGGTTCAATGCAGTAGAGAGAGCTCTCTCCAAAGCTGGAGAGTGGACATAGTTACCTCCTCACTCCATCTGCTCCACAACTGATAGCCCTGGGTCCTGATACTGCACAGTCTAACCCATCAGGATATCAGGTTCAGACTAGCCTTAAGACAGTCCTTATTCAGGGCTTCCCTTAGGCTTCCGAGTCCTCTCCAGACCTTCCCTACAGAGGTTCTTCTGAAACATACATGTAAGAGCAAACACATTGACTCCTCTCAGGAGCATTTGACAGAAGATGCAGATTTTGATGAAGGAGAGCCATCCCCAAGATCACCCCGTGAGGACATCTCATTCAGAGAGATCCTTGAGCTTCTGAGTCAGAAAAGATTTTTGTCTTCCAAAGCCCATTCCCGAAAGGAATCTGTGTTCTTTGAGGCTTCTAGTTCTGGCTCATCTTTTCCATTTGTGGTTTCCTCAGCTGATGAGATGGTGGATTTAATATCTTGCTAGGCATGGATGGAACTAGATGCCATAGAAACAATCCCCAGGATACCAGGCAAGTACCTTGTGACCCCTAAGTGCCGCTGTTATTAAAGCAAAGGCTCATCAGTTAATGCCACGGTAGTGGTGGCAGCCACCTAAAAGAAGCTCTTCTGTCATAAGTGAGAGTCCAGTATTTTGGACAGATTTGTTAATAGTGTTTATGATTCAGACACCTTTTCTTTAAAGTCACTGAATTACTTAGCACACATGACTAGGTTTCAAAGAGACTTCACTAAGGAGCTTTCCAAGTCTTTCTGGGTCCATGTCTAAAGATGACAGGAAAACAGTTGATCTAATGTCAATTTTCATTCATTCCTCATCCTATGGGTTTGGATCTGTTCCTCAGATCCAAATTGGCTACTGTTCTACAGCTCGTGGAAACCTCAATCTCTTGAGCTCCTCTGTCACCCATAATGCAGTAGATCCTTTCCCTCTCCAGATTTTGTTTTTTGCCATCAGGAACAGATGTGGCTGCTACAGCTCTCGAACATAGTTTGTTTCAAAATAAGAAGTACCTTTTTTCATTGTTATTACTCCTTTGTTTTTTCCTAGTTTTAATCTTCCATTTACCTTGTCTTGCCACTTAATGGTATTTCTTTATTACCTTCTTTGTCTTTCTGTAAAAAAAAATATGAATAAAAAAACTTTCTTTGCTTATTTACAGTTACCATTGTTGGTATATTTTGATTGCAGCATAGCGATATTTCTCCTTTACCATTGTTACCAGGCCTTTCTACCTTTCCTAACTTTCTATTATATTAAAAAAAAGAAATAGAAAAAGTTTCTCCTTCTCTGCTGTTCATTTTTTTGAGCTTATTAGTTACAACATGGCAGATAAACCTTCGGAGTTTAAAAAATGTAATAAATTGTAATAAATATGGGCATGAGATTCCCCTATCAGACTTACATGCACTATGTGTGTATTGCTTAAAACCTGAGCATTTACAGGCTGATTGTACCATTTGTAAATCATTTAATCCAAGAGCCCTTGTGGATTGGAAAAACAAATTGATGCTTAAGGGCCTCTTGCCTTCACCCTTTGGAGAATCACTTTCGGGATCTCTTCCTTCTAAGCCGGACAAGAAGGACTCTAAGAAGAGGCCTTTAGAGCATGCTGGTGCATCTCACTCTTCCTCAGATCTGACCTTGGAGCCGAGAAAGAGGATTAAAAATCTTTGTATCCATCACTCCACAAGTCGGTTCCTACAACCACTGACAACCACTTTTGTTTCTCTAGATCCGAGCCCGTCGGAGATGAAATCATTGCCTTAGACCTGATATGTCTAATCAATTGTTCCAGTTCCATCTTTGCTTCCATCCCCCTTCCTTGAAAGACATTGCTCTCCTTCTATTGACTCATTCTGGTCATCCAGAAATCTCACAGAAGTGAACATGGATAGTGTGAAGAAGCTGAAAACACTGCCATCTGTGTTAGCATGCCTGGCAGGAGATTTGCGTTTATTCTGGATTAACTTATATGGTATGCCAGCATGTCTACTTGCGGAAATGTAAATAAGTTTTAAAATGTTGAGTATTTCCCTGTTTATACAGAATGTTTAGACAATCTGTCAGTGTTTTGATGCATTTCTAACTGTGCATGTTTAAGAGGGACATTCTAAAGTACTGTGCAGAATCAGCTGAACATTGAGTGATGTAATTAGAATGTTCCTGGTTGCTAAGTGATTATTTAAACAGCTTATTGACAGAAAAAAAAAAACTTTTTCAAACAGCTGACTGTTATATTTTAAAATAAGACAGTTGAGACTGCAGTTTGTCAAGTGCTGAGCAGTTGGAGAAGTACAGTCAGTTACACTGCTGTGCAGTCAGTGGACACCCATGGTAGAGAACTCACCAAGAACTGTACTCCTGCCTTTTACCTTGCTGTTACGAGTTAGATTAAATCGGGGACAGTGTTCTTGAGTTAGAATAGGAAAGCTTAGTTATTAAGACAGAGTAGTTGTAGAATAATGGACTTCTGTCCAGCAGTTTAATTTTACATTTCGGTCATTGAGTTCTGGTATTTATTAAAAGTTATTGATTTACATTTGTGTTATAATTTTACTTATAAATGTTCTTTATTACTTTGCATTGTGGTTGGAAATCAGTGTTTTTCTTTAGAGATTAGAGAGTGCTTCTACCTGTTTGATACTCGCCAGGTCACCTTGAAGGACTTATCACTTATGGTCATAGGTATAATTTATTTTGATATTTAATTTTTATAATTGATCACCCCTTTACAGTGGCATGAAGACAGTCTGATTGGTGTCAGCATTACCGTATTAGTTTGGGGAAGGATACAGCTGGAAATCTGTGTCAGGCTTTCCCAGAAGGTTTGGATGTGTGAGATTTAAATTTACTTTGAATGTGAGTATATCAGAGGTTTTAAACTGGGACAAATTGCTCTGAGGTGTATAATAAGAAAATGCATTTGTGGTGGACAGAGAGAGATAGTCCAGTCCCAGGAAAATAGAGCGTGCTCTTGTTGTGCTGTTACACGAAAATTGTGAAATATTACTTCTGTTTAAGTGACAGTCTCACATTGGAGTCAGTAGTGAGGATTGAAACCCCTTAGTTACTGACCCAGGATAGTAAGGGATGTCACATTAATTGTTGCTAGTCTGGTGGGTATTGGCTGGATGTCACATTTAATTGATGGTTGTCCAATGGGGTTTACCCAGACATCACATTTTATTAGTGCCAGTGGTGTGAGGTTTTTAATTGGATTCCAGTAGCCTGTGGGTAGTTGTCAATAAGGTGTGCACTCTTGACAGCTACAAGGTAAACATTCAGAACTTCAATCCACCACAGTTTTATTTATTTTTTTGTAGTTAGTAAATCAGGGATAGCAAGTAAGGATGTCAGCAGGAGATTTTAGCAAGCTGACAAAGATCAGTTTGGCTAAGGAGTGTGAAGCTAGAGGATTGGTGCATGCCAACCTAACCAAGGAAGCAATGATGTCAGCCTTGGTTGCAGCCACATCTCAGACCAGACATTCAGATGATATCCAGTTTGGTGTTGGTGAGGTCCAGCCTGATGAGACGGGACAGTCCACATTTTCTTCAGAGGACCTGAGAATCCATCTGTTGTTAAGGAGGTTGGAACTGGAGGCAGAGGAGAAGTGGCGCCAAGGTAAACTGGAGGCCAAACATCCAGAGACTGAGGAGAAACTGTGCCTGGAGACCCAATGTTTGGAGACTGAGGAGAAACTGCATCTGAAGACCCAATGACGGGAGGCTGAGGGAAAAGAGAAGCACCGCCAACATGGACTGGAGGTCAGACGTTTAGAATACCAGGAAAACAAGAGACACCACTGGCATGAAGTGGAGCTTCTTACCCTTTGAGAGAGTCATGGAGGCAATGCGGAAGGGAATAATCGGACCCCAGAAGCCATAAATGTCAGTAAACATTTTCCTCAGTACAGGGATGGGGATGACTACAATGGTTTTATTCATATTTTTGAGAGGGTATGTAGACAATGTGATGTTGACAGTGAGCTCTGGGTTCGGCTCCTGACTCCACTACTCCATGGTAAAGCTGTTCAGGCCATGTCAAAATTGTCGGATGTAGATTGTTTGAATTATGTTAAAGTTAAGAATTGTCTTCTAGATTGTTGTAAACACCTGAAGCTTATAGAAAAAAAGTTTTATGAACATAGGCATAAGGCAACTGAAAGTGTACTTGATTATATTTCTGACCTAAGTACTAACTTTCACAGGTGGGTGAGTGGATGCCAGGTCACCACTTCTGAGGGACTGGCAGACCTTTTGGTAAGGGAAAAAGCCCTCAGTACTTTGCCTGATGACATGAGAGTCTGATTAGCAGACCTTGAGTGCAACTCTGCAGAGGAGTTGGGGAGAAAAGAGGATCTCTACTTGGCAAGCAGAGCACCACTACATAGGAAAGGGATACAGAAAAAAACTTTTTCAAAACCGCTGACTGTTATATTTTAAAATAAGACAGTTGAGACTGCAGTTTGTCAGGTGTTGAGCAGTTAGTGAATACAGTCAGTTACAGTGCTGTGCAGTCAGTGGACACCCATGAAAGAAAACTCAACAAAAACTGCCTTTGCCTTGCTGTTATGTGTTAAATTAGATCAGGGACAGTACTCTTTAGTTAGATTAGAAAAGCGTAGTTATTAAGATAGAGTTTTCTAGAATAATGGACCCCTATCCTACAGTTTAATTTTACATTTCCAGTGATTGAGTTCTGGTGTTTATTGAAAGCTATAGATTTACATTCTTGTAATCATTTTACTTATTATTAAATGTTTTCATTGCTTTACATTGTGGTTGGAAATCGGTGTTTATATTTAAAGATTAGAGAGTGCATCTACCTGTTTGATACTCACCAGGTCATCTCGAAGGCCTGGTCTCTTATAGTCATAGCTATCATTTATTTTTATATTTAATTTTCATAATTGGTCACCCCTTTAGAAGAACATGAAGACACTTGGTGGCAGCAATACCATATTATTTTGGGGAAGGACACAGCTGGAAATCTGTGTCAAGCTTTCCCAAAAGTGTTTGGATGTGTGAGATTTAAATTTATTTTGAGTGTGAGTGTAACAGAAGTCTTAAACTGGGACATATTGCTCTGAAGTGTATAATAGGAGAACACATTTGGGGTCAAATTCGTCACATTTAATTGGAAACTGCCCAGTGGGATATAGCAGGACATCATAGAATGATGAGGAATTTTCTCTTGACACAAATTCAGATGGGCGTTCTCCCAGCTCTGTCCCCATCAGGTCTAGAGGCCTTGACTGGTATAACTCCACCTACTGCTGCACCTACTCCGATCCATCCTTCAATTTCAGGGCCCTCAGATCCGCATATCTGGATGCCTTCTACTTTGGATCTGAAGATACCCTTATCTTCAGATCCAAAATTGTTTCTGAGCATACCAGCTCTGAGTGTGTTGGAGTTGGAGAGTTCTTGGAGTCAAAACTCTGTCTGGTCCGAGGGGTTAGGGTCAACTCTGAAGTTGTCAGAGCTGTCTCTTCCTCTTGGAGATTTGGCAGTTGATAGCTTGGCTCTGACTCCTGCCTCGGGGCAGTCTGTTTGGGTCAGAGAGAATCATTAGTCCAGAAGCCTGCCTACTCAGCTCTGATGGCTTCTTTCTCTCTGGAGTGGTCTGCCTTTGAGATGGTAGAAAAAATGTCCTCATCTAGAGATCAGATGGCTGTCCCCTTAGATCTCCCGTCTAGTTTTCAGATGTCTTTGTGTCATGAGCCTCAGCATTCTACTCCACATGGGCAGCCAGACCAATGTCTCCAGGGCAAAGTTATCTCTTCCGATACTTCTTTGGAGCATCCCATCGACAAAGTCCCTAGGAAGAGAAAATGCAAGAGGAAGCACCTGGACATCCCCAGGAGTCAGACATGGAAGATATGGATTTTGATGAGGGAGAAGGGTCCCCAACATCTGCACCCGACGATGTCTCCTTTGGAGATGTTTCAGAAATCCTGAAACAATGGGATAGTTGGTCTTCCCACAACCTTTCTCAAGAGGAATCAGTATTTCTAGAGGCTTTTGATACTGGCCCATCTACCTCCTGGGTAACTCTGCTCAACCAAAGTTGAACTCGTCGAACTGAGTTCTTCTGTTCATTCTCTTAACAGGGAGTCTAGGATGATGGACAGATTCGTGAAGCAAGTGTATGCATCACTGACCTTTGCACTCACTTCCTTCAACTACTTGGTGCACTTCACCAGATTACAGAGAAATTTGATCAAGGTGCTCTCAAAAACCTTCTCAGGCACTAGTACTGCTGAAACAGATTCTAATATTGCTTCACAGTTAGCCACCCTTCAGTTCATCTCAAATTTATCTATGCAGCTCATTTGCCATGCAGCTGAAGGAGCCTCAAGAGTGGCAGGTTCAGGCATATCCCATTAGGCAGCATGCCTAGATACTTCTGTGTGATTTTGTGGAACATTTCAAGTCATCCTTTGTCAATGCTCCTTTTGACGGAAAGTTGCTGTTTGGACCCAAAATTAAGGGCACACACTCCAGTTCTGAAAAAAAATGAAAAGACCCTCTCTGCTGTTGGTGTACATTTTTCGACTCCTCAAAGAACCATTTCACAAAATTGGTGAGGTAGTCGAAAGATGTGGTATTGGAAGTCCCAGTGTCTTTTCATGACATACTTGGAGAAAGTTATTTCTGAGGCAGAGGGGCAACTCCAACAGAAGACTATGCCCATGAGGCATAGAGTAACTGCTGAACCAGGGGTCCAGAGATTTTCTCTGACAGGCACTATCAGTGCTCCTGAAAGGAGTCCCAATTACCTACCTCTGAAGGCAGTCTGGGGTCATTTATCCCTACACCAAAGAGCCTGCTAAACTAAACAAATTATACTTAGGTGCAGATGGCCATTTCCAGAGGTTATTTTATTCATTTTTCCATCCACTGCCGTTACAAAACAGAATTCCCAACGTTCCATCCAGTCAGAAGGCAGCGGCTTCAGATATGCAAAAGCTGTTAGAAAAGAAGAGTCATCCAAGAGGTCCTTCAGACCACAAAGAATCCAGAACTTATTCAAGATTGTTTTTAGTGCCAAAGAAAACAGGGGACTGAAGACAAATCTTGGATCTCCACATTCTGAACAAGTCAGTTCAGCAGATCAGGTTCCAGATGGTCACATTTGCATCCATTTTGCCTTTCCTACACAAGGATAACTGGATGTGCTCTATAGATCTCCGGGATGCATACTGTCACATAAAGATGAACAGATGATCCAGGAGATTCCTATGCTTCCAGCTGGGACCCAGTCACTATCAGTTCAGACCACTGCAGTTTGTCTCATCACAGCCCCCAGGGAGTTTACCAAATGCATGGCAGTGGTAGCAGCCCACTTTAGACGGCAGGGATTTTGAGTGTTTCCATATCTAGATGACTGACTCCTTATTGCCTCGACCAAGCATCTACTAATAACACTTGAGACTATGTGCTCCAGACGTGTTCCAATGTGGGCATCACACAATCACAAAAAATCTCATGTGCAACCTTCTCAGTCTCTAGAATTCATAGGAGCCAATTTCAACAAAACATCAATGATAACTTCTCTAACCTTGCCAAGGGTTCAAATCATACATTTTCAAGTCTGCAGAATAATTCAGAGTTTATCCATACAAGCCTGCCAAGTATTGCAAATTCTAGGGTCTATGTTGGCTGCAATAATTCTGTTCCCATTACTGAGGTACCACATGAGAATTCTACAATGGGCATTAGCAACCCTGTGGTCCAGTCTGCATCAACTGTTGTCTACCAAAATCAGCATAACTCCAGCCTGCACACAGTACATTCCATGGTGGATTCAATCAGATTAAATATTACAAAGTCATCCATTCATACTCCCTCAGCCTAAAGCCGTAGTGACTATGGACACCTCCCGGACTGGGTGGTGGGGGGGGGTCATTTCTTGGGGAAGACTGCTCAAGACACTTGGTCCCCTGAAGAGGCCAATTTGCATATTAATGTGCTGGAAATTACGTTAGTACTCCTAGCATTGCATGCTTTCCAAGAATGTGTTCCTTCCAGAACTACTGCGATTCAAATGGACAGTATGTCAGTTGTATGATACATCAAGAAACAGGGTGGGTCCAGGACTTACCCCTTGTGTTGATAAACCCTGAGTGTGTGGCAGTGGGCAATATCTTCAAATCGATTTCTGATAGCAATGCATATACCAGGGAAATCCAACACAATGTCAGACAAGTTGAGCAAGTCCATTTTATTACCTCATGAGTGGTCTTTCGAAATAAAAGTGGTGGAGATTTTTTAGGCCAGTCGAGCTGTAACCTTTTTACATTCCCCCTGAACAAGTGCAAGAGGTTCTTCACCTTAATCCCTTTACTGGGGGAGTCACTGAGAGATGCTGTCCTTCATGATTGGCCCCCAGTCTCCTCTATACTTACCCCTCAAGTCCCTTAATCCCCAAAAGTTATCTTGTTTGAAGAGCAGATTAATCCTTATTGCCCCTTACTGGCCTCAACAGATCTGGTTTCCCTTCCTTTCACCTCATCTCGTCTGCCAGCCTTGGATTCTGGATCCAATTCCAGATCTTTTGTCTCATCTGACAGATATGACTCACCTGAACATCGTGGGCCTCAAGTTAACCACTTAGTTTCTCCAATTACATTGATCACCATAGAACTAATGCTGTCATCCTCAGTATGCCACATTCTTTTGTCTTCCCACAAGACATCTACTAGGAAAATTTACCAGAGCAAATGGAAAAGATTTGCCCTTTAGGCACAACAACATGACACAGACCCTTTTTCAGCACCAGTTTTTAAGATCCTGGATTTCCTGACTTTCATTTTTGGTCAGGGGGATAGTCCTTCTGCTGTTAAGGTTCAGCTAGCTACTATCTCCATTTTTGATGTTAGAGTGAATAATTTTGCTCTAACTTCTTTGCATCTTTGTAAAGCTTTTATAAAAGGAGCCTTTTTTACTGAAACCCCCCCCCCCCCTTTCAAGGACTCTACTCCACCCTGGGACCTTACCATACTGTTACAGGCCCTAACTCAGGCACCTTTTGAACCTGCAGCGATATGTGAGCTATATCTCAGTTGGAAAATAATTTTTTCTCATAAGCTAGTTGCTGCAAGCCTTACCTTCTAAGCCTCCTTATTTAGTCTTTCACAAGGATAGATTGTCTTTAAGAACCAACCCTTCCTTCCTAAGGTGGTGTCAGGATCTAACATTAATCAGGCCATTAATCTCCCTGTTATTCTTCCAAATTTCTTAAACAAAGGTGAATGCATGATGCACTTATTGCATGTACATAGACAATTACGTTTCTGTTTGCACAGATCTGGCAAATTTAGGAAATCTGACCAGCTATTGGTATCATTTTTCAGACACCAGATTGGGTCAACCAGTCTTGAAAGTAACTTTGTCAGCATGGTTGACTGATTTTATCTCCTTTGTCTTTAGCAAGCTAGGCTTGTTTCTTCCAAAGCCATTGAAAACCCACTCAACTAGGTCCATAGCGACTTCATCAGCTCTCCTGTCTAGAACTTCCATGGACGAAATTTGTGCAGCTGTGACGTGAGTTAATCCACATACTTTTATTACTCATTACAAATTGGATCTGGTCTCTAGGGGAAGAAGAGAGTCTACCCAGGATTCAGGTAGCTGGGATTCTGTCCCATATGTTGAGGAATGAATAAAAATTAACAACATCAGATAAAGAATTTATGTACTCACCATAACATTCCATCTGTGTTGAACATTTTCATTCTTCCTCAGCTCCCCTTCCTCCAGCCCCCTACCATTTTTTCGGTGATGACTTCTGGTAAACTGGGAGAGTGCTTTAGGAACCAAGTTCTTTTTTCCTTTAGCTTCAGAAAGTGATTTTCATATTAGTTGAATTATAGTAATGTTTTACTATAGGAAGCTGCAAACAAGATCTAGAGAGGGAGGGGAATTGTTGCATTATGGATAAGGGAGGAACTTGGGAGTTTGTGGTTTTCACGACCTGTAAACCAACCCATAGGTTGAAAAAGAATGAAAATGGACAACACAGGTGGAATGTCATGGTGAGTGCATAACTTTATTCGCAGCTGGCCACTCTGCAGTCCCATTTGACCTCCTCATGTCTTCTATCCAGTGCAGTAGAAGTTGTTTCAAGAGTCACAGGAACAGACATTACAGTAAGATAACATGCCTAGAATCACTTGTGTGACTTTGCAGAACCTTTCAAGGCATCTTGTATCAATGATCAGTTCGATGGCTCGACTTTGTTCGACCCTAAGGTCAAAGACATACTCTTCAGGAGTGAACAGGGTGGGAAATGTCTTTCGTCAGTAGGTATATGGTTCTCTACCACCAAAGGGCCTTCTGTAGAAACCAGAAGGGGGGGTAGGAAACTGGGGTTTTCAAAATCTTAAAGGTTTTCTCAGATTCCTCCTGCAGTACATCCCCATTGAGGCAGATGGGGTATTCTAATGGTAGATGTTGCCCTTGTGGCAGAGGAGGCCCGCAGAATCAGGGCTTCAGGGGTCTTTTCTCCAAAAGGCTTTTTCAGCCCTCCTGAATGGTTGGTCGATTGCTGTACTCTGGAGGAATCAGGGAGGCTTGTCTCTGCAACCAGAAGCCTGGGCATCTATCACCAAAGATGTCTGAGTGCGGACAATAATTACCAGAGGCTATCTCATTCCCTTTCTATACCCCCCACTACAAAAGAAATTTCCATCAAACCACCTTCTCAAAGAAAAGCAGCAGCATTAGAAATAAAAAAGCTGCTAGACAAGCAAGTCATCCAAGAGGTCCCACTAGCCTTCTTTTCTAGGGCCTGATTGATGGTATTTTTGCTACTGTCACCTGGTCTAATGTTCATACCTTCAGTTCCCATTACAAATTGGATTTGCTTTCCAAAGATAAGGCAGTTTTCAGTTCTGCTGTCCTTCAGAACACACTTCCATGAGACCACCTGTAGAACTAAGTAATTGGGAACTCTGTCTCATCATTTGAGAAATGGATGGAAAAGACAACATGAGATACAAAAGTTATGTACCCTAATGATAGATCTGTGTTGTCGGTTTCCAGTCTTCTTCACCTTCCCTCCATCTGCCCCCTTTCTGTCTGTTGAAACATTTCTTCATTTTGGCTATATGACTGTATGGGCTGCTTTTGGTGCAGGATTACATACCCATGTAGCTTCAGTGCAGATTTTCTTTTGCTCTGTCATGCAGTCTTCTGATACCTTGTTGTATGTTAATACATATTTATAATTATACTAGGTTAGCAGGATTCAAGGGTAAACTTGACGTAAGGTAATGTTGCAGACAGGAAGGGATTGTGTGTAAGGGGGAGGAGCCTGATCTGTGGATCCTAAGTCGTGAAAAAGTGGCTGAAATCAGATCCGAGGTCAGATCTGAAACATCAGTTGAGGAATGATGGCAATAGACAATACAAATCTGTTGTGGTAAGTACATGACTATCACTTGTAAAAGTTAACTTGCCATAACAGTAGACATTCTAATGATCATTGCAGAAGTACCTTTAGCCAAGTATAAAACAACTGGGAAGCTTACAAATTTTCAGGGCACCCTCCAAGTACCCAAACCATTAGTCAGCTCAAGCTGACTAAAAAGACAGGGTTGGGCGGCAAGCCTTTCAGAGCTTTCATGCCAACACAGAGATGAAGGCTGATCCCTGAAAGAAAGATGTTAGGAACAACAAAACAAAAAGTGTCCACACCCTGGCATAAATAACACAACAAAAAACAAGGGGGTGGGGGAAGGGGCAGTTACTGCAGCATTGATCATTGTTACATCTAATGTTATGGTAAGTTTACTTACATAACCATACTATGTTCATCCTATTGATCACTGCTGCAGTAGCCATAGCTATATGAGTAGATTATCCTAGCTTACTTCATTTGGGAGGTGGAAGGGTAGGGTTCAGAAGCCCCTGGAGAATGGTCCTAGCAAAGCCTGATAGAGACCTAGAGATGGAATCAAGCTTGTATTGCCTTGTAAATGTATATGTATAGGACCAAGTTGCTGCTTCTAGAATACTTCTAGAATCCAACCCTTTCCAAAAAGCAGTAAATGAAGCCAAGGCCCTGGTATAGTGGGTCTTGACTCTTCCTGGAGCAGTTGTGTTATGGTAAGTATAATAAAAGGTATAGCCTTAGTCAGCCAATTGGAAGTATCTTGTTTTGACACAGGTTGTCCCTTCTTTTTACCCTAATAAGAAATGAACACTTGATGTAAAAGATTTAGTTCTGTCAAGATAGTAGCCGAGTTGTCGGTGGAAATCCAATGTATGAAGTATCCTTTCTCCCTCATTGTTAATTTCAGGAAAGAAAATGGGAAAGGGATAGTTTTGACTTAAAGTAAGCTTGGATACCACTTAGGCATGCAAGAAGAATTAGTTCTCAAAGAAACCCTGTCTCCATGGAAAATGAGGTAAGATTGACTCACCATAAGAGCTTGCAACTCAGATACTCTTCTTTCAGAGGTCAGAGACATTAGTAAAACAGCTTTCCATTTTAACCTTAAGTCAGTCAGATTAGATGGTTCAAATGGTGCAAGTGTTAGCTTTTCTAAAACAAAATTAAGATCCCAATTTGAGGCCACCAGTTTTCTTGGAGGTCTCTTATGCAAAATCCCTTTCAAAAACATTTTAAAATGACATTGCATTGAAAGAGGAGGATCCAGGGGCAGACATGCTGAAATGGTTGATAAATGAATTTTGATAGATGAGTAAGAAAGGCCATAAGATATTAACTCGCACAAATATTGTAAAACAGAAATGGAGAGAAACACTAGTGCTAAATGGGTACTGCTTATATTGTTGGCACCAATTAGAAAATCTTTTCTATTTACCAAAATATGATTTTCTAGAAGCAGGCTTTCTTCTCTCCATTAGTACCAGCTGCACGTCCTTATAAACAGAGGTGCCTAAAGGGAATTAAAACCCTATCATCCAGGCAGTCAGATGAAGTTTATTGGGGTCAGAGTATATCAGACACCCATGATCTTGTGTGAGTAGATCCAGTCAGTGAAGAAGCTTGTGGGAATTGCCCCTGTCCATTTCCAAAAGAAGGGAGAACCACTGTTGCCTTAGCCAGAAAGGAGTCACCACAGTGATCTCTGGGGATTCTTTATGAATCTTCACAAGTACCGTGGATATCAGTAGAAATTATAGAAAATCATGCAGGAACATTTCTGTTCAAAGAAAGGAAAAGGCATCTGTCTTCCAGTCCTTCTTGCATAGAATCTTGGTGCAGAATCTCGCCAGCTGATTGTTCTTAAAGGTGGCAAATAGGTCTAATTGAATTCCCCACAGATGGATCAAATCCTTGAAGACCCCTGATCTAGTTTCCATTTGTGAGGGTCTGTATGTACCAAATCACTATGGTTTTGTTTGTGACTAGTTGAAGAGGTCCTGGAGATCACATCTGATTCAGATAGTTGAGAGCCTTTATAAGAACTAACATTTATTTTATGTGCTTTTGCCTGTCTTTCTTGTCCCAGAGACCTTGCATCTTTATTCCCATTGATACAAGCAAAGTCCAAGGTGTCTCTAGTGGCTGACTGCTTTGGAGCAGGAGGAGGAGAGAATGGAGGACCTGGATTCAAATATATTTGATGCCTCTACCGAATGATTTCTCTTTTCAGAAATACCAGAACTGGAATTTAAAAAGACAATGGGTGTTGATGCTGGGAACAAAGACATTTCAGGTAACATTGTATCTTTCTCATGTGGATTCTTGCTAGAGGTATGAGAATTATGGATGCCATGAGATCCAGAATCCGAAGGTATTCCCTCGCTATGAAAGAAATATGAATGCAAAATCCCTGGAATAGATATAAATATAGATCTATGTTTTACTATGGAAGGGAAGGCTGTTTGTATTTGGGTGTTTATTAATTACCCTGAAAACACAATCCTGTGTAATATTGTCAAAAAAGACTTCTGAATGTTCTCTTCGAATCCCAGCCTGTGTAGGAGATCTCTTACCCAAGTGACAGATTCCTGACACTTTGAAAAAGACTCTGCAAAGATAAGTAACTTGTATAAATGTGTAAAAGTATGGTTACTCGGTAGTGAGCTAGGACAGGAGCTAGACACTTTATGAACACACTTGGAGCAGTGGATATCCCAAAGGATAAGACAGAGAATTGATAATGTGATCCAGATACACAAAACTTTAAGAACCCCCTGAAATCTGGATGAATAAGAATGTGATGATATGCATCTTTTAAATCTAAGGTTACTAAAAAACTAAAATGAGGAAGAAGGGGTAAGAGGTTGTGAAGTAAAATCATTTTGAATTTGGGCACTAAAACAAACTGATTCAGGAAAGTAAGGCCCAGAACTGGTCTCCAGGAAGTTTTTCTTTGGTACAAAAAAAAACTTTGTTGAATGAAACTCTTTCCCAGTCTGGGAAGGAGGAACTGCATCTGTTACCCTTGAGACAGCATATGATGCAGGACAGGAGGGAAAAGAAGAGTTTGGTTTGGTGGATGAGACTGAATCCCCTGAAAAAGGAATTTCCTCCCACTGATGGCTATATCCTAGATGGATGGCATTCAGAATTGTTTTTTTTTTTAAACAATATGTTGCAAAAGAGAGCAATGGAGATTCAGACTTTCTGGAAGGGATAAGGGACTGCCATGGTAAGAGTGGGGGACAAGGCCCCTTATACCTTCCCTGTTTGTCTGTCTTTTGCTGTGGGGATCCATGTTTGCTTTTTGGAACCCCCCCCCCCACATTGCTTTTTAAATGTCTGCTTATCAGCATTCTGCTGAGACTGTATTTTGTTTCTTGCCAAAATTGGATGAGAAAGCAGAAACTCATGTGGAAAATTTAGAGAGGGAAAGCTGAAAATTCTGAGAAACTCCATGAATCAGCTTATCTCTCGCGTCATTTTTTTATAGTCTCTGCAGCAGATGGCTCAAAAGCGAAATCTCCATCCAAAGCAGAGTTCAGAATGTCATTTTTGACATCATCTGGGAGGTTCTGAGAATACAACCAAAACAAGCAGACTCTAAAGAATTTTAAACAGGTAGATGGCAAATGTTGGAGGTGTGATGGGGAAGACAGAGGTAACTGGGAACATGTTTCCTGGGTATAATGGGTTGACAAACTTTAAAAATTCCATACAGAGTACTCTATCAGAAATACTGGGTGAGAAAATGCATGTAACTAAGGAAAATTTTTTTTTGAGCTGGGATATAGTATGTGAATTGCCTAGACTTAGTAAGGCCTTGTTAAGTTTAATTCTGGTGGCTGTCAAAAAAGCTATCACTAGGAAATGGAAATCAAAATCTAAACCAACTGTACTTGAAGTAGTGAATATTGCAACAGAAATAAAAGAACAGGAGTTGAGATGTTTAGAAAAGGGTAGGAGTAAATTACATAAAAAATGGAAGTTATGGGAACTATATATATATATATATATATATATATATATATATATATATATATATATATATATATGGGTCTATGACTATTCATTGAAAGCACATTTCACTGAAACACATTTGAATGTGCACAATTAACTGAAAACTGAATTCACAAAAAACACAATTCACTGAAACACATTTCACTGAAAGTTATATATGGCCTTTTCCCTACTGTAGTGTGACCTTGGAGTTAGAATATATAGTAAGTGGGGCGTGAGGGCATAGCCCCCCAAGTATTTTAAATATTTTGAACTATACACATCGATACTTGCAAGTTCAATAAATTACTGTTTTCTAAACTTAATATATATCCAAACAATGTGGGGGGCGGTGCCCCCCACACCCTCCTTACTGTATATTCTAACTCCAGGGTTGCACTACAGTAGGAAAAAGGCCATATATAACTTTCAGTGAAATGTGTGTCAGTGAATTGTGTTTTCAGTGAATTGAGCTTTCAGTGATTTGTGGACAGTCATTTGACTTTCAGTGAAAATGTGCTTTCAGTGAATAGTCCTAGACTAGACCCATATAGATATATGTATACATATATATATATATATATATATCTGTATATATATATATATATATATATATATATATGTGTGTGTGTGTGTATGTTTTGGAGAAGGAATGAGGTTTAACAGAAGACAGGAATGGAATAATTTATATAATGTTGCCTAGGTTATAAGATATATGTTTGTGATGTATAATAATGTTTGTAAATGTGAACTTGTTAATATGGTTTGATTACTCTTATATGTTAAGTTTGTCTATGTTACTCGTAATAATTCAATAAAGGTGTTTAAAAAAACAGTACCAGTGGCAACAGCAGTGGAAGTAGTATCTATGGCACAATAAAAACACGTCAAACAAATAGTGACCTGAGAAACAGAAGAAATTAGACTACACAAAGCAGATTTTTCCTCATAAAAGGAAAATGCAGCTAAAATATTCCTCATACTTTTAACAATTAGTTATTGTAAATGTTAACATTAATTAGTCTGACAACTAAGAATTCTGAAAATCAAAGGTACAGAAGCATACACTTTTTTCTCCTAAACTCATTGATAGTTTTATCATCCCTGTCAGAAGGAGAAGGATTAGAATTAACAAAATAATGTATGGTAGCTGGATTAACTAAAGCTATAGCTCCTGGGTTAGGTCTGGGATTAGTGTGTAGTAACTTGAAAGACTGAGGAACTTTGTGCCTATCTACTTTCTTAAGGGCAGCAGATTAAGCTGTCAAGGAAGGACTTGAGATTTAGATACCATACTCTTCAGAATCTGAATCAGAAACCCAAAGAGAAAAAATGGATCTCTCCCTTGTGTAACTGTATGGTGATGGTGGCAGCCACTCAAGATGTGGCACAGCGAGGAGAGCCCCTCTCCATTCCCACAGACAAAGATTCCAGGGCTGTGTATTAAGTGAGAAGGAGAGCTCTATACTGTGAGATACATATAATGCATTTTCAGCACGACTCTGACCTCAGATGAAGGAAAAGTTGCTTAAGTAATTGTAAGAAGGAAATATGATTATGGCTGTTGGGGATAAGCTCACTACTCACAGAGATCTTGTGCAAAGGAGTCAAAAAAGATATAAAGAACATATGGTTTAATGCCAGCACCCCCACTCCCTCATTGGTGTAACTGTGTGACACAATCTCCTGTGGCTGTGGTGGGTTCTGTAATGAATGCCACCCCAGATTCACAGGTGTGGACACAGAATCGACATTTTGGCAGTTGACACAGAGGTAAAGGTCACAAGCTTTAATTCCTGTGGTACAAAGTTTGATTCCCTTAACCTTTATTTGCTTACTGTGTGAGCAAGACACTTAACCAGACGTTGCTCCCAGATCACCTCTGAAAAGGGACTGTGTGTCCAGTGGATCCACCTGGTTAACAAATAAAATTTAATTGGTTAATTAATTAATTAATTAATGAAAGTTATTGGGGAATGTTCATCATTATGTCACTGTTGCAGTAGAATAAGCTGTGTGGGATGTATCATGGCAAGGATCTGGCATCAGACCCATATTGAAAAGCTTTTGGGCATCTTCTTACACGCATTGTATATTCAGTGAGGCAGGAGGACATACCTGCATAAAAGTAGGTGCATGAGCACCAAAATTCACAACTTTCTTGCCATTTAACATGCGACTCCCCAGCTCTGGCCCAGTAATCAAGAAGCCTCAATTCTCACTACTGGCAACAGTGGGGGATGTACACACTGGGAGGATGACAAGTACACGCACAGTAAAGTACAAATTCCCTTAAGAGCACACAGAGACCACAGTCAGTCTGGGGCTGTTTTTTTCCCCTCTTTCTCCACACCCCCCCAGTAAGACTACCCACTGACAGCTGTAGAGTTGAGTCCTTAGCCAGGGTTCCAAGCCAATTCCTCCATCATGCTTTCTGCCTAACCATTGCTTTGTGTCCCTGCCCAAGTAGCTGACACACACACACTCTTGGAGATTTGTTTTATACACTCACACACACACACGCCCATGGAAGGCTGGCACAGGTTTACTAGCTATGCCCCCTCCTGCCCAGACTGTAAGGTAAGTTATCACTGTCACCAGAGCCCCTTATCAGCTACTTTAAGGCCTTTAACAAAGAGTGTCTAATCCTACTGTGTAATTTTACTATTAATCCGAATGGTAGTCTGACCAAGGGCAAGGCTGTTAGGAGTGGCCTACACAGTGGTACAGAATAAATATGCAAGTACTCTGAGTTTAAATATGTCTCACAGATATCAGCCACAAAGATAGGCTTAAATATATTTAATACTAAATAATAAAAGAACAAGAAAATACTCAGCAAATCATCACAGTTAACTTCAGCATTGAAAATCACAGGAGATATTTAAAACAACATTGCAAGACAGTCTCAAATACAGAAAACAATTAAACTAATCTCCATTGTATTCCTAACTATATCTAAAAGATTTTACTGTATCCTAGTTAACTTACAGCAAGGCAAGCCAGATGTGGTGAGTGGATGTTTCCAGAGGATGCTGCCATGTCAAAAGACAAAATACTAAATGCTCAGTCACTTTCTCAGAGAGCTCTTAAGTTAATATCAAATATTACTGCTGGGATACTGGCAGCATGACATCACTTTTTGCCACTTGACTTCAGTTCCCAGCTCAACAACCATTACCAGAAACTGCTAGCATTTAGCATCTCCCTGTGAAAATACATAGCCTTCAGATGTCTGCAACTGCTGGAAGACAAAACAGTAAAATCATTACAAAACAGTGCAGAAGGCTCCCTAGTTTTAGACATTCTGTCTTCTTGCTGCACTGAAACTGCATTCAGTTCATTTCCCTACCAGATTCCATATCTTGAATCTCTTTAGGGAAGGAGGAATACATTTTCTTTTACCAGAAACTGTTTAACAAAAAGCGTCAATACCCTGCACAGTTACTGTACGTAGAGTGGGTTACAACTTTTGCCATTACTGTTGTTCCTAATTTGTGTTATTGTTACTGTTGCTATTTGTTTCAGGATGAATTTTCCTTTTTTACACGTAGACGCAAGAAAGTCCTGTAGATTTTTAGTCACTCTGATTACTTTTATAGTTCCCTCTAAAAGTGATTAGCATATATGTAGCCAGAATTACTTTGTGAGAGGGCTTAGAGCTTTGGGAAGCTGGCCAGGTGCTGTATCCTTGGCAGCAGCAAAGAATTTGAACATATGCTGATGTTCATCGTGTTTCACTGTTGCAGTCATGACTGTGGGGTTCTCCCCTGCTGGCAGGTAGTCCTCTGTCGGCCAGAATCCCAAAGTCTGGGTTTGGCGTCGGCTGCTCAGTCATGCTCCCTGACGTCAGAGCGCCAGGAGTGCAAAGCTGACAGCCGACGCCATGTTCTTCAGTCTTTCTTGCCGTGTGGTGATAGCAGTTCGCAAGTGCCGGTTGGCTGACTCCTGACAATTTTTTATAAATGTACTTCAGTCCGATGACTTTCTTCTCCTACTCAAAGCTAAGTACCCCGTTGGGGAAACTTTTTTTCTTGCTCCAGTCCGATGTCAGAAAAAGTTAATAATTGTATTTCATGTGGGAAGCAAATACCTCATAAGGATTTTCATTCTTACTGTATTCCTTGCTTAGGCCCTGACCACGACGTAGCTAGTTGTCGGTTTTGTGCTAGATTCAATCAACGTACGATTTTGCATTTCATTACTTCGGTAGGCGTTTTAATTATAAAATGTCATCGGATACGGTTCCGGCTAACGGAGTTCACAAACGACACAAGGATAAAGACAGACATCCGAGGTCCAAATCAGACGATGTTGTACAAGCAGAGCCAGCTTCAGGTTCGGCCGTCGTCAGTGAGGCGCTTTTGCAGCCCCTGTCATTGGCCATTTCGGAACCAATGGCCGAAACGGACTCCCACGAGGAGCCAACTTGGCCTTTGAATATTTCTGTTGCAGGACCTTCGGACAATGCTCCTTCGGATGGGTCTGGAGCCGCTGTGCAGGTACCGGCTTCCGAAGGGGTTTTCAGGCCTACTCAGCTTCTAATAAAGGCAAAGACAAAGGCAAAGACTCCTTCCAAATCAAAGACTGCAGCCCAGGCCTCTTCTGATCCGGTACCCAAGTCTCAGAAACAGTTACTTAAGATGGCGGAGGATTTACTTACTATGATTAGGGGTTCACATCCCCCTCCAGATAAAAGGCCAAGGCAGGAAGTGTATTATGACTCCTCTGATCAGGCTTCTGTTTCTTCAGTTTCATCTTCTGACCAGGAATATTCTTTCCCTCCTTATGAGGATTCTGATGCTGAGAAATCCTTTCCTTCAGCTTCTCCCCCTGTGGATTTTTCTTTTGGGGAAACTTTGCATGAAATGAGGGAACATTTTCACTGGGAAGGACAGGAGTACTTGGAATCTAAGAAAAGACTAAGGGATTTTCTTCTTCTTCCCCAACATAGACCCCTGGTTATTCCTCCTATTTTGGATATTGTGGATGATGCTTTTTTGGAGGCTAACTTAACTCCTGACTCTTTTCCTCCAGCTCCTGTTAAGCCAGACAGATATTATAGGGTTCCTGATTCCCACCAGTTTTTATACAAGAATCCTACTGCTGATCCTGAAACCATTTCTCAGGGTCCTAAGGGGGTTAAGGCCGCTACTGCTAAAAACCCCATTCCCTCTGAGAAGGATTCCAGATCTTTAGAAAGATGGGGCAAAAAAGTGTACACTTCTGCTACTTTATCTATTAGGGCTTTAAACTGTCAGTTTCATATGCTGAAATACCAGCAATTTCTTCTGTCTGTTTTAAAACAAAAGCTGACTTCCATTTCCGCCTGTGCAGATGATAAGGAATTACATGACTTAATGCATGCCACTGAACAAGTTGGGAAGCATGGTTTACACTGTGGATTTGATGCCTTGGAGGCTTCTTGTAGGGCTGCCGCCTCTGGCACAGTCATTAGAAGGCATGCATGGTTAAAGGAACAAAACTTGCCAGATCAAGTAAAAGCTAAATTATTGGATGCTCCTGTTCAGCATAATGTTTTGTTTGGATCTAAAGCTGAAGAGGTGATGAAGATGGAGGACAAGGCAAAATCCATGCAAACAGTTAAAGATTTCTTACAAGTACAGCCACCCAGATTTAGTAGGAATTGGCCTACAAAAAATTGGTCCTTTCCCAATTCAGACAGGCCTCAGAGGGGTAGATACAGATGCTCCCGAGGAGGGCCTCAACGCAAGCCTCTTATAGACCAAGACAGTGGACTGCTTCCACCCCTAGGGGAGGAGAGGACAGGTCACAAGCTCATAGAAAACAGACTCAATGACTCCCTCTGTTGGGCTGCAGGAACTTCTTGCCTGGAAGCCTCTCTCGGAGGAAAACTTTCTCTTTTTCACCTAAACTGGACTCGTATAACCCAAGACAAGTGGGTTCTGGATGTGGTTTCAAGAGGTTACAAATTCCATTTTCATACCCTACCAAGACCAAGCGGATGGCCAGATCTTCCAAAACATCAATGGTTAGAGGCCTTAAACCAAGTGGAAGCTCTCTTGGCTATGAAAGCCATAGAACTGGTTCCACTTTCAGAGATGGGACAAGGTTTTTACTCAAGGCTCTTTCTAGTCCCCAGAAAGCAAAATTCATGGAGACCCATTCTGGATCTGTCAGTCTTGAACACTTTTCTCGAGATACCAAAATTCAAGATGCTTACTCTACAGCAGCTACTTCCAATGCTGACCAAAAATGCATGGATGGTAACTTTGGATTTAAAGGAGGCATATTTACACATTCCCATCAGGCAGGAATGCAGAAAATACCTCAGGTTCAAGGCGCGATCGAGGCACTATCAATTCTCTGCGCTGCCCTTTGGATTGTCAACTGCGCCCAGGGTCTTCACCAAATGCCTGGCTCCAGTAGTAGCTTATTGCAGACTCAAGGGAATTCAAATTTACCCTTATCTGGACGACTGTCTTATTCAGGCAGACAGCAAGGATGTCTTACTCCAGCATCTAGAATTTGTTCAGAATCTTCTCAAGTTCCTGGGATTCACTGTAAACATAAAAAAGTCAAATTTGACACCCTCACAACAGATAATTTTTCTGGGTGCTTTTCTAAACACAACAACCCAGATGGCATTTCTGACATACGAAAAACAATTACAGTTGGCTTCAACTTTCAAAACCTTGGCAACATTAACTCAGCTATCTGCAAGGAAATTCATGCAGGCTTTGGGTTACATGGCCTCCTGCATCCTTCTCATACCATATGCAAGACTACATATGAGGAAAATACAGTGGTACCTAAAAAGTGTATGGTCTCAGCATTGCCACAGTTTAGACATACAGATCACTGTCCTGCCTTGTCTTCAAAAGGAATTCCTTTGGTGGTCCAAGGCATGTACTCTAAACAAAGGAAAACCCTTCAGTCTGCCTCCAGCCACTCAGATACTAACCACGGACGCCTCAGATTATGCATGGGGAGCTCATTTTCAGGGCATCTGTCTACAGGGCCTTGGGACAAAGGATCAGAAGCACCTGCATATCAATTTAAAGGAAATGTTAGCCATTCAGAAAGCTCTATTGGCCTTCAGGAATCTTCTACAACCAGGACAACTACTGATACGGACAGACAACACCACAGTTATGTGGTACATAAACAAGCAAGAGGGATCTTATTCCTATCCCCTTTGCAGACTAGCCATGAATCTATGGAACACAGCTCTAGCTTGCAAACTGGACCTTCAAGCTCAGTTTCTACCAGGGAAGCAAAACTTCTTGGCAGACAGTCTGAGCAGAAACCTGTCGGACCCACACGAATGGATGCTGGACACCTTAATATTCAAGATGATTACAGCAGTCTGGGGATGTCCTCACATAGACCTCTTTGCATCCCACCTCAATCATCAACTACAGATTTTTTGCACCAGGACATTCCATGAACTAGCTTGGAAAGTGGATGCACTATCATTCAGTTGGAGAAACCTCTCTGGGTATGCCTTCCCATCTCTACCTCTTCTTCCAAGGGTATTATTAAAGATCAAACAGGACAAGCCCAAGATGATAATCTTGCTGGCCCCAAATTGGTCTCGACAGTTTTGGTACCCAACACTGACAAACCTTTGTCTGGAGCCCCCTTGGGTTTTACCACAGACTCCGAACCTTCTGTCCCAACATCAGGGTCAGGGTCTGCACTCCCATGTCAAAACTCTCAACCTGGCGGCCTGGTTAATCCAGGGTCTATGATTCATTCTCTCCTACCCAAGCGGGTTATGGATGTCATTTTAGAAGCCAGACGTCCTAGCACTAGAAAATCTTATGCAGGAAAATGGAAAAGATTTTGTTCCTGGATGCAGGCTCGGGATTCAGATCCTCTTATTCCTAACATTTCTCTGATTTTACTTTACCTGACAGACCTCTTACATAAGGGTCTCTCTTTATCTTCCATAAAGATACATGCCTCTGCTATTTCTGCTCATTATAATACAGACCCTCCAATCTTTTCCCACCAGCTCATGAGACAGTTTCTCAAAGGAGCTAAGAACTTAAGGCCCCCTAGATCTCCACCCATTCCTGCTTGGGATCTCAACTATGTTTTGGAAAAACTCACCTTACCTCCTTTTGAGCCTGCTGCCACATCTGACATCAAGTTTTTATCTTGGAAGACAGCCATCCTGTTAGCTCTGACCTCTGCCAGGAGAGTTTCGGAGTAGCAAGCACTCATGGCTGTGGAACCTTATATTATTTTTCATCAAGACAGGGTGTCTTTAAGGACCAATCCTACTTTCATGCCTAAGGTGGTTTCCAAAGTGGCTTTAAATCAAACTATTCACTTGCCAACTTTTTCCCCACTCCTCAAAATAAGGGGGAAAGGATCTTGCATTCCTTGGATGTACACAGACAACTACATTTTTACCTGGACAGAACCAAGGACATCAGGAAATCAGAGCAATTGTTTGTTTCTTATGCTTCAAGTTCCCAAGGTAAAGCTATTTCAAAACAGAACATTTCTAAATGGATTGCTTATGGAATCAGATTTTGCTATTCACACCATGGAAAGCAAATCCCAGGGAGTATAAGGACTCACTCTACCAGAGCTGCTGCCACTTCAGCTGCTTTCCTCAGGGGAGTTCCTACCAAGGACATTTTGGAAGCTGCAACTTGGAGTTCAGTGCATACTTTTTCTAAGCACTACAATCTACCTCTTTACTCTAAGTCTAGGGCAGGCTTTGCTTCTGCTGTCTTGCAGGGCCTTTTAGCTGCCCCCTCTACTGTATGACCACCTCCCTTTTATTCTGCTTTGGGATTCAACCCTACAGTCATGACTGCAGCAGTGAAACACGATGAACATAGTACAGTTGTGTACACTTACCATAAATGTAGATGTTCGAGTGTTTTCACTGTTGCAGTCTGGGTTTCTCTCCCTCCTGTCCCCTCTTATTCTTTCTTTTGTGTGGTTCCTTTTTTCACCCTTCTTCTGAGGTGTATTTGCAAAGGGTATGGGATCTTACTCATTTTGGAACACCTGACATCTGGGGCAAGAAAAACTGGAGAACATGGCGTCGGCTGCCAGCTTTGTACTCCTGGCACTCTGACATAAGGGAGCATGGCTGAGCAGCCGACCCTGGACCCGGACTTTGGGATTCTGTCCAACCGCGGACTGCCTGCCAGCAGGGGAGAACCCCACAGTCATGACTGCAACAGTGAAGACACTCGAACATCTACATAAGTGTACACAACTGTACTTTATGGGTAAGTGCAACTTACACAACTGTTATTTAACCACAGTAACTAAGTAAAACCTCTTCATGTACCTCTGTATGTTTTTACTACTGTAATACAGAACTGAGTTGATTACAATGACATCTAACCAGCTGGGCTTTTCATCCATTTTGATGGAATGATTTGTTATTGGGTATTGAGTAAGGGTGGCCACAGTGGTGCAGCGGTTAGCATTGCCACCTCACAGCAAGAGGTTCTCCAGTTCGATCATCGGCTGGGTTGCCTTCTGTGTGGAGTCTGCATGTCCTCCCTGTGGTCTCGTGAGTTTTCCTCGGGTGCCCCGGTTTCCTCCCACATCCAAAAGACATGCTGTAGGTGGATTGGACACTCCAAATTGGTCCTAGGCATGAGTGCATGTGTGTGTGTGCTTTCTGTGGAAGGTTGGGTGCCAGGCTGGCAACTCAACACCATAAAACTCCACTGCCAGTCATGAGTGGACAGGTGTTCTGCTGTGGCAACTCCTAACCGGGAAAAGCTGAAAGAAGAAGATGATTTGTTATTGGGTAAAATGGATGTTCAACCAAGTTTCATACAAAATATCAGGCAGAAGCCTACACTCCTTTTCTAAACTTAATAGATTTATCATCCTTGTCAGAAGGAGAAGGATTAGAATTAACAATTGAGTTGCTCAGAGCAGTAGGCAGAATCAAATAGCCACCTATCTGTTTTGTTTTTCTGAACTATCCAGAAATCAAACTGATAGTCTGTTTTGTTTTAGACTACCGTACAATTGGAGTTTGTTAAATTGGCAGATTTACTATGCTTTTTTTTTTTTTTACAGAAAGCATTGTAGATCTGCAAAAAAAAAATAGAAAAAAAGACATCATGATCAGAAAAAGAGGGCATTCCCCTTTGTATGGTGTAACAACGATGTCACAAAATGAGCAGGGTTATGGGAGATGCAAGCAGTGTGGCGTAAGTGCGGTTTTAGCCACAACAAAAAGTGGCAACCTTAGAATCAAACCTTGCCTTTAATCCCACACACTGTCAGATCTATTAACTTTTTTTTTAAACTTTAATTTATGTATACTCACACACCCACAAATTGTATAAATGTATGTATCATTGCATATCACTCTACATATGTATGTAATTTTACATGATAGTTTCTGGTTAAGGGTGGTATACTTTGGAATAGATTTCAGTTTATAGATGTGGGTGCCACTACTGATAGAAGGAATATTCAGCATTAATACTTAACTGACTTCTAATGTCAGATACTGAATATTTCCAGTTCTTTACTACTACAACTGCTTGTCTAACAGACCTCCAAACAGTTAAGTAAGGAGTGCCATAATTGTATCCCATTGCATGACTGTGCTGACTATTATGCTAATGTACTCCATTAGTACACTCTATCATTAATAATACATACTGTTGCCAGTACATCTGTCCTATGTATGTCTGAAGCAGTTCGCTACAGATGATATTGTCTGTCAGCCTTACATGTAGGCAGAAAAGATATAGTGCTGTAGTAGCAATGTGTACAAACCTTCAGGTTTGAGTCTGTGAGTCTGACATGGCAGCAGTTGTACATAAAACATGGCAGGAACAAGACGTGCAATTAAAATGTTTGAAGAGAACTTCCTATGCAACTTCTCTTTGCATCAGTTCATATGCATGGAATTCGTATAGACAATCCCAATAAAAACATTTTACTTAAACCTACATGTTCATTGGCAGATTATAACGTAGATGAGATGGGCAGTGACCAGGGCCCACAGCTGTTTAGCCCATGGCCAGCCAAGACAACAGTACAACAGAATAAAATGATTTAAAAAAAAAACCTCTTCCCACCCCACCCCACCCAAAAGTAGTAGAGCAGTACTCGCTCTCCACCATGCATGCTGGAATACAAACAGGAAAGCACAGAATCTGAACCTCTAGATTTCTTGAGCATGCATGTTCTGCAGGAGAGCTGAACTTGTAGATTGGAATAAAGTGTGTTTGCTGATCCAAAATCTCTCTACTCTCTTAAGAAAGGTTTTGTGTGTGTGTGTATATGTATGTAAATGACTTGCTCAGAGCAGTAGGTAGAATCAAACCCTGCATTTTGGCTATAGGAGGTAGGAACCCTTAATCCTCCACACTAACTGCCAGACCTACTAACGGCTTTTTTTCCCCTTTGGTAAATCACTGAGGTTTACAGTCAGTCATTAGATTTTCATAGTTTTTGAGGTTAACAAAATGCATGCGTTATCCTTTTGTTAACCAGGTTAGTCCCACTAGGCTGGTGGTCTCTTTTCAGGGAAGACCTAAGATGGTATTTATACTACTAGGGGAAATTTGTAACAGTTGTGGTGCGTGTGGCTGTAGAGTGAGAGCATCCATTCTGGCAAAGTGGCAGCCAGGAGAATGGCACATATACAGTGCAATTTATTTATGGAATTGAAGGGAGAGGAGCAACAACAGGAAGAAGTGATCATTACAACTCCCACTTGGCCAGGAAGGTTGAAGGATGATTTATTAGTAGATCTAGTTCATCAGAGTGAGTCAGAGACGGGGAAGAATTTATCTTGGGTGAAATGATGAAAAGAATATATACAAGGATGGACAAGAACTTGAGGAAATTGTTTGTAGAAGTGGTCAGAGAACAGACAGAAAAAAGAAGAGAAAGGTAGAAGACAAAAGAAATGGACAAGAAGAAGTATATAGCTAAAATTCAGAGTAAAAAACAAGAAATGGACAAGTATGAAATAATGGGACAAGTTTGTTGTGCCTTTGGGAATCAAGGCACATGAGGTAAGAGCATTTATTTTGATTAAAAAGACACATATTGTGACATTTTCTTTGGGACTGCTGCAGTGTTATACTCTCAAAAAATTTTCTGAAAAAAGAAAAGGCATGTATCTATGGAATAAATGTACTGTAAGGACTTTCATGAGACACAAGAAAGTTAACATACAGTTTCAAACAGAAACTGAAAGAGAAACTGTTACACATTATTTATTAAAGAACTTTTGCAAAGAAGTGGACATTTCTAACGTATTTGATAGAGGACTTTGGTTAGGGGCCTTGAGATTGTAATGGGATTTTGAAAATGGAAAAATTGTACATATTCCTTGCAGGATTAATGTTGAAGGTCATAGATCTGTTAAGTATTGAGGACAACAATTTTGTTTTGTGGGAGGGAGGGACGGACATTTTGTAAGTAATTGTGAAAGGAAGAAATGTTATTTATGTGGGGAGATGGGTCATGATGCAGAAAAGTGAAATGAATTGTTATAAATGCAAACAAACAGGTCATTTTAAGAGAAAAAGAAAAATACAGAACTTAATGTAGAGGGACAGATTATAGAAAAAGCAAATAGCAAAGAACAATTACAACAAAAAGAAGAACAAAAAAATGCATAAAAAGAAGCAAAAAGACATTTATACACAAGATGAAAATAAGTAATAAACAAAAAGTAGAAGGGAAAATCGAAAGTGTGTCAGAGATAAGTCTGGAGAAGATACAGATTGGAAAATAGTTTAACTTTTTAACTTTTTCCAATCAAATTATTCTTTTTAAGATAAGAAAATGAAATTCTAAGGTGTGAGTTTGAAAGTAGGAAATAATGGAAATGGATAAATAATTTATTACAAATTAAGGAGAAAATAAGCAAACAGTCTTGGAATTTTATATATCAGTGTCAATAGTATAAAAAATGTAGTAAGAAGGACTGTGGTGTTAGTGTGGTGTAATGGGTCTACTACTAATGCCCGAAACGACGATTTCCCGACAGAAAACTCCCCGACGCCAGATGACCGACAGGTAAGTGTACCGACAGGGTGATTTGCCGACAGCGGAAAGACCGACAAGGGGAGTTAGGAGCGGTCAGGTAAGTGCTCGAGATTGTGGGATGTCGGGTTAGGCTGTGGGAAAGGTGAGTGTGTGTTCGTGTTGGAGGTATGGTTCGGGTAAGGTAAGTGTGTGCTAGTGAGGGACTGTAGTTTAGCGGGTTAAGTGAGTTAGGTTAGGGTGCAGGTAGGTGAAGTGTGCGTTAGTGACTTTGAGGCTAGGGGTGGGTTAAGTGAGTTAGGTTAGGGTGCAGGTAGGTGATGTGCGTTTAGTCGAGGAGAGGCTAGGGGTGGGTTAAGTGAGTTAGGGTTAGGGTGCAGGTAGGTGAAGTGTGCGATAGTGTCGGACCTTAGGGTTAGGGTTTGGGTCAGGGCTAGTGTGTATGCTATGTAGTGTCGCGTGTTGTTTACGCCGTGTACGGTGTAATGGTGTTCGGTGTAATGGTGTTCGGTGTTTTGCGTTGTCGGGTTTGTGTGTTGTCGGTCATCTGGCGTCGGGGAGTTTTCTGTCGGGGAATCGTCGTGTCGGTAATTAGTAGTAGACCCGGTGTAATACATGTGAGTTAGATTTAATAGTCTTAGAGGATATTACAGGTTTAACAAAAAGAAAGTGATCCAACAGAAAATGTATGAATAGAAGACATAATATGGAATTTAGGTATAGAAACATGCTCAGGGATAGCTATATTATATAGTATGGCATTACAATTATGAATTATTCTTTGGTTGCATTAGGAAGATTAATGATAGTTGACTTTAGGTGGGAAGGAAAACTTTATAGATTGACAGCAATTTATGCTTATGTAATATATAAAGACAAAGAGAAAATATTTAAAAAATGCTGGACTAGGTCATAGTAAATATTGATATTATAATAGAAGATTTTAATTGTGACTTAAGGCATACAAAAGCAAAAAGAGGAATCATATAAAGAAATAAAATGTGGGAATTCAGAGATATGGAATATGAATTAAAGTACATATAGAAGAGGAAGATTGAAAAAAGAAATATATATATATGTTTCTAAAACCCAAAACTAGTAATAGAAGTTTTAGTAGAAACAAGATTTTTGGATAATTTGGTTATATGGATAGAAATAGAAGAGAATAAAGAACATGTGCAAATTGGGAGAGGAATAAAGATAAATGAAAAGATGGAATGAGAAAGGTAAAAAGATATAATGGAGTTATGGAGAGATCATTTGACTATGAAAGATTTTTGTGATAATTGGTCAGAACGTTGGATACTATTTAAAGAGAAATATAAAATAATGCATTTAATCTGTGAAAATAGAATAATACAAACAGAAAAAAAAAGAATACAAAGAAACGAAAATCTGTATTAGACAAACTGGATAGAAATGAAAAGGAATATTTTAGAAAAGAAGAAGGGATTTGCCAAAAAATCAAGAAAAGTTGATTTATTACATCAGCAAAAATAATTTTACAAAGAAATAATGAAGAGGTATCACCATATTTGAGTAAAAAAAAGTAAAGGAAGAAAGTGAAATGTTGAGAGACAAGATGGAAAAGTTTAAAGAGAACAAAGAAATATGCATATTGTAATGCAGTATGTTAAAAAGATGGTAAAAAGGAGATATAAAGAAAAATAATTGGAGAATAAAGCAGTTTACAGAAGAAACTAGTAAAGAATTGGAAAAACAATTTACAATTATGGACTTCGAGATCATAATGAGGAAAATAAATATAAATTCAGCAGCAGGATTAGATGGTATAGGATATTTAATCTATAAGAATTTGATACAATGGCAAAAAGAAATTTTAGTGGAACTGTTTAATAAATTACTAAATTATAGAATTTATTATGCAAAAATATGTAGAAGACTTATGACATTTATATGGAAAAAGTAGAGAAGAGTGAAATAAAAAACTGGAGACCAGTAATGTTGAATAACATGGATTATAAGATACTTATGAAGTTAATACAACAAAAGGCTGGAGCATAAATTGGAATATCTAATCTAAGAAGGCATTTATGGGGTTAAGGAAAATGAAGACAAGCATTGTTAATGATAATTAAGAAAAAGGTGGATGACATCAAAAAAGAACAAAAGGAAGCAAAATTAATGGTGGCTGATATAAACAAAACATTTAATTCAATACAGCATGAAATATGGCAAAGAATGGAAGGCTATAACTATATTACACAAATTAAAATAAGTATCTGGGAGAATCTATAAAAATTTTAATATTAGGATATTAGTAAGTGGTTGGTTAAGTGAAGAAATTGAGATGAATAAAGCAAGGGGATGACAATCAAAATGTTGCACCTGCAATGTGCGAATGTGTAATCCCAAAAGCAAGTATTCAACATTTCAACTGAGTAAAAAAAAAGTTGAAGTCACAACAGCAAATGCACACTCTGGCCATTTTTTTCATCATAATCATACATGTGATATGTACACAGTCAATAAACTGGCTGTAACTACTGAACATGGATATAGATGGATTATAATGAAAACAAACTGAGTAGTCTTTATTGATTCACAGATTTTGTTTTACTGCTTAGTGGAAATATTAAAACCTACACATTTCAAACATACTCTAAATGTTGCTCTATTAAACAAATATAATTTAAAACAATCAGGAAGGAGAATCAAAGCACACATGCATTTAGAATGGTCCTAAAAATGTGTGCAGGTGAGGGGAGCATGGTTTGAAAACAGCCCATGGCCCAAGATACATTTAGTCCACCACAGTATATGTTTATGGAAACTTATGATTTGCAAACAGTGTCATTCCTTTAGTTATTGTCAGCCTTAATTACCTGTATGCAGTATAGCCGCACTGTACTAGACAAAGGAAACCACTTCAGCAATTGTTATCTGGCAGTTGTACAGCCTGTTTCTGTAAACAGTTGCCATTTGCCATGGTGTACACGTAGTCATAAAAGGAATTTAAAATGACACGGTTACCTTTGTAACACTTGACTGTTAAATCTCATGAATGCATTACTTTATGCTTGCTTTAAATGCATTTTTTGCCATTAACAGAGATTTTAGTTTTAGCTGATTTTTTAGCTCAGTTTTAAGCAGAATACATTTTTAAGTTTATGTCTAGTTTATCGGTTTTGTCATAGCCACATGGCTTATATAAAATATTACTTAATTAGTGATTTTTTTTTTTTTACTATATTTTGGTTTTGAAGTCTGATGAATGAAGATGAAAGCTCTTAATTTTTATACATGCCATGTGGTACATGTTTAAGTCTATTCTTGATAGCTAATGAATTCTTTTTACATGCATGTCTTTAGTTTTCTATATTACAAGTCAGAAAAAAGATATCTTTGCACTCCTGAAAACATGCATGAGTTGGGGCACTATACTATGTATGTGAATCTGATGGTTCTCTTTCACTTTCTCATCTGCTACCCAGTTCTGTCTAACACTTGTGCACCTTTCACCAGTGTGTTAGACTATTACTAACGTACAGATCTCACCTTAGTTCTTAATATGCAGGTCAATTTAAAGGACACAAAACCATTATCAGGGCGCATACCTCCAAAGTTAAGTCGGGTTGAGATTGTTGATATGCCTTGGTATTTTAAAACACCTCATTTTCAAGAATTTATTTATTCATTATTTATTTATTTGTTGTTGACCGGGAAAGTCCGACTAGGACAGAGCCTATTTTCAGTGGTGGCCCAGGGATAAACACTCCAAATGCATGTCTTTGGAATGCAGTAGGAAACTTGAGTACCCGGAGGAAACCCACATGAATGCAGGGAGGAACATGCAGACTCCACACAGATGGCATCTCAGCTGAGAATCGAACCCGAGAACTTCTTGCTGTGAGGTGACAACATTACCCACTGCAACACTGCACCCAAATGGGATGACTATGCATTTTTTGGCATTTAGCTTGAGACCATGACTTTGACTCCAGGTGTCCGTCTCAATAAGGCCCTTTTGGAGAATGTCCGTGTCAGCTGGAGAGTCAATTATGGTTCCCAGTTAGCAGTCATCGGCGAACTTGGTTAGCCATAGTCCTCCTGTTTTTGCCTGTACTTCTAAAAAGTATATGCCGAACAGTAGGGGTCCCAGGACCAATCCTTGTGGGACACCACTTATGACTGGTTTAGAGTCGGACCTGGAGCCCACTATTCTTACTGTGTGAGTTCTGTCTGTAAGCCAGTTGGCAACCCATCTCATGACGTAGGGGTTTATGTTCAGGCTGGTGAAGTTTTCTATAATTCCAGAGTGGGGAATGGTATCAAAAACCTTGGCGAGGTCAAGGTAGGCTGTGTGAACTACCTTCCCCTCATCTATGACCTTGGTGACTGTCTCAAAGAAGTCAACCAGGTTTAGTAGGCATGATCTGCCCTTAACAAAGCCGAACTGGGTCGGGTCAAGTGTTTGGAGGTTCCCAATGTCTTTGTTAATGAGTTCCATGATGATGAGCTCCATAGCCTTGCAGACCAGGCTAGTCAGGCTTATGGGGCGATAGTTACCAGGGTCAGTTGTGGCCCCTCCTTTGTGGAGTGGAATAACCGTTGCTGTGTGCCATTCTATGGGCACTTAGTCTGTGGAGAGGCTGAAGCTGAACAGTGTGTTTAGGTGGGGGGGGTTAGTTCGTTCTGTAGTTTGTGCAAGATGCAGCCTGGGACACCATCTGGCCCCACTGACGCTGTGCTTTTGGCTTTTGAAAGGGCTGTTTTCACCTGTGCATCTTTGATTTCCGGGACACTACACTTTTCCGGTATTGTTGTGGGCCCTTTTGGGGGTGAGAGGGGGGTGAAGTTTGCACTGAATCTATCTGCCAGGATGTTGGCAATGTCAGTGGGTTCAGTACATTTTGTGCTATTCTGCACTAGTTCAGAGCATATCTGCAAGTTGCCACTTAGATTCTTGACATAGCTAAAGAAGGCTTTGTGGTTATCTTTCGAATCCTTGGCTATTTTTCTTTCAAAGTTAGCCTTGGAGGAATTTATGAGGGACCTTAGTTTCTTACTGATACTGATCAGGGATGTCTTTCCTTCTTGGGAGTTGCTTTTTTTCTGAACTAGTTTCCTCCTTCTATTGTATAGCCTGTTTATGGCAGGTGTCCACCAGACTGGTTTCCTTCTCTTCTATAGTATGGCCCTCAGCCTTTCCCTTGTTCTCTGCTGTTAGACTGTATAGCTGCATTATGCAAATCATGTTTAAAAATGGCCACACCATCTCACTGTGGCATTTTATCACAGCAACTGTGCAAGAAAACAGATGGAGACAATTAGCAACTGAACCCAGCCTTTTGTGACGGGGCAAACATGCATACCCATCCTAGTTCATAGGTTCATAGATTAGTACTAAGCTAACTGTCTTTGCAAGCCATTTTAAGCCTAGCCAATTATCCTTTGCACTAGCTCAGAGCATATCTGCAAGTATTCTGTGAACAAGTATAACAGCAAAGAAAGTACTACCCGAGCCGGCTGATTGCATGAAGCAGTGGACCACTTGAGTAAACATTGATATTCCAGGATATAGTGTGTTGCCAGTTATGCACACAAGCAGTTGTTTACTTCTGCAATGGGGTATCCATATGACATTCCCAACAGCAATGCAAGCACCATTGATGGAAACAAAGTGAGGTGACTGCTGGGTCATGTTAAAATGACAAATGGACATATACTGCAGAAGAAATAGTAAAAAGGGTGCTTCCTTAGACCTTTCTAGCTTGAAATCAAATTTTAACTGATAAACTAAAAATGAATGAAGTTTAACATGCCATTCTTGGCTGCTGTCTCCCTCGATGTTTTTCACATCATTATCGCTATCTCCACATGAATGGTATGTATCCTGTAATGGTTAAAATTAATAGCATCCCAGCAGTATCCAGTTACCTAAAATCGCATCAGAGTACTCAGAAACACCGCAACTGTCTCTGCTGACAGATGTCACAGAAGTCACTACCATGATATCAGAAGATTAAAGGGAATTTTACAAAAACTTTGTGGAAAGTGAAATAACTTTCAAACTAATGTTATCACAGATTAATTGGAAACAAAAGATATTACTGAACTTCTGATGTTCTGAGTGACACATAAGTGCATGTAAATCTGAATGCATCACTTTAAGTTTAACCACAGCAAAGTAATAGATTTTAGTTCTTAGAAAGCTATAGCAGGTACAGCATGCAGGACTGAAGCAAGTCAAAGTAACCACTTTACTGTAACATTTTCTTCCAGGTGTGTCTTTCCATGTGCTCATCCACCATGAAAGAGATGGATCTCGTTTCTTTCCTGTGATAGTTTTGGAAGCAGTTTCTTGCTTATTCAAATGCTCATAAGAAGATATTATGTCTATATAATTTTCAGTGTAAATTTGAAGCCCCAGCCTTACTGAATGTTGCTGTAAGTAGGGAGTCTAGCTTGATATATCATTAATGACAAAAAGGTTATTTGCATGCTGACAGGACTTTCATTTATCTGATTAACCCAACTCACTAAAACTGAACTTCGGTGTCATAGTTGATGGGTACTGTTTACCCCTCAGCAAAGCATTCTCCCTCCACATCTTTAAAAATGCAAACTGTGTGCTTGAAACATCAAGAACAGCAGACTTGTAGGTTCAGACTATCATGTGAGACAGGTGACGTACGTTAGAATGACCTGCAGGTTCATTTAATAATGTCCTTTGACTTCAATAATTGGGAAGCCTTGTGAATGCTACTCACTGGATTTGGCTGCCTTGCAATTTTTTTGTTCTGAACCTTAGTCATCCACTACCATGCAGAAGCAGTAGACATTATCAGTTGACCAATCCATTTAGATCATGACTGGCAGCTCAGTCCATAGATGTTTCAGTACCTATTGGCTACCTGGAGTTGCCTAGAGATATTTTTCATCCCTCAAAATACTCAACTTCCCAGGCTCTGGACCTCATGATAATCTTTCATAGAATGAAATTTGCTTTATACATTCGCTTCACTTTGAATAGTCTATAGGCCATAAGAGTCTAGAACAACTGTAGCTTCCCCTTCTTATTTGTTTGGCAGTACAGTATTTGCATTCTCAGCAGCAAGGGAAAATGTTGCAACCATCACTAAAAGCACTTTGCTTTCCTGCATGGAGATCAAAATTTTGATTTGTATCAGAGAATTGTTTCCCAATGTGTTGAAGATTCTACAGCAGGTCAGATAAAACTTTAACCAGAAAACTGTATATATGTCAGAGTAGAAAATGTTTTCCTTGAAAGTGCAAGGACAATTCAGGTTCAAAATACCTACATTTCTGGATTTTTTTCTAATTTGCTTTCCAATGATTTTGCATATTTTTATATTGATTCATTGTGCTATCTTGTCAGTCCCTTTCCCTTGGGAGCCTTCTTTTAGCTTCCTGGCCTAGTGTTATTTAGGAAGTCACATGATGTGCAGGGAATGGGCACTCATGCCTCTGAATGATGGAACTGCAGAGAAAATAGCCAAATTGGGGTGAAAGGAGTCCCCTCATAGGTCAGCTGATACTATAAAAACATATTTTTACTTCCTACCTGAGTTTTGTATTGGAGTCTTTAATAAAACCTCCCTTTCATCTATTATATTCTGTTCCAAGTTTTTATCTGGAAACATTGCCCTCTTTTGGCAGCTACTTTGGCTAGAATTATATTTAAGTTGCAGGGTCTTATGTTTTAAGAAACCTACACTGTCCTGTATAGAGGCTGTGTGGCATTGTTACCCAGTCTTTCCTTTAGGCCAAAGTCATGTCAGGCATTGATTTATGTGAAGAGTTTTCACTTCCTTTTCTCATTCAGTGATTTCTTATCAGTCTCAGAAGACAATATTTTCCTTACATTTGAAGAATGAATAAAATAAGCAGTCAAACTAAGTTTTTGTTTCTTATACACCTGGCAGTTTGTAACCTCCTGTATACAAACAGATAATTTCTAAGTGGATTTCTGGTTGCATAAGGTTCCTTTATAGCTCTGCATTGGAAGTCTGTGGCCCATTTTGAGTATCAACACTGAAAACTGAACTTAGATTCCAACAAAAGCATTTATTTTAAAACTTGTTACTGTTTTAAAGTGTTTTTGTGGGGATGGGTAAGGGCCTGTTCCCCTGCACTTTAAGAGAGATGCAGTTTCACATCCCTGTTACTTACATATACTACCGCTGAGACAGTTGTAGTTTTGAGTGGGGGGAATACCATAATCTTGGATTTTTATTCAAAATTCACACTTGCAGTTCTGCATTTCTTAGGATTATAGTTTGGTGCTCAGTATTTTAGTATACTCCCTTATATTACAGTTCGGGGGACAAGTTATTCCAGACTTTTACGAGGGCCCATTTCACTAAAGCTGCAGCAGTGTCCACAGGTTATTCTGATGGTGCATTTTCAGCAGTAATTTGTGAAGTAACAGATCAGTCTGCTAAGTACACATTTACTAAACACTGTACCACAGAGCACACTTTAAAGGTTATGGCGGTTCTGTACAGCACTTATCCCAGGGATAATAGGTGTAGCCTCAACTTAGGTTTTGGATGCATAACTTTGTATTCTACCAAAGCATACACAACTGTGAAGACAAAGATGAATAAATGTCATAGTATGTTTGTATGAAGTATAGACTATAGTAGTAGAGACTGATGCATTATAATGGTAGGAGTGTTTTGTTGTGAGATGATTTTCCATGAGTAAGGTGAATGGAGACAATATTGTTGCAGCCATGTTTACCCAGGTGGTCAGTTAGAAGTAAATGCTATGGATGTTTATAAGAAAAGGCTGTATAAATGCACACTTTGTATCTCGATTCCCTAATGGCTTACAACTTGACTCATTAGTATTTCCTAGTCTCAGCCATAGTGACAGTATGGTCTGATATATGAGACAGGTGGCTTCTCAATTTACTACTCTAAGTTGAAGGAATGGTAGAGATTGACATATATTGGCACACTATTTTAATGGACTAAATATCACTGAAAATTGGCTGCAGATATGCATGTAAAACTGAAAACAAAAACAAATCATCTATCATTACTTTGAGTGGCGAGTACAACAACACAACTGTACCTCCCTCCAACCTTTCTTTTACTCTCTGTCCTGCCTTTTGTCCAGGAACACCATTGACTTCTGCTGTTTTGTTTTCATTGCCTTCCATCAAGTGCAGAGACGTATCCACCCAGGATATTAATTACAGTGGACCGGTGAGGAATACTAAATAATTAGAAATGCTAGCCGTTCATGAACATCAGGCTTCCATTGGCTCCAGACTGGCATTAGTTGTATCCTCCACTCCTGTGTAAGCACAGTCTCCACCTAAGCCTGTTTCCCAGGTGCTGCTTTACCTACCAGATGTTGCTGTTACTGGTATAGATGTTAGTACCTATGAATTTGGTGGAACGGATGTCAACCCCCAGGCATCTGCCTTATGGATGAAGATGGTTTATACGAAGACCTACTGCCAATCCCAGCATGTAATTCAAGAGATTGGCACTCTTACCCAGTTTTACAAGAGTTTAGATATACTCCAGCCAGACTTAACCTTTTAATAAACATCTTTAAAACTGTTGCTCCATCATGGCAGCCCTTTCTGATTTTTGGGCCTTCTATCCCTGATAGTTTTGGCTTTGTCCAGATTTCTTGTGCTAAGAAACCAAGAGTTATTACCCATGTAACAGCTTATGCATTCTCAGCCCCTTTGGGATCTATATTGCCCCAAGTGACAGCACATTCGGCCATCCACTTGCTGTACTTCAGTCTCAATGATCGTGCTTCATCTAAACAGACTGCAGAATTTTGTGTATCTGATTCTTCAACATCCAAAAGACCAGAGAACAGTCTATCCATAAGAATATTCACCAAATTTTTCAAAATGTAGATGAAGATAAATGCCTTCTCATTCCCACACTGAATGATTCCAATTTCAGAGAAATACTAACATTAATGCAAGAGTGGTGGATGGGCCACTGTCACCTATCTACAGAGAAGCTTCAAAAAAAGTTGTTACAGAGAAATCCTTTTGAATATTTTTTCCCATACTGAATGCTTTCTAAGACACACTTTGGCAAAACTGGGAGTACCTTGAAACTATGATCTCAGTTTTCAAGAAAACTGATTATATTTTCTACCACCAACAGGAATGGTCTGTCTTGAGTATAAGTGAAGATCCGGAGGTGGGGTGCTACCCTGTCTACACTATCCCTGATGAACTGCACTCATTCTCCAGCTGTCCGTCCTCTAGATACAGAGTTACACATTTTGGACAGTTTAGGAAGGCAAGTATTTGCAAACTCTGGCTTACCTATTAAAACTTTAAACTATTTCACTCAGTTCTTGCACTTTCAGGGAAACCTAATGGAAGTATAGCAGTCTACAGAGGAATTCCAGATATTGAGCTTAAGGAAAGGCTTAAAATATCGTCTTCCATGGCATCAACAGTTATCATCTTGATGTCTGCATAGCCTATAATGCAGCAAGTGGGTATGCCATGGTGTCAGGATCTGGTGTCACCTTGTGCTGACTCTCCTGGCTTCACTTTATCCCTTTATGCACAGCCCATTTGGGTACCCTGCAGACTAGAGATAAATGATTCATTCAAGTCTACAAAGGAGAAAGGGTAGAGTTTTACTGCTACAGGTGTAAAGTTCTCTCTTTCACAGCAGTCATCTTCCTGATCACAGACGAACCAGCAGAAACCTTGGTTCCACTGGAACAACAACCACATTCCTGACAGAGCAGCTAGCAGCTGCCCCCCCCCTCCACACACACACACACACACACAGACTTTGGTTCCTAGCAAATATGCTAGTCTAAAAACTGGGCCCTTGATATGTCCAGGGTCATGTCAGTCAACTGTATGTTGACTAGCAGCAGTCTTTACTCCCTAAGCCAATTAATGCCATAAGAAAGTGGTCAGGTGAAGGTGCTCCCTCATGCATTAATATGATTTATCCTTGCAAGTAATACATGACCAAACTAACAGCCAAAGACTGTCTTAAAATTATCTTCCCTCCTCCTGCCTGGATCTTCCCTTTTCATACTGTTCCTTAGATAGAGAGCAGTGGCAGGGAGGAAGGTGTTGGTGTTTCTCAAAAAAAAAAAAGCATCTGAGGAGTCCCCCCCCTACCAACTAGCATGGACTTTGATATTATGCCAAATTTTAGTTCCAAAAATATATTTAGACACACTGCCATTTCTAGATCTAAATGACCTGAGGATGGAGGATGTTTATCTTCAAAGAGGCCTTTTGCTTGGTCTGCTTTTGTTCTTCTTATTGTATCCAGAGTGCACTGTTTGTGCTACTTCATTCAACAGAATGTTTATTTATATGAATGTTATTGGCGTAGAGCACTGATAAAGTCTGATCAGTTTCAGTCTCAGCCCGGGGTCATAAACTGACCAGACATACAAAACAGATGAGTACAATAGCACATAAGTGCAGTAAAATAGCACAATGATAGAGTAATGCTTTGGATGCATAGTGAATGCAATGCAATAATTTACAATATGTAAGGATTTTTAATTTTATCCAGCAGTCTTCGGAAGGTTTTTGTTCTGGCTCCACGTTTGTGTTTTTATATTTTGAATTGGTTGTTCGTTTTTCCTTTTGAAACCTGGCTGGGATAGATCTACCACCAACTACTGGTGAAATGATGCACCCTACACACCATATGCCTACCAATTCCTTTGGATGGGGAAATAATTCCAACTATCTGAACAATGCAACATTACAGAGCACACTGGGCTGGCCCTTAACTCAACAAACGGTGTGTAAGTAATAGTATGAACGATGAAACTGCTATTCTTGATACACAGTATGCCCAGTGGAAGAATAATACATTTATGCTCACTTTAAATAATGACGAAGTCAATAGATCTGTGAAAGTACAAAGTTGTTTGGCTGATAAACTGAAAGAATTTGAAACGGTGTTATTAAAATATAAAAAGACACAATTGGAGAATGCATATCTACAAAAAATGTTGATTACAATTGCGTTCCCAAAGGATTTAGTCTGTGGCACTATCCTAATGGTGCCAGAGCCAATTCTCACATGTTAAAAGATTTGCAAGGTATATTCAATAAAGTGGGGTCGGATATTTTAAGACTGATCATTCACTACAATAACGAGTATTTGCAAAAATGGTCCACGCAAATGGACAGTCTTAATAAACAAATTAAAGATGATTTGATATTTGGACATTACAAAACCAACTACATGCATATTTTCCACAGAGTGGATAGCCACTGTAATGAGCTTTTACAGCAGAAAATTAACAAATTAAAAAGAGACATTGCTGACTATGAGACAGGGAAGGTGTATCCAAAACCAAAAGGTTTTCATGGCAATGGTGATACAACCAATCCGATGGTAGGAGAAGGTGCCTGCCCCAATGAAGTGAATAACAGTAACGTCAACACGCAGGCCAGCGTAGGGGGAGAAGGCCCGAGGTGATCGGAGAGGTTACGTGGATACCAGCAACAAAATCAAACATCAAGGACGTAAGTGAATTCCCTGAACAATTATGGAGGCCAGGGAGCAGTACCGAAGAAGCGACAGGGGAAATATTACCATTAATAGCCAGTACAGAGCAGGACAATTTAGGTATGACAGTGGTTAGTAATACAGCTGCAGACTTCCGCATATACAATTTTTCTGATTCAGTGATGACTGTTGAACATGCTGAATTACTATCAAAGGGGTTAACGTTTGTACCAGCCTGAAAAGCTAATATCACTGACACACTCATAGACTTAAAAATGTTTGTTAGAAGGCTTAATTTAGCAATGTGGTTTAATAATGCTTCAAATGTTATAGCAAGTGATAATTTGCGTAGATCTAGCCTATTCAATCCACCTATTCACTCTACCTTATTAATGTTCGAAAAAAGTTGTGAAAATGACATTATAAATATTGTTTGAGACATCAGCCTATACATCGGATATGTCTGTAAATGAGGAGAGGTTATTAAAAGAACTCACAGGAGATCGGAATATACGGGTAATGGAGCCCAATAAGGGGGGTGGTCTAGTTGTAATGAACAGGATTGATTATACAGCTAAAATGCATGAACTATTAATGACTGATGTTTATGAAATTGTTTTGAGAAATGAGATAGCGATTGCTTTTAGTAAAATTGATGAGCATTTGATGGATATGTTATTAGAAGGGACATTAACTCAGGCTAATTATGATTTCATTCATAATACACAACCGCTAATTGTGAGTATTTTTGGAGTTCCCAAAATACATAAGGATCTGTATGACCCCCCCCCCCATTCCGCCCAATTGTGGATGCGAAGAAGTCCAAAACTTTTTCATAGGTAAATATTTGGACACAAAAAATTACAGTGTGGGATAGATAAGACTAAACAAATATGCAAGGGTTCTTGGCATTTTTTGAAGTTATTAGGGAACCTTGAGTTCAACAAGGAGGCGGTCTTAGTCACATTAGATGTGCATGATTTATTTTCCTTTATTCCACACAAAGTTGGTATAGAATGGTTTGAAGAGCAACTATATAGAAGTAGATCTGTACACAAGTGTGATGTAACTACCATGTGTGCACTTATGGAAATTGTCCTCAAAAATAATTTTTTATATTTTGAGGGACAGTATTTCAGACAAAATACTGGAGTTGCCATGGGGACATCATGTGCCCCCATGTTTGCCAACTACATTATGGCTGAATGGGAAGAAATTTACATTAAAACAAGTTCATATGCCAAATGTATGTATGCAAGATTTTTGGATGATTTGTTCCTTGCGTGGAATAGTACTATGGATGAGCTAAAGCAGTTCTTGAATTATGTGAATGATACAGTTTCCTTTTTACAATTTTCTTATAATATTGACCAGCACAAATTTGTGTTTCTGGATGTAGAGGTGAGCAAAAATTATCAAGACGGCCGATATGAGTCAAACATACATAGAAAACCTACGTTTTCTAATACATATTTACATTATACCAGTATTCATCCCACACAGCAGAAAAAGCTGTTGTTAAGGGCCAGTTCATAAGACTGGCCCGGATGATATCTAATGAAAATAATTTTTTGAATGAGTGTGGGAAAGTAGTGAATATGTTTTTAAAGAGAGGCTATCCGGAAAGCTTTGTTTGATATTTTAGTTGACCTATGATAGCTCCCTCCTTTCCTTTATCTGATATCTCTCTCTGGAGCCTCTACTGCATTAAACTGACTGGCCACTAGGTGGCACTCCTCTACCTTCTTACTGTCCCCACTTCTTTGCCCACACCTTCCTTATCTCCCCTATACAGCCCCCTGACATCTTTCCTCTACTCTCTCCCTCACCACTGTCCCAGGACTACCTACCCACTCTTCGCTTTGCAAACACCTTTTTTCTATCCTTTTTAAGCCCCCTACCTTCTCTCTCTGTCCTTCATCTACATATCTACTCACCACTCCACTTCTCGGCAGTCTTTCTTCCTCCTACATATCTCTGCAAAACTTACCTTGACTATCTCTCTTTACTGATTGTCTTCCTCACTTTCTCCTCCTTTGGCTCTACCTGCTCCATTCGCCCTGCGGGCTCACTCCGCTCCCCTACCCTGCCCCCAAATCTCACCCACCCCCAGCACCTCTACATTTATTCCTAACAGACCCCTCCTACCATATCTTTTATCCAATCACAGTCCTCTTATTATTACCCCTCCCCAGATTCATTATCAAATTATAGTCCTCATCTTATTTCCCCACCTACTCTTACTTCTCCCACTCCACTTCCTACACCTAAATACACTTAGTCTTCCCCTGTGCTGTCCACAATTCTAGCTCTCCCCTTCCACTTCTACACCTTCCCTCCTCAACTAGCATATTAACTCCCATTACACTTCTCTCTTCATTACCCCACCCATTCTAAACATGCCCTCCCAAATCCCCTTTACTATCAGACTCCCCTGCTCCCTTCTCATCTTACTAATTCCTCTGTATCTTGCTACTTCTTACTCCTATAAAGCTTCCTCACTCCTACCTCCTACTCAAACTATCCCTAACACTCAACTACAATCTCTTCTACTCTCTCACTTCTACTCCATATCCTCCTCCCTTATTCCACCCAACCTACTGCACCTTTTCCATCCCAAACTATTCCCCACCTCAACAAAAACTCTCTCTCTTAAACTACTGCTAACCCCAAATAACTACCTACTATACAAACCTAATATGCTAAAACTTATCACCTGTAATGTCCTAGCCTTATCTGGAGACATTCACCCTAACCCCGTCCCCTGCCTCAGTACAAACTACTCCTTCCCTCCACCCCCTTCTTCCCCCACTACAATTAACACTTTCCCCCCTTTCCCTTCTCCACCCACTTCCTCTCTTAGCACTCTTAAGATCTTCACTATCAGTGCCCAGAGCCTTAACAACAAATTTCACCATGTACAAGCCTGGATTAATCACAACCAACCTGACATCTTAGCCATCTCCGAAACCTGGCTAAAACCCCATATTACTGACTCTGAAATCTTACCTCCAGGTTACCACATCCTCAGAAGTGACCATTTAAATAAAAAAGGTGGAGGCTCTGCTCTAATCTACTCCAACCTCCTCTCCCTAATCCCTCTTCAAATCCCTACCCCTCAATTCAAAAATTCTGAAATCACAGCAAGACTTCTCTGTTTGAATAAACATAAGAATATCAGCATTATTTCCTTATATATCTCCCCTGGCAATAGTATCTCTACCCTTGAGAATATTCTTCACTGGGCCTCAACTGAAATAAAATATGAAACCTATATTCTAGGCGATGTCAATATTGACTGGAATAAAATCAACATGCCATCCCCCTCCATATCAATTAACCTTTACAACTTCACCCAAATAATCCATTCAACAACTCGTCCTAACAAAAACCACCCCCCAGGGTCTATCATAGATTGGATTCTAGTCTCCCATCCAAACAAAATCATTCTCTCTGGCACTATCCCCGACACCTTCAGTGACCATCTCCCTGCCTTCATTCATCAATCAACTAACTCCATCCAACACCAATATCATTACATTCAAACTCATAACCTTAGCAACTTCAACCCCTCAATTTTCTCTAACATTTTTAAACAAATTAACTGGCAAATCCTAAACACTGTCCCACTCGACAACGCTGTAGAGCATTTTAACTCTATCTTCCTAAATACTCTTAACGCCCTAGCCCCTCTAAGAAACAAACAAATCAAAGTCAATCCTGCTCCTTGGCTGACCAAAGAAACTAAAGAAATTATGCGTCACAGAGACAAAGCCTGGAAGCTTTATCAGAAAAATAAACTGTCTTCTGTCTTGCTCCAATACACCCAACTCCGCAATCAAGTAAAAAAACGTATCACCAAGGACAAAAAAAACTATTATAATAAACTTCAGTCCAACAACAACATTCAACATGTGTCCCACCATATTTTCACATGTTGCTAAGACTATGGGTGGACCCACAATAGTAGTATGAGGGACCCGTTTACATAGTACAGACTAGAAATCGTATACAGACTAGAAACAATGTTGATTATTTTTTATCAATCTATCATTTACAGTCTATATTAGTATTTATAGTATATTTAATAGTACGTTCAAAGTATACAAAGCATCCAAGCAATGTACACTACATTATTATTAAACAGATAATAGGTTAGTCATCTTGTCCGTAACCAATATGAACATATTGTGTACTACTTCTTCAATGTATTTTCAAGTATTTTTAAAGTACATGTATTTATTTATTAATTTTTAAAGTACATGTATTTATTTATTAATGTATATTATATATACACAAGTTATTTATATATATACATGTTATCCATTGATATAGGTATTTTTAGCATTTAACACTAGTGGCTATGGTGTATCACATCAAGTAATGATTATCTAGTGGAGTTAGTTTTATATGTATTCTTATATATTTTATCTCATAGTCAACATTTTGAAGAGTTTTATTTGACCCATCCATTTTAATCATTTAAATCAATGTAATTAATTGTGTTTGGCGCCAAATCAAGTATTTAAGATTGAGTTGATGCCTTGTAGAATGGTTCTGATGAAACCAACCTGTGTGAACTACAATAAAGATTTATCTGTTTTATACTGGCTTCGAGTGACGTGGATTTACCCTGTTCTGTCATCTTATTTTACTAGTTGGAGTGTTTCACTATTTATTTTATCTTGTCAACAACAATAAGAACCCAAAACAATTCTGGAAATCAGTCAACTCCCTTCTCCATCCTGGATCGAGGAATAATCCCTGCCCTGACTCTAGTTTAACTGACAGGGAGCTGAGCTCCCACTTCAACACCTTCTTTACTGAATCCATAGCTAAACTAACCAAAACATTCCCAAATAAAAATCCACCTAAATCCCTCTTCTCAACACCCAACAGCCCTAATAACTGTCCCCTTAATTTCCAGCTTAAACCTGTTTCCACCATTTTTATAAAACAGCTTTTATCCAAACTAAAGCCATGCTCTAATGCCCCTGACAACATACCCTCCTTCCTCAAATGCGCGGCCAAATGTATTGGTCTCTCAATTAGTATCCTGATTAACAGATCCGTAAACGAGTCATACGTAGCCAAACTCTGGTGTTCAGCCTAAATTCTACCGCTTCACAAAGGAGGCAAAAACACCACTATTTCTAACTTCCGCCCCATTGCTCTACTCTCTCCAATATCTAAAATTCTAGAAAAAAGTGTCCACCACCAAATTTTGCCCTACTTAACTCAGAATTACCTACTAACACCCACCCAGCACAGCTTCCGTCCTGGCCACAGCACCATAACTGCCTTACTATCCTTCCTAGAAACTGTGAATCAAGCCCGAGATACTGGACTTATTGTATCTACAGTACTGCTAGATCTATCTAAAGCCTTCAACACCATCTCCCATATGCACCTTCTCTCTCATCTCGCCAACCTTAATCTCTCCCCTAATACTCTATCCTGGTTCTCCAGTTACCTATCTGACAGATCTCAAGCTGTCAGATGGAAGAACTCCACCTCTTCCTTCTTGCCTACACCTACTGGTGTTCCTCAGGGGTCCATCCTCGAACCCATGCTTTTCAACATCTTTATAAATAGCCTTCACACTGTCATCCCTGACACTACAGTCATCCAATACGCTGATGACTCTATTTTAGTCTGTGCCGCCCCCAACATTCCTGAACTACTGACTAAAACTCAAATAGCTTTTTCCACTACAGAGAACTGGATGCACCTCTCCCTCAACCCCAATAAATCTAAAATACTAATTTTCCTCCCCACCAGGGTTTCCTCCTTTGACAAAAACGCTTTCAATGTCCTAAGCCAAACTAACACTGCTATAGAAGTAGTCCCCTCTGCAAAACTCCTTGGCATTACCATAGACGAACACCTCCAATTCGATCTCCACATACAACAAAACATAAAGAAAACCCACCAAAAGCTAGGTATGCTATATAGGAATAATCAATTTCTTTCCAACTCCTCTAGGCATACCCTGACAATTATCTATCTCCTACCCTCTCTTCTATATGGAGTCCCTCTTCTAACCAATCTGTCTGCTTCCAACACCTCTAAACTTGAAGCTTGCTATAAAAAGATCACTAAATTTGCCACTAAATCCAAAACCTCAACTTGCCACTGCCTTAGCCTACAATCTCTGAACTGGTTAGAACTCCCTAACCACCTAGACTATCTCCAACTAACCACCGCTCACAAATTAATATTCTTTCCAGATAAATGCCCAGTCTTAACGAACATCCTTCCCCCATACATCCCAAACAGACCTCTGAGATCTGAACACCAAAGCCTAATCTCCATTCACAAATCCAAACGTCCCGCTGGCCAACTTCTACTCCTTCTCTCTAGGTAAAAAATGGAACTCTCTCTATCCTTCACTTTGGACTATACCTAACAATGAATCCTTCAAGACCCAACTTTTCCTACACCTATCTTCCAAATGGAAATGCTCCTGCTTTCACCCTACATAAATTCTAGGGATTCTCCTCACTAAGCTGTCCATGTTCCTGCTCCACTATACTCTCAAGCTTATTTCTATTCCTCCAAAAATCAGAACTAGCAGACTTTAATTAACTCCAAGTATGTAAATATTGTAAACATCTGAAGTCCATTGGAAAAAAAATATTCTGTTTTACACTGTCTTATGATGTATATTACGTTTTTGCAGTTTCCTGAATGTATGAAACTTACTTTTGTATTTTACCTTTAACATTATGTAACCTTTATTGTATTGTATTGCTTATGGAGCTTTTCTCCCCGGGCCACCACTGAAAATGGGCACTTCTTGGCCCAGTGGACTTCCCCGGTAATCAAACTGAAAATAAAATAAACAAATAAATAAATAAAGGCAAATAGGGTTAATCCAACCTGTCCTTATACATAAGGAGATAGTGAAAGCCACAAAAGAACATAATCAAGAGGGATATAATAGAGCATTTATTACCACTTGTAGTTTGAATGCCCGATATATAACTAATGTAATTTTTAAAAATTGGTGGTTGATTTTATCTGAACCAAATATGATGGAAAAAATAGGAATAATACCTAAGGTGATATACAAAAAAGATACCATCTTTAAGCAAATATTGGAAAAGGCTACTAATACTACTTGGGTAAACAAAATCACCAGAAAGGCTCATACAGACTCTGCTACACTTTGCTGTGAAGGAATGGTTAGTTTGCTTTTATTTTTTGTATTACTGTATTGCCTTTCTATATTTTGAATACTGTAGTTTGTTTTCTTTACCTTGTGTTTTGCTTGCATTCTGTTTTAACAGCATATTAAAACTTCAAAAGAGACCACAGCTCTCTCTGTTCTGAGTCAGGCAGAATTTTTCCCGCCCTTCCACCCATTTAAGTTGTCTTGTTAAATACCACTGCCTTTCTAGTTGCCCGCCTCTTATGTTAATCTGACCATATATCTCATTTCTCTCTACTTTCACTGGCTTATGTGAGTAATCACAAAATCATCATTTTTGAAATCCCACCCCTTCAATTATTTAAATTTATTGGCCATCCTACAGTATTTCATAGTACCAAAATACAAAAGTGACCACCCTTTCAATCCATCTTGCTGTTTTAAAAATAGTAACTCTCCACTAAACCTTAACTTTTTAAACAGGTAAAACTCAAGTTACCTACTTTCACATCTAACTTCTCTAGTGCACACTGCAGAGTGCATTCTTTTCAATCTTACCTTTAAGCATCCCTGTGACTAGCACTTTCTCTAATACCTGCTGGAAAGCACTAGGAAGCCTTAAACTCATACAAACACTGAACTCTCCTTGTTAACAAGGAGAAATTAATAGTAGGCACTAAACAGCCTATAATTGCAAAGTACCTTGCTAAGGAAACAGGTCCTATACTTTACAAAGAAGAAAAAAATCCCCAAACCAGGCATGTCCAAGGGTCAGCTTCCGGTGATTTCTCCTGTCCACCTGGTGAATCTGGGCATACTGGGGCAATGCAGCAATTGCCTCATGTACACAGACAACCCTCTCCTCCTACCACCCAACACTACAACCTGTGAGAGATGCACTTACATAGCCAAAATGGAAGCAAAGCTCTCTCCACCCATGATTGTGCTAAACAGTCAAGAGGAGAAGGTTAACACCCACACTACACCTCAAGCAACACATAGCCCTTCTAAACCCGCACCACCAACACCCACATATAGCAACACTAAATCCACATATGCAGAGGCCCTTAACTGTAACCTGCCCAAGCAACAAAGACCTCTGAAGCTGAAATGCAAACAAACACCAATCACAACCAATGTGTCACATAGTTCACAACACCAGTGTGCCACCCAGCAACAGCCCCTAAGGCAAGACAATGTACCTAACACTTTAGTCATAGGTGACTCTATAGTCTGGCACACTGATGTCCCTCTCACCAGGTTGAATAAGGAGAAAATTACAGTCAGCTGCCTGTCGGGTGCCAGGATCCACCACATAATGCATGCACTCAAGTCACTCCACAACAAGTACAAATATGACTCTGTCATTGTCCATGTTGGAGTGAATGACTTGAGACGTACCTCCCTGGACTACATGAAAAGAGACATGGAAGAGCTCTCGGATCATGTGGCCCAGGCAGATATGACCCTAGCCCTGAGTAGCATCCTGTCTTCACCCAGAATGATACCACAATATAAGGATAAAATGATTGACTTCAACAATTGGCTAAGCTTATGGTGTCATTCAAAGGGGATCCAGTATCTGTCTGCCTGGGATGACATGATTGACAGACCACGATGCTTTGCCAGAGATGGTCTGCACCTGTCACCCCTGGGATTCAGGTTACTGGCTAAGGCTCTTGCCACCCCTATAGTGCCTTTTTTAGGCAAACTTCAAAGGACAAAACCACCACCATAACAGGTACAAGCATGCAAAATCTGAAGGTAATGCTACTCAATGCTTGAAGTCTAAACCTCAAAATGCACTCTCTCGAGGCACTCCTAAAAATGGAGAACATCGATATCTGTGCAGTAACTGAGACCTGATTCAAGGCTCCAGAGAGCACCCCTGCAATACCAGGCTAAAACTCTTACCACACTTTTCGGCCACCAAACCAGGACCGAAACACTAAAGGTGGAGGAGTGTCAATATTCACCAAGGATATTCACACCACCAGGCTAGTCGGCCAACACAATGTGTCTGAAATTCTCCAAGTGCAACTAACACTAGGTAAGACTGCAATCCAAATTGTAGCTTGCTACAGATCCCCCACCATACCCCAAGATTCTCACTACACCTTTCTAAACATACTGGAAAATATTAAGATAGAACCAAACACCCTAATACTGGGTGATTTTAACTACCCTGCCATTAACTGGGAAAACTACTCATGTCCCAACACCTTTGAACGGTTCTTGGAATTCATAAATTCCAACGCCCTGGATCAACTAATCCATAGTCCCACCAGGGGCTCCAATATCCTAGACCTGGTCATTACCAACATGGGAAATCAATGCTCCATACCTATGGTCACCCCTCGTTAGTCAGGTCTGACCATAAGCTAATCACCCTTAACATCCACATCCTACCCCCACCCCCCAGTAAAGAAACCACCATAAAAAACTTTTCCAAAGCCAACTTCATGCTAATCAAGTCAGAAGTGACAAACTTCATGACACCCATGCAGACAGGAACTGAAAGTTCAACTGCTGAATCCTACACTAAGGCACTGTACGAGCACATCCACTCATGCATGAATCGTGCCATCCCAAATAGAACCAAAATGCTCTCATCCAAAAAAAGGAAGCCAATCTGGTGGTCCCCTGCCATAAACAAACTTTACAACAAAAGGAAGAAACTTTTGCAGAAAAGAGGAAAATCCCAGGATGCAAAAAAACTTCCTTACCAGCCTCAGTAAGAAACTGAGATGCTCAAAATCCTCAAAAGCTAGTTACAAAAATAAAATTGCCAAATATTCCAAAGACATCCACAAAGCATTCTATAACTATGTCAAGAATCTAAATGGCAATGCTCAGATCTGCTCTGAGCTAAAACAGAATGGTATTAAATATACTGATCCGAAGGATATTGCCAATATCCTGGCAGATCGATTCAGTGCCAACTTCACCCCCTCTCACCCCCTAAATGGCCCATCTCAATACCGGAAGATTGCCAAATTCCAGTAATAACGGCCACACAGTTACAAAAGCACTCTCTAAAGCCAAGAATACAGCATCCATGGGACCAGATGACATCCCGGGCTGTGTACTACATGAACTACAATATGAACTGGCACCTCACCTAAGTGTCATGTTTAATCATAGCCTCACCTCAGGTTTCATGCCCACTGAGTGGCGCAGAGCTACAGTTATCCCAATCCACAAGGGGGGATCCACCTTGGATCCCGGAAACTACCGTCCCATCAGTCTGACAAGCCTTATCTGCAAGGCCATGGAGTGTATTATCATGGAACTTATAAACAAAGACATTGGCAACCTTCAAACACTGGACCCCACCCAGTTTGGGTTTGTGAAGGGCCGATCTTGTCTCCTGAACCTGATTGACTTCTTTGAATCGGTCTCCAGAGCCATGGACAAGGGTAAGGTGGTCCACACAGCCTATCTAGACCTTGACAAGGCCTTTGACACCACCCCCCACTCTGGAATCATAGATAAACTTACTAAGTTGGGCATTAATCCCTATGTCACCCAATGGGTTGCTAAATGGATTACTGATAGAACCCACACTGTAAAAGTAGCCGACTCCAAATCCAGCTCCAGACAAGTGACAAGTGGAGTACCTCAGGGTTCAGTCCTGGGGCCGCTCTTGTTTGGCATCTACTTCTCTGAAGTACAGGTCAACACTAAGGGACTCTGGCTAACAAAGTTTGCAGATGACTGCAAACTGGGAGCCATTATTGAATCCCCAAATGATGTGGATACTCTACAAAAGGGCCTTACAGAAACAGATGGTTGGTGCCAGAGCCATGGGCTCAAGCTCAATGCCAAGAAATGTATTGTTATCCCCTTTGGGAAAAAACATGTATCCATGAATTACCATATAGGTGGCAGTACACTAAACACAGAAAGTGTGATAAGAGACTTAGGGACACAGGTGGACAGTGGTCTCACCTTCAATAACCACATCGCCACAACAGTCAGGAAATCCTTCTATGTGGCTTTTCATCCAGAAAAAAGGAGGTCATTGTCCCACTGTACTCATCCCTCATTAGACCCATTATAGAATACAACGCCCCATTTGGTATGTACCTCTCAAGACATCTGCAACAACTGGAAAGGCCTCAGAAATACCTCACTAAAAGCATCACAGGCCTAAAGCAGATGCCCTACACTGACCGCCTTAAAAAACTCCAGCTATACTCTGTCACATATCGTCTACTCAGAGGTGATCTCTGCTTAACATACAAGGCCATGTCAAACCCAGAGCTGTTGGACATGCTACACTTAAAGAAATCCCAATCCCTCAGAGCTACATGCTACAGGGATCTAAACCTTGTCATCACAATAAACAAAACATGCTGGAGGGATAGGTTCCTGACCCAGAGACTCCCCAGACTCTGGAATAGATTGCCCATACATGTCAAGCAGAGTGTCTCTTTGGACCTCTTCAAGAGGAACCTTGACGATTGGATGGGAGAAAGGAAATTCACGCCAGGGATCACGTCAGTCGGCCTGCTAGACAGGGGTCCAGGAAAGTAAATAATGTGGGAAGAAATAGCCAGAGAATTGTTATGGCTAGGCTTGTATAGGCCCTAGGGCTGATAGCCTAGTACCAACCTATGAACCTATGAAAAGGACTGGTACATTCAAATGTGGGGCATGTAAGTTATGTGCACACATATTAGTGAATGACCATGTAATGATTCAGAATTATACGTATACTACTAGATCCCATTATAATTGCAATTTCAGTGAATGTAGTATATGTAGCATTATGTCTACAATGGCCAGGCTTTTATGTCGGGAAGACCTCTAGAAGGCTTAAAGATCGGATTTATGATCACATGAGAGATATTAGGATAGAGGCATCCACAAATGCATTATATAGACACATACAAAAAAAATAACACCCATGGTTTTAAATTGTTTGTACTTGACTCTATACAGAAAGATATGCAGGGTAAAGTGACAGATGATAATTTAAATATCAAGGAAACTAGATGGCAAATCAGATTGAGAGCAACAGTATATCCTGGTTTAAATGATAGTTGCTCCATTGCACCTTTGTTAAAGATGAAACACTATGTAATATAATGAGACAGTATGCTCCTTTAAATGTTAAATGATTGTGTAATTGATAAATTGGCATTTATGTTGTGTAGGTATTTAAGTACATATAGATTGTTTTTAAATTGTTCTGAAGAAGTTCAGCAAAGAGGGTGTACGAAAGTGCTCAGCAATGATTATCACAGTGGTTTTGTATCCTGGACATTCGTCCATTAAAGGATCTCTAATTTTATCCAGCAGTATTCGGAAGGTTTTTGTTCTGGTTCCATGTACAAAAGTTTCAAAACATTTCAGACATTACAGAGAATAAATAAGAGATGTGGAGAACCTGCACATAAAGATCAGAAAGTGTTCCAGAGGATTTGTCCACTTTCATGGAGGAACCCTTTAAATGAATAGCAGTCTCCAAATTATTCTCATAATGCATGGCAGTAGTGTTCTAATGCTGCTGGGGACAAAACCGTGTCCCTAACTACATGGATGGCTCCTTCTGGCTGACAGCAGAGACAGTCTTGTGTGTCACAGGGATGCTCTGGTTCATACATTCCATCCCCATTGATCTCTCTAAAGCTTACAAAACAGCATCTGACTCAGTTGTAGCTCTTGGCTTTGACTGGTTGTTCTTAGATACCAAGGATTGCCAGGTGTTTAACTTCTTGAGATAATTTCAGACATCCTTCCCTTAATTTCTCTTTCTGTTAACAGCATCTGTTTGATGAGACTACACAGTGTCTGGGGATAATGGCAGCTTCTGTCTCTATGGTTCCCTGTATGATGTATCATACTGAGAGTGCTCCAATAGACACTGAAAATACAGGCGTCATAGGATTCCATTCCACTAGATGCTCTACTCAAGTCTTGCAAACACCTTCAGCAGGTTAAACTTGAACAATCTCTTAGAAAGAAAAAAAGATACTTTTTTTTTCATCTCGGATGGAAGGGCGTTGCAGCAGACACATAGTTCATGTAGCTGGGAAGTAACTAGTAATTCCACCTCCCCCTGACAGAACATTTCAAATGGAAGGCAAAATCAGGAGAGAAGTGGTTTGGAGGGAGATAGTATGAGAGGGTTCTGTATTCTAGATAGGCAGATAGATGTAGCAAGTCACTTTGATCAAAAGAAATGTCCAGAGTAATTGTGCCCTATTGGATGCCACTTTCCTCTATAGAAGTGGCCATCAAACTAAACAAACAACTCAGAGGAAAAATAAAGTCCATTAAAGCCAAATTTGAGGTAAATTTGACCTCCCAAGCCAATGACAACTACAAGGCATTCTTTAAAAATGTCTGCAGTGTCAATGACAATAGTCAGTTTTGTGCAGAGCTCATTGTTAAGGGAGTCACCTAATGTATACTGAGCCAGAAAGTCATATGGAACAGAAGCTCATCTGTTGTTAAAGTCATAATGAAGAAATATAAAATGGTCAAGACTCTTAAGTATGGCCTAGACAGATTACAAAAAAGCATTTGACAGCATCTCACATCATTCATAGATAAAGGAAAGGAGTTCTTACAAATGTATAAGATACACACTACATTGATAAATTGCAGTGACCATGAAACAGTGGCAAACCACTTTGCAACTAAGCTATGATAAAGAACAAATTATTATCCCAGAGATAAAAAAATCAAAGGGGCATATTCCATGATGACTCTTTGTCACCACTACTCTTTTGTCTTGCCTTAACTCATTAAGCTGTCTACTTAACAGTTTAGTTACAATTTGGCTCCTAGGCAACAACAAAGTATAAAGACTGCTCATCATCTTTTTGTGGCTGATTTAAAACTGTATAGTTCATTAGATGAGAGCTGAAAGCACAATTGTAAGCAGTTAAAACTTTCTCAGATGATATAAGAATGTCATTTGGTCTTGGTCTTGATAAATGTCCAAAAGCAGCTGGGACAGGAATGTGATGTAAAGGAACTTGAGCAGGAGGGAGTGTATAAATATTTGTAAACTGACGAAGGATCGACAATAAAACGAACAAATGCAAGCAAAACTCAGTAAGGAATATTTTAGAAGACTGAAATGAATACGAAAAACAGCTCTGACATCTAGGAACAAAGTCCAAGCTGTAAACAGATTTGCTCTACTTTTCCTAACTTACTGTTTTGGGGTAATTGACTGGCCCCAAAAAGTACTGGATCAGTTGGACAGGAAAACAAGAAAAATTATTCACACATCAAATATTTAAAAATCAGTGTATACCAAGATTATATATTCCTTGATCTGAAGGAGGTATGGGTCTCCTCAAACTTGATTACATGTATTGATCTGCAATTGTAAGACTGCATACATATCTGCTGACCTCATCAGATCCAAACAGAGTGAACATTTTGAAACCAGAAGAGAACAAATCTAAGATGATTTCCCTGCTTTGTTTAGCAGAAGCATATTGGGGTCAAGTGGGAATGGAAACCAAACCAGAAGTAGGCAAAAATCAGGCAGCAACTGTGCCAAAAAACAAAAGAAAGAAAGAATGTAAGGAGAAGGATCAGATAAGAAAGAAAGAAATATGGAAAGGCATAAATGTAGTTGTAAGTACAGAAAACTCCTGGAACAACCTCATGTTGCTCAGGATCTGGCACAGGAATGGTTAAGGACGGGTGAATTTAAACCAAAAGATGAAAGGTTAAAATTACAGGCCCAGGATAGTGGACTACATACACATTGGTTTACAAAGTCCATTGAACATGTGGGAGAAACAGACAAAAGTTGGTTCTGCAGAACTGGAAACAGTCGCTCATCTTGTTGCTGGGTGTGATAAACTAATGGCAGAGGGCCTGTATACTGAAAGGCATAATAATGTGGCAAGACTGTTGCATTGTGGATTGTGTAACCATTGCAATACTGAAGTAGCTTAGAAGCATCTGAAACAGGAGGTACAAAGCATTATAGAGAATGATGAAAAGTATATTTATATCACATGAGATTACCCATTACCAACAGTTCAAAAAATAGATGTGAGAAAACCATATATTACTATATTAGTCCATGAAAAGAAGAAAAAAATTCACTGAAATCACTATACCCAGTGATTACAGTGGCTCATACACAGAGAAACACAAAGTCATAAGATACCAGGATTTGGAGGCAGAAATTAGGGCAGTGTGGAAAAAGGATACCCAGACAGTTCCAACATTAGTAGGAGGAATGGGTGTCATAAAAAATAATTTACAGTCTTATTTAGATATGCTACTGATACATGTAACTCCGTATGAACTGCAGAAGGAGTCAGTTCTAGGCACATTGCAGGTGCTACAAATAGCACTTTTGGAAAGCCTCAAACAATACTAATTTCATGACCTTTAATCATACTTAGGAATGGGGTCCCTTCATGTCATGGTATTAGAAACCCACATGACTTGGATAAATTAAACCAAGCCAGAAGATATAACAAACCTACTGGAAGACATATTCATTTCTAACTTTACCCCTCTCTCTCCTCAACCCCCTCAGGAAATACCATGAACTAGAACTCCCCTTACTATTACTAGGGAACAAGTCCTTCTAAATAGCATGAAACATGACCTGTCAGTCCCTCTGGAATTGCTATTTAACCTTAGCAGCGATACAAGCTTCATGTCTAACGAATGGAGATCAGCAATAGTCATCCCTTTGCACAAAGGTGTTCTATCTACTGACCCTGGAAACTACAGACCCATAAGTCTCCCTAGTCTCATATGCAAGAATTATCTCATTAATGACATAGGAAACCTCCAAACACTGAACCCAACCCAATTTGATTTCATCAAGGCCAGGTCATGTCTACTGAACTTCATTGACTTTGAGAAGGTCACCAAAGCAATGGATGAAGGCAAAATGGTTCACACTGCCTACCTTGACCTGGTCATGGCATTTTACACAATATCCCACTCAAGCATTGCTGAGAAACTGAAGAGGTTAGGTATAAACCCTTATGTCGCCAGGTGGATAGCCAGCTGGCTCACAGACAGGACCCAGGAAATTAGAATTGGGGAGTCCACCTCTACAGAGAGGTCAGTCACAAGTGGAGTCCCTCAGGGACTGATCCTGGGACCACTCCTTTTTGAAATTCTTTTTTGAAGTCAAGACCAATATCAAGGGCCTCTGGCTGACCAAATTTGCTGATGACTGCAAATCAGGAGCAGTCATAGAATTCCCCACTGACATTAATGTTCTCCAAGAAAGGCTGACACAGACAAATAACTTATGTCAGAGCCATGGATAAAAACTAAATGCCAAGAAATGCATAATAGTATCCTTTGGGAAGTCATCGACCCTTCATATTTATTGTCACGAAAGGAGTTACTGCCAGCCCAGATATCTGGAATTTTGTAAATAATTATATGTCATTTGTGAATATCAACATGATTCATATGCTTGTGTTACAAATGTATTAGAACTGTATGTCATATAAGATGGTTTATACAGAAATATACTGAAAAGGTATTTTACAAAGTGCTGTTTAAAGATGTAACCACAGTGTACCCTACTGGAATATAACAGAAATTTACCTGCACTATTGTAACTGTGTAGATATATATATTTTAACAATGGAAACTGGAATACGATGTTAATTTAAAAGAAAATAGCTGAAACTAAATTACTTCATGGCCATGTAATAAAAGGATGTTATCTTTCAGTTTCAGTGCAGTAACAGACATAATGTCTAGAACTAGAGGCTTTCTCTATTAATCTTGGAAGCGTTTTATTGTTTTGTGACTTCCACCATTTGCTAAAGATCTGAGGTCTATGTATTTTCACAGGTAGATGCTAAATGCTACCAGCTGCATCAGTGGTTGTTTTTCACCAGGGATAGATTCAGATGAGAAGAAATAATGTAATTCTGCAAGCTATTTCAGCAGTAATATTTGAAATATTAATTTAAGAACTCTGAGAGAGACTAACTATTCTGTATTTTGTCTTTGACCTGACAACATCAGTATCCACTCACCACATCTGTCTTACTCTGAAGTAAGTTATTAGAGTACAGTAATTCTCTTACACATAGTCAAGAATATAGCTAAGCTTAATTTAGATGTTTTTATTTATTTGAGACTGTCCTGCAATGTTGTTTTAAATATTTCCTGTGATTTTGAACTCTGATGTTACTGTGATTATATACTGAGTATTTTCTTGTTCTTTTATTATTTATTATATATATTTAAACTTTTCATTGTGGCTGATATTTGTGAGACATATTTAAGTTCAGAGAGTACTTGCATATTTATTTGGTGACACTGTGTAGGCCACTCCTAATAGCCTTGCTGTTGGTCAAACTACCATTTGTATTAACAGTAACTTTACACATTAAGATTGGACACCTCAAAACTGAAAATAACGAACAAAAATAAACTCGAAGTGTGGTGACTGTAAATGTCAACTTTGACATTTTCGAACAGTCACCACACTTCTGGAGACACCATTACTGTGCATTGCACAGTAAATAACATGTTGACAGGGAGGGAAAGCCCCCCTGCATTCCTCATGTGTGGGGCTGCACCTCCCACACCCCTTGCTACTTAAATATACTAACTCCAGGATTGCACTATAGTGAAGGAAAGGGTACATTTCCCAATCCCCACTATAGTGTGATCTGCACTGAAGTGTCGGAACTGACAACAGCGAATGCTGTATTACATTCACTGTTGTCAGTTCTAACATTTTTTTTTGAGTTTTTGATTCAGTGACAGCCAGATACAGATTCAAAATTTTCTCAATCGCATGAATTGCGATCGACAAAATGATAGTAAACCGAGGAAACTACTGTATAGTCTGAGCAGGAGGGAGCATAGCTAGTAAACCTGTGCCATCCTTTCCCCAAGTGTGTGTGTGTGTGTGTGTGTGTGTGTGTGTGTGTGTGTGTGTGTGTGTGTGTGTGTGTGTGTGTGTGTGTGTGTGTGTGTGTGTGTGTGTGTGTGTGTGTGTGTGTGTGTGTGTGTGTGTGTGTGTAAATCAAACCTCAAAGAGTGCACATGTCAACTACTTGGGCAGGGACATGAAGCACTGATTGGACAGAGAGGGTGCTGGAGGTCTTGGCTTGGTCACTCAGCTGAGATTTCAACTCTATAGCTGTGCCAGTGGGGAGTCTTAGTAGGGAAATGGAAAAAGAGGGAGAAACCAGACCTGGACTGACTGTTGTCTCTGTGTGCTCTTAAGGGAAATTGAACTTGATGCAGAGAGCTGCATCTGGAAATACTGTGTGTGTAACTTGTCATCCTCCCAATGTATGTCCCCCACTGGTGCTAGTGGTAAGTATTGAGGCTCCTTGATTACTGGTCCAGTGGTGGGGCATCACAACTATCATATTAACAACACACCTCTAAGAGTCAACCTGATAGTCAAGGATACATACGCAGTAATCTAGCCTTTGACCATCACATGTCTACAGTAATGAGGACATCATTCTGTGTTGTGCAACTTATAAACAAAGGTGTGGCATCTAGGTCTAAGGAAGTCATCATTCCACTGTATTCATCATTCAACAGTCTCGGCTGGAGTGCGGGGAGTGCCTTCTGTGTGGAGTCTGCATGTCCTCCCCGCGGTTGGGTGGTGTTCGAAAGACATGCATAAGGGTGTGCCTTTATTGAAGGTTGGACATCGAGCTGGCACCACGGCATTCATGGAAATCTACTGCCAAACATTAGCGGACCGGAGTTCCACTGTGGCGACCCCTAACCAGGAAAAGCCGAAAGACCAACAACAGCAACAACATTCGTCATTCAACAGACCTATCATTGAGTACAATGGCATCTTTAGTATGTACCTAACCAGGCATATCCAACAATTGGAACATCCACAGAGATTCCTCATGAAATGAATATATAGTGTATGTAACATCTCCTTTGCACACCGCTTTAAAGCTTGATCCTGTATTCTGTCTCCTACAGACTGTTGAGGGGAGATCTATGCCTGTCATACAAGGCACTGTCAGGCTCCACCCTGATGGACCTCCTGCATATATGCAAAACAAACAGCACCAGAATTATCAGTTCTAAAGACTTAAACCTTGCCTGTGACATAAATGGGACCTGCTAGAGAGACAGATATCTATCTCAGAGACTACTATTCCTCTGGAACAGGCTTCCTATCTATGTGAAGCAGAGTTCCTCCCTGTTGTTGTTGTTGTTGTTGTGTCTTTCGGCTTATCAAGGTTAGGGGTCGCCACAGCGGAACTCAAGTCCGCTAATGTTTGGTAGTGGATTTTTACGTGCCGAGTTACCAGCCCTGACGCACAACCTTCAACAAAGGCATGCCCATTCACGCATGCCTCCACACAAGACGCTCTAGCTGAGAATCGAACGCGACAACGTCTTGCTGTGAGGCAACAACACTACCGCAGCACCACTACCGCGGGTCTAAGCAGAGTTCCTCCCTAACCCAATTTAAGTTTAACTTGGACAGTTGGATGGGGAACAGGAAATTCATTTCTGTTTTGGCATCTATGTCTCTAATGGACACAGGCAACTAGTAAATGGTTTATTTCCCAGGCCCCTCCTAGTAAATGTTTCATCTCCTAAGCACCTGCTTTAAAAGTCACTTTGGTCTTGTCATCTAAATTCCTGTGTTTATTATTCCTTAAACATAAGAAGTACTTCTAGCTCCAAATCTTACATCCTATGTCTAACCACACCCAGCTTATACAACACCATCCTTTTACAACTGCATACTCACTATTTATACTTGTGAAGACAAAGTCCAAACACACTCCCAAATTCGCAGAATATTTCAAGCACTGGAGGCAACAACTTTCTCATATCTTCAAGACCAGCATGCAGTCATACACAAATAACTTTTCAAATGACTGCCCCAGCCATGCCACACTTAACGGTAAGACACTCCATAACTCTTTGATTTAGAGACTTGATAACCAGAGCAAAAATTCATCGCTTTGTCAGTCACCACTATTCTCAAGTCAAACCTGCATTTATAAACAGAATCTGTGATCCCCTTAATAAATCCCTGACCAAAACCTGCACTTTGAACTAACTTGAAACGTCTCAGCTCACTGTATCAGTCACCTTTCTGGTATCAGAGTCATATGCATTCCCAGCTCCTGCTTCCTTTCCATGTAATCCATGAATTCAAGCACTGTTTCACAGTTAATTGTTGATTGCAACCTTACACCAGTCTGGCCTGCTCACATTTACCCTGTTTTTATTTTTTCAAACCTTACTGTTATGTTGTAAGCAAACATGTTGGTATCTGCATTCATGAATTGTATGGGTCAAAAGTTTGTCATATGTTCCAGGTCCGCATCACTGTTCGGTATCACAAGTATAGATGCCTCACAGAATAATTTTAGATTACCACCTACAAGCCACAATAAAAAGATGCAGAATCTCTTCAGAAATTAAACACTCCAACTTTGTAATCTACAGGAAAACCATCTAGACCCACAGCCTTTCCCCTTCCAAATAAGGGATGGCTGCCACTATTTCTGGGTACTGATTTCTCTACCCAGCTCAGGACTACACTAGAATTGCCACCTTTCGTTGTGGCAAAAACCAGACCAAGGTCACACCCCTAGCACCTCCCACAACCATTCTCATCTCCTCTTCTCACCCCACCCACTTTTCACCCATTTTGTGATGTCATTGTCACATCAGATAAGGAAGAATGCCTTTTGTATCTCATTTGAGATGCTTTTTTTCTGCTGATTTACTTTGCTTTTCTGTAAAAAAGTATATTAAATTCACAGATTTAACAAACTCCAGCAGTATGTTTCTTTTTTTAAACAGAATACTGGAATTTTTACAGTGTTTTCTGGACTACCAGACAATCGGTTTGATTTCCGGACAGTCCAGAAAAAAAATGGATAGGTCGTAATGCTAAGCTACACATCTTTCGCCTCCTGCATTGACATAAAAAACCCTGAGTGTAACTGAGGCAACCTGAGTTCGGTAATCACCTCAGACATGTTACAAATCTGGACAAAGCCCTAAATAAAAGTGGGAAAAAGGTCCAAAAATAAGGACAATTTTTAAATATCACTCTTACAAACTTAGAAAGTTGATAGAATAACAGGTTTTGAATTAACATAAATTTTCTGGTGTATGAAGTTTGAAACTCAAACGTCTATAATTATTTTCTAACTTCACTCTTTAATGATTTGCCACTAATTTGCCAGAAAACCATAACTTTATGAAAAACAGGCCAATAATATGAGGCAAAAATTTGGACATTCTTCAAAAATCTGTACAGTTGAGAGTTATGAATTATGTCCTTATCTTGTGAAGTGGATTTTCTTATTCTCAGACGTGTGGTTTTTACTTTAGTTACTTCGATGGGCCTATATTTATTAAATGTAAGAAGCTGGTGTTTCTGTTTACTATATGCTGAGCAGCTGTCCAATCATGTCCTGATTTTATGTCATTCATCCCTGTCTTCGGATGATGCATTAGAGGAGGTAAACAGTTTGTAGTGGGTTTGCATGTTTTTGTAGTCTGCAGCAGATTTTATTACAAAGTAATCTAAATGCAGCACAATCAGTAACTCAGTCAGATAATAAATCAATAAATAAACACAGCCCTATTCAAGTGAAAGGTAACAAAAGTAAGACGGAACAGGATAAGATTCTTAGTAAGGTGTATAGTGATTTGCATACAGTGTAATAAAGCAGATGTAAAACTAATAAATCATTGTCTACCAATGGATTTTAGGGAGAAAAGTATCGATGTGTGAATCACCTCAATGACAGACTGCGTTTACATGTTATACAACAAGGAATTAGTGCTGGAAAGAAAACATTTGGAATAATTTGCGTATCTGTGAAAATGAAGAGGCAGTTAAGTGATCATTCCACAGTAGACAACTGTTTACTGCAGTGTGGTAGACAGTGTGTTATACTGAAGTGCCTGACAGCCTTTCAGAGGAGCACTTAATTTTGCCTTCTATACACACTTCTCAGCTGTCCCTGATTTTACCTTCTAGGTTTACACTGTCCCTTGTAAAGGTTTTGAATTTCTGGCAAATCACTGAGAATAGCAGTCAGTCTATAATGCCAGACGGTTTCATGCTTCTTTTGTTTTTCAGAAAATGCATGTTGATGCAAAACATGTTGTATTAACTCTCTAAGTGAATTAGCACCATATTTAAAACTGTCCCTTTGTTTTCCCATTATTTTTGCATTTGTCCAGAATTCTTAATCAAAGAAGTTGAGAAGTATGCTACAGTATGATCAACAGAGCTAAGTGTTTTTACCAACTTTCAAAGCTGGTAAAACACTTCACTCTTCCATTGTTTCTCTTTATTTCCTTTTTTCTTTCTTTCTTTTTTTTCTGTAACTGATATTCTGGATAAGTCCAAAATGCATGTTACTCAAAACATCCATAGTTTATGTACAGTATGTCTGTCACTGAGGTGATTCACACTTCAAGATTTATCTCTCTAAAATACATTAGTAGACGACTTATTCATTTTACATCTGTTTTATTACACTGTTTGCCAAGAACTATACATGCTACAAAGAATTTTATACTGTCCCATCTTACTTAACCTTGCATTCAGCTTACTTTGTAATAAAATATGCTGGAGACTACAGAAACCATGACAACCCACTATAGAACGATTTTTATCATCTGATACAGCATCAGAAGGTGAGGCTAGATCACGTTGAATCAGAAAGCAATTAGTCAGTTGCTCAGCATACAGTAAACAGAAATGCCAGTTTATTAAATTTAATGACTATAGGTCCTCTGAAGTAGCTAAAGTACAAACTGCACATGTTAGAATAAGAAAGTCCACTTTACAAGATGAGGGATACTTATAACAAAGATAAATGGTTAAAAAAAACTTTGCATTTGATCTTTAAGCCTCCACACCTCTCTTAGGGAGAAGATTTGGTAGTATCTGTCCTGGGATTACACGTGGTAAACTTTCCTTGGAAATAGGGATCACATAGTAGTAGTGTTTTTTGGAGTAAGGGGGAGGGATATATCACAGAGTTTGTGAATGTATGTTTACACCACCTGTGTAGCTGAATGCACACCAATCACTTGTACAGCATAGGACATATGGAGGACAACACAGATACCTAATAACCCCCCAAAGTACAGTTGTGTAAGTTGAATTTACCATAACATTTGATGTTAAAATGATCACTGCTGCAGAATTGTAGCTATATGGGTTATATCCTGCCAAGGATATAACAGCTGGCTAGCTTCCAAAGCTTCAGGGCACCAGCCACATGCCCAGACTTTCCAAGCAGCTCGAGCTGAGCTGACCAAAAGTCAAGTTTGGGTATAAACCCTTCAGAGCTTCCCTGCCAGTAGAGAGAGGGAGGCAGACCCCTAAAAGGACAATGCTAGGAATAATAAAAAAATGCCTGCACCCTGACATAAAAAAACATGCAAAAAGGGGGAGATGGAGGCAAGGAGAGATTACTGCAGCAGTGATCATTCAAACATCTACTGTTAAGGTAAGTTCAACTTCGATGACTGTTCTATATTCATATTGATCATTGCTGCAGTAGCCTTAGCTATATGGGTAGATTACCATAGTTAATCATATTTGGGAGGAGGAAAAAGAAGGGTCAGGTGTACCTGGAGAATGGTCCTAGCAAAGCTTGATCTAGACCTCGAGAAGGAATCAAGCTTTTGTACAAAGGACCAAGTTACTGCTCCTACAATACTTCTAGAATCCATCCCTTTCTAAAAATGCCATAGATGAAGGCTAGCCCCTGCTAGAGTGGGCGTTGACCCTGCCTGGAATACATTTATCATAGTGAGTATAACAAAAGGTGTTAGCCTTAGACAACCATTTGGAAATAGTCTGGTTTGACACAGGTTGGCACATAGTTTGGCTTAAAGTAGACTTGGATGCCACTTTAGGCATAAAAGAAGGATTAGTCCTCAAATAAACCCTCTCCCTATGTAAAATAAGGTAGGAATGACTAACCATAAAAGCTTGCAACTCAGATACCCTTCTTGCAGAGGTCAGGGCAATCACTTAAGCTGTTTTCCATGTTAAGATCCTCAAGTCAGTCAGATTAGCTGGTTTGGGACCTTAACTTTGTACTGGAAAAGCAAATGCTACCCCCTTTAAACCTGCAGCGTCAGCAGAGTTAAAATTCCTCTCTTGGAAAACAGCCTTGCTTCTGGCCATCACTTCAGCTAGAAGAGTGTCTGTGCTACAAGCTCTTAAGGCTGTGAAACCCTTCATTATTTTTCATGCTGACAGGGTCTCCCTCAGGGCTAATCCTTCCTTTATGCCTAAAGTGGTGTCCGGTGTGACTCTCAACCAATCTATCCATTTGCCAACCTTCTTCCCTAATCCTCAAAATAAAGGAGCAATGATCCTGCACTCATTGGATGTGCACAGACAGCTCAGATTCTACCTGGATAGGACTAAGCCCTTCACGAAATCTGACCAGTTACTTCTCAGTTTTGCACCAGGGGCAGAGGGTAAGGCCATTTCAAAACAGACAATTTCCAAATGGATAGCACACTGTATCCATTTCTGCTACAAACACCATGGAAAACCAACCCCTCGGGGTGTCAGAACACATTCCACTAGGGCAACCTCAATCTCTACAGCATTCCTCAGGGGAGTCCCTACCAGGGACATTCTGGAGGCTGCTACATGGAGTTCTGTACACACATTCACCAAGCATTACCACCTGCCTATCTTTTAAAAATCCAGGGCGGGTTTTGAAACAGCAGTCCTGCAGGGCATACTAGCCAGCCCAAACTCTTCTTGACTGCCTCCACCTCTTCTTCAGCTTTGGGAATCAACCCAAGTGTGATGACTGCAACAGTGAAACACGAAGAACATAGTACAGTTGTGTACACTTAACATAAATGTAGATGTTTGAGTGTATTCACTGTTACAGTCCTGGTTTCCCTCTCTCTCCTCTCTGTGTGTATTACTGTCCCCTTACAGGGGTATTGGTATTGGTATTTACTTTTTACTATTGGTGAGTTTCCCACCATAGCTTAGCTCCCTATTGGGGGGCTCCTGACATTTGGGGCAAGAAAAACTGATGTAATGGTGTTGGCTGCCTGTTTTTATACCCCTAACGACCTGACATCAGTCCTGGAGCAACAGCAACCAACGCAGAAATACTAAGTCTCTGGTATTTGGGCCAACTGATGGCTACCTGCAGGCAGATAACCCAAGTGTGATGACTGCAACAGTGAATACACTCAAACATCTACATTTATGGTAAGTGTACACAACTGTACTTTCTTGTGTGAGTACATCCATTCTTTAAGAAGCTTGTGATAATCGCCCCTTTCCACACAATTTTGCTTTGATGGAATGTAGGATGCCTGTAAAGTGAGAGTGAAGTTATATCCCAAGCTAACATGGCTAGTCTGCAAAGGAGATATAACCTTATTCCACCTTGCATGTTAATGTACCACATGACTGTGGCATTATCTGTAACCACTTGAAGAGGTCCTGGGGTTCAAAGACGGTTCAGAGAGTTGAGTGCTTTGATCAGGGCAGCATCTCCTTGATATTTATGTTCTTGCATCTGTCCTTAGTGTCCCACACTCCCTGCACATTTATCCCAAATGAAACTGCTCCCTGAGCAAAGTTTAAGGTGTCTGTGGTGACTGATTGACTTACTTACTGCTTATAGCAGGGAGGAAGAAGGGGAGACCTGGATTTAAGGATATCTATTGTCTCCACCAAAAAAATTCTCTTGTGATAAACCCCAGTATTGAGATCTGAAAAGATAAAAGGTGTCGATGTTGGGACCAAAGAGATTTCAGATACCACTGTATCTTTCTCATGTGGAGTCTTGTCAGGGGTGTCATGAAAATCATAAATGCCAGGAGATCCAATATCCTGATGTATTCCCTCACAATGACCGAAGTCCAAGTGGAAAACCTTAGAAATATTTCTAAGTAAAGATTTTATGTTGTGGAATAAAAGCTCTTTGAACTAAGGTGTCTAGTTGACATCCCAGGAACACAATCTTGTGTGAGGAAGTCAAGAAAGACCTTTGAATGTTCTATTGGAATCCCAGCTTGTGTAAGAGTTCTCTCACCAAAAATATAGATTTCTGACATTTTGAAAAAAAAAAAACTCTGCAAAGATGAGCAGGTCATCTAAATATGGAAAATGTGGATACCCTGTAGCCTGTAATGAGCTATAATTGGAGTTGGACACTGTGAGCACTATTGGTGCAGTGTATAGTCCAATGGTAAGGAACAAAACTGATAATGTGATCCTGACACACAAAATCTTAAGAAATGTTTGAAGTCTGGATGAATGGGGATGTGGTGATAAGAATCCTGTAAGTCTTGTGTTGCCAGGAAACTTGATAGTGGAAGAAGATGCAACAAGTTGTGAAGTGGCTTCATTTTGAATTTGGGCACTATCACAAGCAAGTTTAGGAAAGAAAGATCCAGAACTGGTCTCCAAGCATTTTCTTTCTTTTAGACTAGGGACAATTTTGAATAAAATCCCTTCCCCAGATGGGAAAGAGGAACTGGTTCTATCACTCCTTGGGACAGCATGTGATGAAGAACAGGTGGAAACAAAAGAGTCTGATCTGCAGGATGAAGAATGACCACCAGGAAATGAAGAATTTCTTCCAACTGCCATCTGTAAAACTGATGAATGATTTTCAGAATCCATTTGTCTGAGACAGTCTGTTGCCAAAGAGGAAAAACTGAGATTCAGACTTTTGGGAAAAGAAAAGGAACAAGTTACTCAGAACTGTTCTTAATTTTGGGAGGTTTGAGACTTCTTTTTGGAACCCCCTTGCTACTTATTAAATGCCTATTTATCTGAATTCTCTTGAGAATGTTTATTCTGTTTTTTGCCAAAACTGGATGAGGAGAAAGAAAATCCCATGGACAATTTGGAAAAGAAGGGCTGATAGAGATTCCCTGGATCTGGCCTTTTCATCACACTTTTTGATCACCTCTACAGCAGAGGGGGACCAATACTAAATCTCTAAGGGAAATTTTAAAATCTCATTTTTTTACATCATTTGGGAGGTTCTGAGAATACAGGAAAGCAAACCTCCTTAAAACAGTACCAGTGGCCATAGCCCTGGAAGAAATACCAACAGAGTCATAAACACTGCAAACAATGAGTAGTGACCTGTGCAGCAGAAGAAACTTCGTTATTTAAAGCAGATTTTTCTTCACAAGAAGAAATTGTAAACAAAACATTCCTCTTACTTTCACATTATGTCAGGACAAACTTTTAATGAGCCTGACAATTTAAAATTCTGAAAATTGAAGTTGCAGAAGTATACACTTTTTCCCCACACCTATCAATAATTTTCTCACCCTTACTAGAAAGAGCAGAGATGGAATTAACCAGGTACTTAGCAGTAGTGGAGTCAATTAAGGCTATAGCTGCTGGGTCAGGTATGGGAATTGTGTATAAAAATTGAAAAAAACTGAGGAAATTTATACATCCTATCTGCCTTTTTAGACACAGCTGTCTGAGTGTTGTGCAAAATTGCAGGCAGGAAGGCAAACATCCTATAAAGCAGACAGGACAGGAGGAAATGGTGTAAGTTCTGGAAAATCCTTCTGTAACAACTTATAATATTTTCAGAAAAGTCAGTGTTCACCCACTAAAAACAGTGGAACATTCTAGAAGTAGTCTCATAGAAAAAGACATTTTTTTTTGCAGGAGTAAGTCCCCCTATACCCCATATGTGAGGGGTAAACCCAATTTACTTGTATATAGAAAGTCCACAATTGCACAACAGTGCAGATTTTTTTAACCATAGATATACTATGAGAAGACTGAGAAGGGCATAGTCCCAAATGTATTAAGTCAGCATGGCAATCATGCTGTGCACATCTATGCATTTCAATGGTAAAATCTGTGCAGGGTGAAGGAGAGCTATTTCACCCTGCACAGATTGTCAGTACATGTTCTACACTGCATGTGTGAGTACATGTATATAAGTGCTTGCCTGTGTGCAACTTTGCTCGTTGAGAGTACTGAGGCAGTGTGTGAGTAGGTCCATGCATGTCTGTGCCGAAATGTTTATTGCTAGTATAAGTGTGTGCATGTGTGTATTCGTGTGTGTGTCTTTGGGGAGGTGTCAATACCTGTGTGTGGTCTTCTTAGGACTGGCACTAAATATTATCGCAGGTGCTAGTCATACAAATTCCTAGATAATGCGGTATTACTTTTTTAAGAATATACTGTATATGGTGCATTCAAATCCTTCTTGTATCCACCATTCCACCTGTTTAAGATTTCCTTCCTGCTCATACATCCATACAACTTTGATTGACTGGTTTCTCCAAAATGACCCAGGTGTGTATGTGTTTGAGTTCCTGAGATGGACTGTCATCTCATGCAGGGTGCATGCTGCATTGCTCTCAGTGTTTCTGGGCTAGACTTCAGTTGACAATGACTCTAAATTAATTGGTTACTAATAATGTCTGGATGCACAAGAGCAAATGCATTTACAAAAGGACAGAGTAGCACTTTTTTCTTGAAATTATTTTCAGAGTTTGTCATATAGGTTTGAATCTTACAAGTCAGGGCTCTTCTAATAAACAACACTTTATTTGTAATTAAATTGCTCAGGATCAGCAAATCTCTGAAAAGCTTCAGGACTGGTTTGAGATTCAGAAGAAACTTCTGAGGATCTGTATCCTTTAAGTTAGGACCAGGATGAAAGAAATAAACCATGAATTCCAACATTTGTTGATAGTCATGTAATAATGTATTTTGTTGCTGAACCTAATTAAGTATCAACTTTTGAGAAAATGTGACATCTGAAAGATTATTTATATCATGCCACTACTGGAAACAATTAATTGATTTTGCTGCCAGTATTAACACATTATTTGTGCCAATATGTGGTCAATGGATTAACCATTCGCTTTGTTTTTCTGAATAAAGACATTTCCCCAAAAGCAAAATACTGAGTATAATAAATGTCCTCAAGTCAGTTTTAAGGCGTGCCTAATCACTGCAGTCCATTGCATCAAACATATTTAAATCTACAGAACCTCTATCTATGTATGTAGAAAATGAACTTAAACCACAATTATGCAAATTCAAGACAATCCTCAGAGATACAGGAAGTTTCCTTACAGATTTATACCTAAAGATGGAAAATTTAACGAAAACAAGTGACCTGATTTTAGTAACCCTTGATGTGAATAGTCTTTTTACAGTCATACCACATTCATATGGTTTAGAAGCCATCAGAGAGTTATCCCTATCAATAGGATTCAGAGAATATTTATTCTGTTCTTTATTGGAACTAATCCTTGAGAATAATATCTTTACCTATGGAAAATTGGCAAACATGGGGTGTAGCGATGGGTACCCCATGTGCCAACAGTTATTCCAACATGGTGTTCGCATACTGAGAGTCTGAAAAGGTTCTTTCTGAGGCCAATCCATGGCGTAAATATATTTTCTAATGTGGTCGATTTGCAGACAATATTTTTATCTTTTGGAAAGGGGCAGAAGTAGACTTGGTACCATTTCTGGAATAGCTACACTCCACCTGAGAATTTCTAAAGTTCACTGTGAATTACTCCGAAAAGGAAATAAAATTCCTAGATGTCTGCTTACGACTTGACATAGAAGTTGGTTTAAGCACTACCATTCACAGAAAAAAACTCTTGGAAGAATCATTACCTCCATCGAAGTAGTATGCATCCTAAACACATCTTCAAGAATATCATGGAGAACCAGGTCACTTGTATTTAGAGACTGAACAGAAGAACATGATTTTGATCAAGAATGTCGACATCTTTATCTGCATTTGCAAGATAGAGGTTATCGAGATATAGATCTTGGGGCAAGAATGAAGACTGGAATAGTAAGAGGCAGTAAAGGACATCCATATTTTTCCAAGCAGACATGTGGTGAGGTCAATGAAGCCATTAATCATGAATCTCAGTGATTAAACTGTCTTCTTACTTACAGTACTGATAACAAAGGGATTTGTGAAATAGTAAAGAGATTTTGGCCTGTCCTGAGGATGATAAGATTAAGGGTATAGTAGGCGAACAGCCTAGGTTTGTGTTCAAGAACAAGAAGAACATCAAAAGGTTAATTTGTAATAAAGATGATCTCCCGAAAAAGAAAAGTGTCCTAAACCAGGGCACCCACAGATGTAGAAGGTGTAAAGCATGTCCTTTTATTAACACTAAAAAAACTTACATCTGATAACAGCAAAAGAATTTACAGTAAAAGCAGTAGCCACCTGTAATACCAAACATCTGGTTTACTTAGCAAATTGTGGGAAATGCTCAGGTTTTTATATAGGGAAAATGGATCAGAAGTTTAAGGAAAGGATTCTACGACATCTAAGAGGCATCAGACATAAAGACATGATGAATGCATTAACAAACCACATTGTGCATAACCCAACCATGCATTTACATTTAAAGCTTTAGAAACTATATCAACTAATCTTAGAGGTGGAGACATACAAAACCTCACAGAAATTTATGAAATAGGTTGGATTACGAACCTGCAAGCCCACCGACCACCAGGTCTTAATATTATGATCCCATTGAAACTGGTTTTAAAGAATAGATGCTTAACTGTTATTTGAACTGATATCATTCTTTTAAGCTAAGTTGTATTAATCATGTGAGAACTTGGGTATGATATGTGAGTTGAGGGGACCTGTGCTCCCCTTTGATTGGATAGAGTTTTATATTCAGGAGGGCATAGAGATGGGAAGCAGTTTCAACATCAATCCAATATTAGCCTATATTGGTTAATTTTTATCCCTGCATAGTTTTGAGATTGTATTGTTTGGACTGTTCAAGCCAGTAAATAAATAAATAAATAAATATATATATATATATATATATATATATATATATATATATATATATATAAAATCCCCCTTCCCCCCTTGCTCCCCTTCTTCCTGTTCACTAAGGGATTCTGCCCTTGTATTCTGAGGGATGGAACTAATTAGTAGCCTCTCATCAACAGGATTTATTTGGGACTTTTAGTGTCCAATGTGTTGTGTTTCTATTAGTACAGCCTCTGACTGTGACTAGAGGATGGCACTTGGTAACAATAAACAATAAAAATAAATAAAAGATATAGTTGCATCCTGCTAAGGCAAGACAAACTTACAATTACCATAAGGACAATCCTTGCAATGGCCGTACCTCCTTAGTGGAGTATACGGTAAACTTGGGGGCACAATAGGAGTTACACTAAGTACATCTTTTTCTGCCAATATCATGAATGTTTTCTGTTGAACTAAAAAATTATATGCAGAGAACTAGGATGAGAACCCTTTTGTAAGGTTTTTGTTCCTCGTCTGAAGCAATGAGGAAAATTTGCTTAATTTGAGCTTTTTTTTTTCCTCTGTTCACTAGCAAGCTTTTGCTAATAGACAGCATAGATGAACAGGAATAATAAAAAAAATACTAAAATTAAGTAAAAAATGGTAAAACCACTTCATTAGGTTAACATTGTCTGCTTTTTACAGCAGGTTAGTAATGGAAAAGTTCTTGAACAATGAAAAAATAGCAGTGTTTACAAGATTGGCTGAAGACTTGGTAAAAGCACTCTAATAGGCTGCACCAGTGATTGGAAGGAAATAATAAAGTATTTGATTGGTACTTGTACACTACAGGGTGTTAACCTTCTCTGAGTGTAGAGATGTAAAGAACAGAGAGTGTATGTACCTGATTGAGGATGCTGCAGCAGCAGCAAAGGATTTTGATTGGAAGCTAGATCTTGTGCAGAGTTTGTTTCTGACCAAGGACTAAGAGGTGCACTTCTGATAAGATAAAAATACTTTTAAGCCACTAGATTGGCTCCAACACAGTATATATGTTTTTACCCAGCACTTGTTATTTATGATCTGAAGAAGGCTTAAGAAGCCAAAAGCACTTATTTCAGGTGGGAATTTCATGTGTTTTTAATATTTTATTGTTTTTCTTCAAATAAAGAGTGTTTTATCTCAGTGTCACAGTGCAAGCTCGTGGTGGTGTACCTTGAAGACTTTCCTACAGCCCTAAATTAAGTTGGGAAAGTGTTTGTGCTACCCATGCATGAAGCTTTACCCTCTTTAAAACTTATCTGACATATTCTACTCAGACGTCATACAGACTTGGGGTATGTTAGAAATGTTGGAGATATGGACAAATTTGATGGCATGGACTTACAAAATTTAAAATTGCTTAAGAATAGACTGCAGACAGAAATTAATACCAGATGGAATATAGCACTTGACAAGTATGCTTGCAATCCTGATTGCACAAAACCATTCAATAAGACAGTTTTGAACCTACAACCCTTGGTGAAGTTGTACACAAACCCTTCACATCTCCCTGCAGTGGTCAGCTCCTTCAGCCGTAATTAATATAACTTAGTACAAGGTTGTGTAATCTCAGGGTAAATTAAACATTACCTACTACAATGTGATGTGATCTAAGGGTAAGTTAAACATTTTGTGGATACAAACCCTTTCAAAGATAGTGACTTAAGAAATCTGGATTCACTTTAAAATGAAGAGACTAATGGAAAAAAGGGGTAACTGATAATCATGGCAATATTAACTCCAAACATACTTCAGCAAAACAGATACTAAAATGGTAAAGGCATGATCAGCAGGAAACCTAGCTCTCTGTCTCCTAACTGCAGGAAACATTTTGAAATCTAGTAATGACCTCACACACTCCAGATAACAACAATGATAGTGCTACAACCTTTTGTCCATAGTTTGCTACCATGATGTTCACACTGAGTTCTTATAAAATAATTTGTTCCTGTCTAAAATCACTCTGCTTAGGCATGTTTTTAAACAACATTGTTTCCTGAATTCAGTCTTGTTTAAACTCAAGACAATTCTCAGCGTATCTAACAAATAATCCATGCTGAAAACATCTTGCAAAATAGATAAGTATATATCTCCAGATTATATGATAACAATGTCCTTTTAGCTGAGAAGGCAAAGATGTCTTTAATCCCGGATTACGGCTGCACTCAAAAAAGCTTCCTGAAACTGCACGTCAGTAGTTTCTAGTTACATAACCAAGCTCTCAGCAGAGTCTCTGTTTACAGTCTTAGTGCTTGTAAGATTTTCTTTCACAGCTTTCTTTTGTAAGGATATATAAACCAGGTTCAGTGCAGGTAACAGATATACTATTTGTCACATCTGGCCTTGTTTATCTTAAGAAGGAAGCCAGCTAGATCACAAGAGGTATAACATGGTCACAATCAGTATAAAATACCAAGTAAACTAATAACGGGTGGAGTAAATGTTATTATGCAAGGTATTCTAAAACTACTTGAATCTTAAATGCTTTCCTACTTTATACTGTTATTGTTTCCTTTAGGCTGACAGAATTATGCTGATAACAACATTCAGAAAAATAGAACTGTTAAACAAATTTGATTAATGAGGATTCAACTTAGGTAATAGTAGTAGCAAACCTGGATGAAATTTCAGGTATTAATTTTAGTTGGCGTTATCTTGCTCAGAAAAAACATTTTATTTAGAACATTTTGCTTCACTAAAATGTAATTAATTTTTGGCATGTACTAAATAGTAACCTACAGCAGGACTGGTTGCTTTGGATGAAATAAAATCAGAATAGTAAAGGTCATTTAAACATCTCCTTTCATACCTTTTTATAAGTCATGATTTTTATACGTAAGACTAATTTGGAATGATAGTGGACACTAAAGTACAGGAAATTAGATTTCTGTTTAATTTTTTGTTTACTTGTAGTTTTCATTTATAAGGAAATGCAAGTCTCACTGAGTAAAATATATTTGCAGAATTAATAGGAACATAGACTTTGCCATCAGAAAAGGACTGATAGACTGGGTAAGCTAAGCTATTTGTGTCCCTTTTGAAAAAAGTGCTCCTCCTTTGTAAGCTGCACTTTTCTTTCTCTCTCTCTCGCCCTTCCGTGTTATGTTTGCCTCATGTACTTATGCTGTGTTTTTAACCTAACACATACTTAAAATATATCCCATAAGTCAATTTCTCCCTCTGAGATAAAAAATATTTACTCATATTGCTGGCCTCTCTGAACTGTCTTCAAACTGTACTACTTAGTTATTGCATGTTTTCATTGCTGAAGGGTGCTCACCTTAAACTGAACTGTGTTTTTAGGGGAGGGTTAGAAGGTACCAGGCACCCTCATAATTGGCATTATTGAAGACACAGTAAGTGTAAAGTGATATTAAATTCAACTTAAATAGTTAAACAGAAGAATAGTAAGAAACATCAAATAGTCATTATTACTGCATGATTTTATAAAGGACAGGAAAGTAATCAAATGTAATTGCAGTCACTCTTTTATTTCTTACTACACTGCCAAGCAATAAGCCAATCAGCAAGCAGCAATTAGCACAACGTTTCTTATTGCCATTGACTTTGTTGCATACAACTGGGCTGATCTGTGCTTAGACACTGCAATAGTATTACAGAGCTTGATAATAATAACAGTACTTACCAGAGAGTTACAGGCCTGCAGTCAGACTCAGTTTCGCCCATGGAATATTTTGGAAACATCTGTGGGGAAGGCTCATAGATTAAATAAATGGTACTTCTTTTGCAGATGTATCAGTTTGGCTTCTGTCACTAGACATCTTGCCAGCTTATCTTGATCTACCACTATGACTAGTTCATCACTAAGGTGTACAAAGGGAGATCAGTAAATATAATTTACCTGCATTTAGCAAGACCTTTGATATTGTTTTTCACAGAGCACTGGGGAAAAAATTAATGAGTATTGGAGTGGGCCCCAACATGTTGAAATGGCTAGGAAAATAGCTGACTGACTGACTGAAGGCATATGCCATAATAAGGAAGAAGCCGGTAAACAGTTGTAACCAGATGGATGTTTCAGGGTTCAAATTAAGTACATACCCTGTCTGTATATTTGTGGGGATTGCACTGCAATTAGAAAGTACAAAAAAAATATCTGGTGATGATGAAGCCTTATAAGCCTGTCCAGCCTCATCTATAAAGCTGTGGAAAGGAAAGGATCATTATCAATATGGACATAGGTGACCTATAAACTCTTGTCCAAAGCCAGTGTGAAGTCATCAAGGGCAGATCCTGCCTATTTAATGTGGTTGACTTCTTCAAGAAGGCTACTGAAGAAATGGGTGAGGGTTAATCAGTACACACAACATACCTAGACTAGGCAAAGGCATTCAACACCACCCCACACTCAAGTATCACAGATAAACTCTTCAAGTTGAATGTAAATCCCTATGTAACTTACTGGATAGCAAATTGGCTCACAAATAGAATGTAGGAAATTAGGGGTGGGGGGCTCTACTGCCTCCAAAAGACCCTGAGGTTCAATCCTTGGGACACTCATAGCTGGCATTTACTCCTTGGAGGTCAAAACAAATGTTAAAAGAATATGGCTGGCTAGGTCTGTAGATGACTGTAAAGTTGGTCCCATCATAAATTCCCCAGAGGACACCAAAATCCTCCAAAATGGCCTTTTCCAAACCAATAGCTGGTGTCAAAGCCATGGACTAAAACTGAATACCAAGAAGTGTCTAATTCTATCCTTTGGCAAGCATGACTTCCCTTGTAACTATCACTTTGATAACACACACCTGAAAGTTGATCTTGTAGCCAGGGATCTGAGAGCCTATGTTAACAATGAGCTGTTTTTTGATCACCAAGTATCCACTATTGTAAAGAACTTCTTTTTTATCACAAAGCTTACATGTAAACATATGGCGTCCATATCCAGGAATATAATCGTTCCACTATACTCATCTCTCATCAGGCCAGTCATTCAGTATAATGCCCAATTCCGTATATACCTGTTCGAATACATGTCACAACTACAGCAAGCACAACGCTTTCTCAAAAAAAAAAAAAAAAATAATAAAAAAAAAAATAATAATAAAATAAAATAAAAAAATCAAGGGTCTAAATCACAAAAACTATGCAAATCATCTCAAAGCCTTGCTCTTCTACTCAGTATCATAGAGGCTCCTAAGAGGTGAGCTGGCAACCTCTGCCTCACATTTAGAGCCTCAATAGACCCTAACCTATCAGACAAATTACACATTCACAGGTCCAGTGGTAGCTTGAACACATGCTCAAGGGATCTTAATCTATTTTGTAACATAAATAGAACATGTTTGAGGTATAGGTAAGTATCAGAGTGAATGCCTCCTCTATGGAACTGTCTTGCATTCCAAATAAATCAAAGGACTTATCTTACTCCATTCAAATGTAATTTGGATGAATTAATGGAAAACTGCAAATTCACCCCTTGTTTAGCACCCTTGGCCCTCATGGATTGGGGAAACAAGTAAATATCCTATCATTTCCTTCAGTCCACCACACTGAGTTACTCACATGCAAAATATAAGGACTAAAAGTACCATAGTAATGTAAAGCTAGGCTTCTTAAGAACCTTACAAAGCAATACACTTGTAAGTAACTGTAAACCTATGATACAGGAATTTTGCATGGCATCTTAAACACTCTATCTCTAGATCTGCTAACCATATCGGAAAATGCTGATTAAGCTGGGAGAAAGTAAATGCTGACTTATCAAAAATATTGGGGAAGACAGAGGAGTGGAGGTGTGAGGAAAGAATCTAGCAGCTTGTCATTTCTATACCAGAAGAAAGAAATTCAAGAGGGATGTATGGCTATACTAATGCTGGCCATGGAGAGAGAGATAGAGAAAATCAGAAATGAAGACTAGATAAAGAAGAAGTGAGCATGAATGCCAGATGGAGGGAGATAGTTTTATAGGTTCAGAGGTTGGTACTAGGTTATCGGCCCTAGGGCCTATACAAGCCTAGCCATAACAATTCCCTGGCTATTTTTTCCCACAATTTTTACTTCCTGGACACCTGTTTAGCAGGGCGACTGACATGATCCCTGGGGTGAATTTCCTTTCTCCCATCCAATAGTCAAGGTTCCTTTTGAAGAGGGCCAAAGAGGTGCTCTGCTTGACATGTATGGGCAGTCTATTCCAGAGTCTGGGGAGTCTCTGGGTCAGGAACCTATCCCTCCAGCATGTTTTGTTTATTGTGATGACAAGGTTTAGATCCCTGGAGCATGTGGCTCTGAGGGATTGGGATTTCTTTAAGTGTAGCATGTCCAACAGCTCTGGGTTTGACATGGCCTTGTATGTTAAGCAGAGATCACCTCTGAGTAGACGATATGCGACAGAGTATAACCGGAGATTTTAAGGTGGTCAGCATAGGGCATCTGCTTTAGGCTGTGATTCTTTTAGTGAGGTATTTCTGTGGCCTTTCCAGTTGTTGCAGGTGTCTTGAGTGGTACATACCAAATGGAGTGTTGTATTCTATAATGGGTCTAATGAGGGATGAGTGCAGTGGGACAATGACCTCCTTTTTTCTGGATGAAAAGCCCTTAGTGATGAGGTGTGCCACATAGAAGGATTTCCTGACTCTTGTGGTGATGTGGTTATCGAAGGAGAGACCACTGTCCACCATAGAACTTTGCTCTATGATCTTGGCCATCCTGGAGGGTAAAATTAATAACAACAACAACACTACAGGAAGTGATGGAATTTTAGGTGAATTGTTTAAAATCTTGCAAACTATACTGTTACTGTGTCACTTGTAATTTGCCAGTAAATGTTGACTATGTAACAGTGGCCATTGGATTGGAAAAAGGTCAGTTTATATTCCAGTCACCAAAATTGCCAAACAAATGCACTTATTTTACATGCCAGCAGTGTAGTACTCAAGTTCATATAAGATAGACTCTAGCAATATATAAACAAGAAGTGAAAAATAGGCAAGCTGATTTTAGAAGGGGAAGACACACCAGAGATCAAATTACTAACATTTGTTGAATAACAGAGGCTGCAAGAAAGTTCCAGAAAAATAATTACTTCTGCTTTCTCAACTATTCCAAATCCTTTGATTGTGTGGACCACAACAAATTATGGCAAGTTCTTAAGAGAAGTATGTATAGCAGGGTCACCTTATTTGCCTCCTGAGGAATGTGTATGCAGAGTAAGAAGCAACAGTTAAAACTTAATATGGACTAGCTGCCTGGTTCAAGACTGGGGAAGTAGTGTGAGGCTGCATATTCTCATTCTGCTTAATTTAAACTCACACTGTAGCATGCACAATGCTGGGTTACAGAATCAGATGCTGGAATCAAAATTGGCAAGAGAGAGGTATTAATAACCTCACCTTAGATATGTAGATGATGCTACTCTGATGGCTGAAACTTAGGAGGAATTGAAAAGCCTGTTGAAGGTAGTAACAGAAAATGTAAAAGCTGGTTTGCTGTTTAACATCAGAAAAAACTAAAATTATGCCATCTAGTCCAATCATCTCTTTGCAAATAGACGGAGAAAAATTGGATATAGTGTCTCCATCACTGAAAATGCAGAATGCTGAACAGAAGGCTGTTTCATGAGCATTTACCCTAGGTATAGCTGAGTGAATACGGCGAGAGAAAGAGGGCTACAGGTGAAGACAGACAAGCTGTGTTCAAGGGATTAATTGCATAGAGGAGAGGCTGTAAGGGCTAGAAGTGAGCATGGAAGGAAGATAAGACACTATAGTGAATGTCTGTATCTGCATTTTGTTAATAGCAGCAAGTACAGTGAATAATATAAACTTAAGGATATCCTGGCAGTTTTCAAGCCTCTATATACATGAGCTGTGTTCTCTGTAGTTAAAATGTGTAACTAAAATCACTTACATATGACAAGCTATTTATTGGCATTTCTCAAGACTGTATGTGCATGCCTTTGAATACAAACACCATAGCTGTAAACTGTAGCTGAAAGCTGTAACCAAAGCAGTTACTATAAGAGTGATAATTTAAAAAGGCTAGCAACCCCAGTATCAGCCATACTGGATAAGTATGAAAGCAGTGACAGACCTGTTTGGATCTGTCTGTTCACTTCATGTTTTGTACTGTAAATGTTTGCCAGTAGAAAGTGAGATCATTCTGGGATGATTTGGACAGCTTTAGTCAGAAATTAAAATAAAAATGGATTATACATTTAAAATAACTGGTAACCTAATGCAAGAATGGGGAATACTAAAATTACATTAAAATGTTAATAAGAAGTTTAAAGGCACAAAAATAGATATAAACAAACAAACAAACAAACAAAAAATGGGTATACTACAGGTTCCTGAATCCTAGGGACTTAAATACCATTATGGTACAGCCAGGGATTTAGGCATCTTGTGGCTTGTATGGCTGGCTGCTTGCACTTGAACTCAGCTGCATGTTTGGGTGAGGTGTGGCGGCAAAGGAAAGAGTAAAGCTGCCACACCTTGTCTGAACAAGTAGTTTGGACTAAGTTAGTGCAACAGCCATGTAGAGGAAGTGGGAGCATGTGAGGGCAAGTCAGAGTTTTATGCAGTGATTGGGGGGACATTTAGGGAGTGGGGAGCCTTAGGCTTAGAGAGTGGGAGGAGATTTGGATTAGGGAGCAATTGGGGAATGGGGACTTTAGGGTTAAGAAGGAATATAGGGAGTTTTACATTTAGGGAGCAGGAGGGGAATTTTAGGGTTAGGGCACAATTGAAGGCTTTAGGTTTAGGGAGCAGGAAGGGAACTTTGCATTCGGGGAGCAAGAGAGGAGTTTTAGGTTTAGAACTTATTTAGATCTTTAGGATGGGAATTTTAGATTTAGAGAGTTGTCAAGGAGTTTTGGGTTAGGAAGCAGGAGTGGAGTTTTAGGGTTAGTGAACAATCAGAAACTTTAGAGTTAGGGGAGGGAGTGCTATGGTAAGGGTTTTGGACTGAGTTAGAGTTTTAGTATTAAAGTAAGGGTTCTGGTAGGACTACGTAGTTCAGCAGGGAAGCATGTTGGGAGCATTAGGTCATTCACTGGGATCGGGCTAATGGGAATTGGGGCACTTGTCAATTAGAGCAAGTGTCAGCAAGCAAGTGTGTTACAAGCACATACCAGCATTTGTACTAAACCCTAAAAAATGCTAAAAATTATATCTGCAGTGGATTTATGGAAATTAAATCAAATTGTATTTGTGTGTGTGTGTTGATGAAACACTTATGGATCAGGGGTAGATTATTTAAAAAAGTAAAACTGAATTGACAGACATAGACTAAAAGCTCAAACAAAGGTAGAAAGCAATCAATTCCTTTAGTAATGGAAATTAAAATAAGGGAAATAACTAACAATTATTGAAAGACTGGATTAAGATTAAAAGGATAAAGAATTATGACATGGTAGAAAGGAGAAAAGTAAGTAAAGAAAATTAAAGGAAAAAAATGTTTTTCTAAATCTAAATGGCAAGATATGCTCAAAATGATATGATCAAGAGACAATAAAGCCATTTTGCAATTGATAGATAAATGAACAGGATAAAAAGTCATGTGCTGAAGGCTGGCCCATTAATAATGATAAACGATATAATAAAGAGGACGTTGATCAAACAAATAGTACAAAAATTGTTTACATACTGAGAAAAAAACTGTGCAAAACATTTACATCCGAGAAGATGAAAGCAATTTTAAAGAAATTAAAAAATGAAAATAAGGCACCGGGACCAGACAGTATAGAAAAAGAGGTATACAGAACTGTTGTAGAAGACATGGCCAAAATCACAAACTTATAATTTACAAAGTAAATACAGAAATTAATGTTTCTGGAATCATCTAAAAAATTAAAAGCACTACACCCTCACAAACTCCCCTTGAGTACCTTGTTCCCCATTGGCCCTTTTTTTCAATTATAAAGGAATTCCCAATACTATTCTAGCATGTCCACAGGTCAGTTGTCAATCTCCTCTCCAGTCCAGCTGGTGAATCTGGGAATCTTGAGGCAATGTTACAACTGCCTCATGTACACAGACAGCCCTCTCCTCCTCCCAACAAATTCCAACATGTGAGAGAAGCAACCATATAATAGCCAAACTGGAGGCTAAGCTCTCTCAACTCAGTACTGGCGTAACCAGTCAGGAGGAGAAGGAAACCACACTCACTACAATTCCAGTCTCACATAGACCTACCACGACAACAAACCAAACACATAAACACACAAAAACATACTCAGAGGCTCTAAATAAAAATCTGCCTAAGCAGCAGAGACCTCCAAAGCAGACACCCAAGCAATCGCTACCCCATAACAAAACACGTGCAACACATAGCTCACAAAGCCAGTGTGCCGAACAGTCACAGCCCTTAAGGCTAAACAACACACCTGATACACTTGTAATAGGTGACTCTATCGTCAGGCACACTGACATCCTGCTCACCAGGCTGAACAAGGAGAAGGTCATGGTGAGCTGCCTGTCATGCGCTAGGATCCGCCACATAACACAAGCACTCAGGTCACTCCAAGGCAAGTACAAATATGACTCAGTCATTGTCCATGCTGGTGTGAATGACCTGAGATGTACCTCCCTGGACTACATGAAAAGAGACATAGAGGAGCTCTCTGAGCATGTAGCCCAGGCCGGTATGACCCTGACCTTGAGTAGCATCTTACCCTCACCAAGAATGATGCCACAATATGAAGACAAGATGATCAATTTCAACAATTGGCTTAAGTATTGGTGTCATTCAAATGGGATCCAATGCCTGTCAGCCTGGGATGACATGCTTGACAAGCCACGATGCTTCGCTAGGGACGGCTTGCACCTGTCACCCCTGGGCTTTCGGATATTGGCAAAGGCTCTTGCTACCCCCATAGTGCCTTTTTTAGGCAAGGCTCAAAAGACAAACCCACCTCCATAGGTATCACAAGGGATAAGAAACTAAGAGTAATGCTACTCAACGCCAGAAGTCTAAACCTCAAGATGCATGCACTCGAAACTCTCCTTAGCATGGAGAACATTGATATCTGTGCAGTAACAGAAACCTGGTTCAAGGCTCCCGAGAGCACCCCAGCACTACCAAGTTATACCTCATACCATGCTTTTCGGCCCCAAAACTTGGACCAAACCACAAAAGGAGGGGGAGTATCAATATTCGTCAAAGATACCTATACCTCCAGGTTGGTGGCACAGCACGAAGCATCAGAGACTATCCATGTGCAACTAACAGTGGGTAAAATTGCCTTCCAGTTTATAGCCTGCTACAGACCACCCTCCCAAACACAGGAACCCCACTCGGCCTTCCTGAGAATACTGGAAAATATGAAGGTCTCTCCAAACACCATTATATTGGGTGACTTCAACTACCCAAACATAGACTGGGAGCATTACTCTAGCTCCAACACCCTAGCCCAAAGGTTCCTAGAATTTATAAACTCAAATGATATGGAACAACTTGTTACCACTCCCACAAGAGGGAAAACATACTGGACCTGATCATCACCAACATGGGGACACTATGCTCCAGACCAGAAGTGTATCCCTCACTGGTAAGATCAGACCATAAACTAATCTCACTGGATATTCACATCCCAACCCCACCCCCTGCCCAGAAAACCACAGTGAAAAACTTCTCTAAAGCAAATTTCACATGCCTCAAAACCGAGGTGGAATCCTTCAAAGCCCCCGGGCCTGTGGAAAATACGTCCCAGACCACAGAATCCTTTATAAACGCATTCTATGAACACCTTCAGGAATGCATGGATCATGCAATCCCAAATAAAACCAAGACCCAATCCTCCAAAGGCAGATGTCCTGTCTGGTGGACCCCAGCCATAAACAAACTATACAATAGAAGGAGGAAGGTACTACATGATAGAGCAAAATCCCAAAAAGGGAAGGCATCTCTGATCAGTATTAGCAAAAAACTACAGGCACTCATAAAATCATCTAAGGCCAGCTTTGAGAGAAAAATTGCACAGGACACTAAGGATAATCACAAGGCTTTCTTTAGTTATGTTAGGAACCTGGGTGGGAATTCCCAGATATGCTCAGAATTAGTCCAAAATGACAAAAATACACCGAGCCCACAGACATTGCCAACATCCTAGCTGACAGGTTCAGTGCAAACTTCCCCCCTCCCCACCAAAAGGGCAAATATCTATCCCAACAGAGTGCTGCCCCCCTGACATCTCAGATGCTCAGGTAAGAGCCACCCTCTCCAAAGCAAAAAACACAGCATCAATGGGACCAGATGGTGTCCCGGGCTGTGTCCTACATGAACTCCAAGAAGAGCTAAACCCAAACATAAAACTACTGTTCAATCTTAGCCTTACTACAGGATATGTACCCAAAGAGTGGTGTACAGCAACAGTGGTCCCTCTCCACAAAGGTGGTGCCTCAATGGATCCTGGAAACTATCGCCCCATGAGCCTGACTAGCTTGGTCTGCAAAGCTATGGAAAGGATCATCATGCACCTCATAAATAAAGATGTTGGGGACCTACAGACACTGGATCCTACCCAGTTTGGCTTTGTTAAGGGCAGATCCTGCCTCTTAAACCTGGTCGATTTCTTTGAAACAGTTACCAAGGCCATTGACAAGGGGAAGGTGGTCCACACAGCCTACCTGGATCTCGCAAAAGCCTTCGATACAATACCCCACTCGGGCATTATAGATAAGCTCACCAGCCTAAATATAAACCCCTATGTCACTAGATGGGTTGCAAACTGGCTCAAGGACAGAACCCACATGGTTAGAATTGCTGGAGCCATGTCAGACTCCAAACCAGTTACAAGTGGCGTCCCACAAGGCTCAGTCCTGGGACCTCTCTTGTTCGGTATATATTTCTCGGTGGTACAGACCAACACGGAAGGACTGTGGCTGACCAAGTTCGCAGATGACTTCAAACTGGGTGCCATAATCAACTCTCCAACCGACACAAGCATCCTCCAAAAGGACCTCATAGAAACAGACAACTGGTGCCAGAGCCATGGCCTCAAGCTAAACGCCAAAAAGTGTATAGTCATCCCCTTTGGCAAAAACAAAGTGCCCACAAATTACCACATAGGTGGTAATCCATTAAATACAGAAGAAGTCATTAGGGACCTGGGGACCCAAGTTGATAGCAATCTCTCATTTGACAATAACATGGCCAAAGTGGTTAGAAAAACATTTTATATAGCCCACCTAATCATGAAGGGATTCACATCTAGATCAGGGGAGGTCATCGTGCCTCTTTACTCATCCCTCATCAGGCCCATAATTGAGTACAATGCCCCTTTTGGGATGTACCTTACCAGACACCTGCAGCAACTGGAAAGACCCCAAAAGTACCTCACCAAGAGGATCAAAGGGCTCAAACAGATGCCATATGCTGCCCGGTTAAAGAAACTCCAGCACTACTCAGTGGCATACCGCCTGCTCAGAGGCGATCTGTGCCTGACGTATAAAGCCATGTCCAACCCAGAATTAATGGACATGCTGCACCTCAGAAAATCCAAATCCCATCAAGCTACGTCCTCGAGAGACTTGAACCTCAGCACTGAAATAAATAGGACATGCTGGAGGGACAGATTCATAACCCAGAGGCTCCCTTCACTCTGGAATAAAATCACAGTCCAGGTTAGGCAGAGTCCCACATTGACTCTCTTCAAGAGGAATCTTGATGAGTGGATGGGAGATCGTAGGTTTACCCCGGGTATCACTTCTGTGTCACTGTTAGACAGAGGCACAGTATACTAACCTCAAAAAAGGGCATAGCAAAATTAATTTAAAATGGGTGGCGAAAGCCAAACACACTCTGGCTAGGCTTATAAATGCCCTAGGGCAGATAGCCTAGTATGAACCTATGAACCTATGGAAAATAAGTTTGATATTTACATTCTATAAATTGGGGGAAATTACCCCAAAATGTATGGACTGATATTTTTTTAGAAACTTCTCTAACAATATTTGTAGCAGTTGTTTTAAAAGAGGTGCTTAAAATGACAGGTTTGATTAAATTACAGTATACTTAAGTAGAAGGTACATCATCTAAGCAATCTGTTTTATATTCTAACACTTAATATAACAGTATACAATTAAGTAAAAAATATTTTTATTGTTAATAAATGTAAAAGATGAATTCGATAATCTAGACATACAGAAGCTTTGAGAGACTGTGGTTAAAAAAGGATATCAAAATGACTTAATAGTAATAATGGAATTGTATAGCAGTAATGAGACAGAGGTTAAAGGAACAGCCACAAATGAATATACCAAACAGTTTCCTTTAAATAGGAGAGTCAGGCAAGACTGTATTCTACCATCCTGTATGTTTATAATTTATCTCAGTGAAGTGATATTAAAGTTATCATGCATAGGGATTGCTATACCAAAAGCTGAGGAAGAAAACCAGCTTTGTTGGCGTAGAAGGATAAAGTCCTGCCTACAGTGCTGATGTCCCAAGTTCAGTTAATGTCTCAGGCACCTGTTGTTACTGGCAGAGGGAGGAAAGGAGTAATGTTGCATTACTGACTTGCCTCTGTTCAGGGGGACAAAAGGGGGCATATGGAAATTTCCTTGACAGACTCCATGGTGGATTCTAGAGACCATACAGGAACTCTGGTTCCTAGAGGGGAAGGTCAGACTTGAGGGGTCACTTGTTGAAAGGAGTGACACACTTTCCTGACACCCATTTCACACCAGACCCTGGAGTGTGTTACTGTTCTGTAAATATGAAAAAAAACTGACGCTGCCTAAATGATGACCCCTCTTGGTCCACTGTTGCCCCTGGTGAAGAGGGAATAAATGGGCCAGCTGAGTTAGAACTGACAGATGGTTGGCAAACAGTAAAGAAGGGGGAAAAATGGCAAAAAAATGAGAAAGGAAAGATTCTATCATGTGCTATCATAATGGCATATTATTTTTTAAATCCAAATGCAGGCAAACCAAGTTAAAAAACAACTCCAATAAAAACCAAGAAACTCGTACCAGCAAAACAATAAAGCCACGGGGTATTCCATCGCGATTAATAGAAACCACAGTTTATTGCCACAAACAAGGAAAATAAAAACATAAACATATTTACCATTTCGTTTTTGTTTCACTTACTTCATCAGATGTGGGCCATCTTCAAAGCAACTCAATAAATAATGTAAAATAGTGACATCATAAGCCAATTAACCAATAGTTAATTTAAAACTAGAAATATTTAAAATGATGACATAAATATTGAAACAAAGTTAAGATATCTTAAAATATCGGCTGGAATATGAGTGGGATTACTATACATTAGATAAAAATTTAAAACATAAATAATTTAAAAATAGTTTCTATGCATCATATATACATATATATAAACAGACCAATAGAACACAACAGGATTATAATTCAATGGCAAGTGGAATAGAGAATTGAATTTCTACAGCTTGGCTGTCCTTAATTTTAAAAGTGGAGCAAGTGACACATATTCATTTAACCCTGGCTTTTTATTGGCTTCAAGGGTAACTTGCCACCACAATTGTCTGTATTCTATTGATTCTTCCCACATGCCCCCTCTTTTATCCTTGTTGATTTTTGTCAGTTACATAAAACCTCAAAATTGCCTCTTTACATTCCAAAGTGTGCTTATACAAAGCATTATTGTCTTTTCTAGTCTGTATGTCATATGTGTGCTCATATATCCTCTTCTTAAGTTTTTTTGTTCAGTTTTTCCAACATAGAAAGCTTGGCACACTTGGCACAAAGCTAGGTAAACTAAACTACTAGTTTCGCAGTTGTAATAATTTTTACTCTTTAAAAATGTATTTCTACTTTCCAAAAAATACTATCTTTATAATAAATTCACACTGCGAACATCTACCACACTTGAATGTTCCACATCTCCTATTATTATTGCCTTCTTTACCATTATTATTTCTTTGTAAATAATTTTTCAAATTTTTTCCATTCCTATATACCACTTTTATGTTTTCCTTACTAATCATTTCCAAGTCAGTAAAGGCAAGGAATTTGTTCCATTCCCTGTTAATAATATTTTTCACCATTCTTGAACTACCATTATATTCAAGTACTAGGGCCTTATTAAAACATTCTGTTTTGTCACTATCTTTTGATAGTTTTACCTCAGCATCTTGACCTATAATAGGTTTATATCTCCCCCCTCTCTCCTTAATAATATCCACTTCTACTTTCATCAGGAGCTATCGGGATAACCTCTTTCCTTAAACATCTGTTTGAGGAAGACTAATTCAGCTAAATAAACTTCATCTTTTGAAGTCATACGACTAGATCTAATAAACTGGCCTTTTACAATATTTTCCTTATAATGGAAGGGATGGGCACTATTAAAATGTAGAAATGAATTACAATATGTATTTTTCCTATAAATTCTAGAATAATAAACATTTTCATTATAGATTTCAACATGTAGATATTGTAACTTATCAGGGGAATAATTAAATGTAAATTTAAAAAAATCAGTACTCATATTTAAAAATCCAACAAAGGCAAGCACATCCTGTTCTAACCCAGTCCACAAGATACATATATCATCAAGGAATCTTTTATACAGACTCCAGCAGTGTTTGTACTGAGAACATAAGACATACTTTTCCTCCCATCTGGCTAAAACCAAGTTCATGTATGTAGGTGCTCATATTGCGCCCATCACCATCCCTTTTATTTGATGGAAAAATTCTCCATTAAAATAACTATAATTATACCTTAAAACTAGTTCAACCAACTGTAAAATTAAAGAACATTCTTCATTTGACAATGTTCCATCCTCATAAATAGTTTCCTCTAATAATGTTAAACTTTCTTAGTGGGGTATACAAGAAAATAAATCTATAATATCAATAGTTAGGAACCCATGGTTCACATCTACTAATTCCTGTTTAAGGCTTCATAAGAAGTCCCACAAATCCCTTAGGATAGTTTGTCTCTTTAGCCACAAAGGTTTGAGTTTGGTGTCAACCAATTTGGCTAAAAGCATTGTCTTTGCACTATCAGCTGAACTATGAACCTTAATAGGTGATCCTTCTCATTCTTATGTATTTTTTGGGATGCCAAAAATAGTGGGAATCTTTAGCTTCTCAACAATTAAAAATGTTAAGGTTTTCTGATCAATAAGTCCTTCAATAGCCAAATCTTCCAAGGCCATATCTATCCTCCTGTAGGAAATGTTAATCTCATTCCTTGAAACACATACATATTTATCAGTATCCCTTAACATTTTATTCATCTTAGCCTCATAGGTCAATGTGTCCATTAGAACAACCCCCCCACCCTTATCAGATTTCATTACTCTTATGGTTGGGTCATTCCTTAATTCTTGCAATACATTTCTATCCTGTAAAGCCATGTTCTGTCTGTATTTAACTTTGACATAGTTATTCCTTATTTATTTTCTATCACACTTTCCAAGTTTTTAATTTGTAGGGAGATTGAGATGTTAAATGAAAGTTTAAAGGATGATTTAATTTTTACTATCCCTTCAGAAAGGGAAAAATATGATAACAACACAAATGATATTGATGGTCAGTGTGATGATTTAGTTAAAAGAAAAATTAAAAAATTAGAAAAGGATCTTAATGATTACAAAAATGATAAGTTACCCACCACCTAAGAATAGTAATAGGTCTTGGAAGTGGGGGGATAAAGAAGAAAGGGGAGCTATGAATAATAATAATAATAATAATATGAATTATGGTGAACATGCCCAAATAGGTGAAGAAGTTACTGATTTAGACAATGTTACAGAGTATCCACCCCTACGAAGATCCAAAAGGATCAGAAATAGAGAGGAACAATATCAGTATCAAAATTCACATTTTCGGAGAATGGGAAGAAGGGGGAGGGGGAGGTATTAATGAATGAAAAACCTACCCACCTCGACTTAGACTCTGATATTATTAGGCAGGATGTTCTTAATCCCTTTAAATATACAAGGGCTGGTTTTACTATATATAATTTTAGTAATGTTGTTTTAAGAAAGGGACACTTTTCCCTTTTATCAAAGGGTATTAAATTTATTCCAAATAGAAGGGGAGATTTGGCAAAAACATTAATGGACATTAAACTGTTCATGAGGAAAGTTAACTTTCAAGTATTTTTTAATCAGTTTAAAACATATGCTAACACGATTTTTAACAAAGAAAAGCATATTTAATCCTCCACTCCACCTACAAATTAAAAACTTGGAAAGTGTGATAGAAAAAGAAATAAGGAATAACTATGTCAAAGTTAAATACAGACAGAACATGGCTTTAGAGGATAGGAATGTATTGCAAGAATTAAGGAATGACCCAACCATATGAGTAATGAAACCTGATAAGGGTGGGGGGGGGGTCTGTTCTAATGGACACATTGACCTATGAGGCTAAGATGAATGAAATGTTAAGGGATACTGATAAATATGTATGTGTTTCCAGGAACGAGATTAACATTTCCGACAGGAGGATAGATATGGCCTTGGAAGATTTGGCTGTTGAAGGACCTATTGATCAGAAATCCTTAACATTTTTAATTGTTGAAAAACCAAAGATTCCCACTATTTTTTGCATCCCAAAAATACATAAGAATGAGAAGGATCCACCATTAAGTTTAATAGTTTCAGCTGATGTTTCAAAGACAATGCCTTTAGCCAAATTGGTTGACACCAAACTCAAACCTTTGTGGCTAAAGAGACAAACTATCCTAAGGGATTCGTGGGACTTGTTAAGAAGCCTTAAACAGGAATTAGTAGATGTGAACCATGGGTTCCTAACTATCGATATTATAGATTTATTTTCTTGTATACCCCACCAAGAAGGTTTAACATTATTAGAGGAAATTATTTATGAGGATGGAACATTGTCAAATAAAGAATGTTCTTTAATTTTACAGTTGGTTGAACTAGTTTTAAGGTATTATTATATTTATTTTAATGGAGAATTTTTCCATCAAATAAAAGGGGTGGCGATGGGTGCAATATGCGCATCTACATACACAAATTTGGTTTTAGCCAAATGGGAGGAAAAGTATGTCTTATGTTCTCAGTACAAACACTGCTGGAGTCTGTATAAAAGATTCCTTGATGACATATATATCTTGTGGACTGGGTTGGAACAGGATGTGCTTGCCTTTATTGGATTTTTAAATATGAGTACTGATTTTTTAAAATTTACATTTAATTACTCCCCTGATAAGTTACAATATCTAGATGTTGAAATCTATAATGAAAATAATGTTTATTATTCTAGAATTTACAGGAAAATACATATTGTAATTCATTTCTACATTTTAATAGTGTAAATTAGTGTTAACCTATTTATATGTGGTTTGTACATTTATGATTGTTACTACTCTAAAAGCTGATATAGTAAAAGTTTTATTTTTATGTGCATTTTCCTGCTGCAGCTACTGATCATCTTGCCTCCCATTGGGCATGTATGTTATACTGTCCCCAGTAAGCATAGCAGCTGGCTGGGAGAGGTTATCATGCAGGCAGCCCCAGTACTGGGTTTTGCCCTCACTTGAATCCTAACACTAACAGCCTATTTATTAGGCTGAATCCCTCCCTTGGGCAGAGGGGTGGGCAATCCATGTCACTGCAGGATTCACAGTCACCTTACCATTGAGGTACTTGTCCCGTGCACTTATGAGAGCTGCTGCCAAACAACAGGATGGCTTACCTCCTCTTCTTGAGACTGCCACTTACAATGCTGTACCTCCTCCAGGAGAATGTGGCATTAGGCAGCCCCAGACTGCCTCTGTCACTCCTCAGATAGACACATCCATCCTTCATTGCCAGCTACATCAAGTACCAGAGCTATGAATTGATCTAGGGTTAGCTGGTCTGTATTCGGGGCTCAGGACTGGCAGGACTGACTGACACAATCAAGACTTTAAAGGCTGCAGTGACTGTTCTGGTGGCTGCAGTTGCCTTCTGTGGCATTTTACCAGATTTTCTAACTAGGTAGATAGATGGTTTGAGGCAGGAGTGGGGAGTTGTGAAGCTGTTTAGCAAGCTAGTTGCTACACCCAAGTGGATCAGCAGATTACATGTTTTCTTCTATCACAATATGTATGTATCTGCATGTAGATGCCGTACTTTATACCAAAGTTATTTTTCCGTACAATTTGATCTTTTCTTCAAGTTACCAGATCTCTTCTTATCCTTTCTGTCAAAACTGAATATGAATCCTATTGAACTTAATTTTGTCATAAGCAAAGAAAATATACATTTCCTTTTAGTGCCTACACAGTGCTAGCCATATGTAATGGAACAGAAAACTATGACAGCAAATGGAAACACTCTCTTCAGAAACTGCATATTTCTATGACCCTATGAGTTCTAACTGGATGCTCCAAAATCACATCTCATTAAATGCTAACAAAACTAAAATCCTTCTATTCTCTCCTTCTAACTCCCCCCCTATTGATAAAACGCATTCCAAATAATCAGCCATACAACTCCATTTTAGAGGTCGTTCCCTCCGCCAAACTTCTTGGTGTAACTATTGATGAACACCTAAAATTTAATACTCACGTCCAGCTAAACATAAAGAAAACCCACATAAAACTCAGCCTACTTTTTAGAACCAACCACTTCCTCTCTCCTGCTACCAGACAAACTCTCGCCACTACTTATCTCCTTCCCTCTCTACTGTATGACGCCCGTCTGCTTACTAATTTATCCTCCTCACTATCCTCCAAACTAGAAGTATGTTACAATAAAATCTCCAGATTTGCTACCAAAGCCAAATCTTCCTCTCATCATCGTTCCTCCCTTCACTCATTAAACTGGCTTGAACTCCATAACCAACTTGACTTTCTCCAAATCTCGACTGCCTATAGACTACTATTTCAACCTACCAAGTGCCCTGCACTATCCAATATCCTACAACCATATACTCCCCATAGAACACTTAGATCTACCCACCAAAACCTAATCACAATCCACAAACCCAAGCACCCAGCTGGTCAGTTTCTGCTTTCCTTCACCTTAGCCAAAATATGGAATGCTCTGCCCTCCACTCTTAGGACCTGTGATAACCTCGAAAACTTTAAAACTCTTCTTCATTCTCACCTTTATTCAAACAGGAAATGCAACTGTACTCTTCACCCTACTCCTGGTTAACCTCTCACCTAGCTAACCTTGCTCATTTGTATTATGCATATATAACTATACTGTAAAATCTAGCCTCAAGGCCATTTGCCTGTTTTTTACACCTAAACAGAATTGTAATTGATTTTTTTTCTTTATGAATGCTACATGTTTATTTGTCAGTTATGCAAAGTTTCTTAGTAATTATTCATGTAACTATGTATTGTTGGAGCTTTTCTGCCCGGGCCTTCACTGAAAACAGGCTCCCCGAACCCAGTGGACCTCCCCGGTCATCAAACTGGAATAAATAAATAAATAATAAATAAATATTTGCCAACAATTATTTTACCACTGTTACCACTCTAGGATTCATTGTGGACATGCTTAATATTTTTCTGTGTTTCTGTGTCTTGAGTAAGATTCCTTACTAAACTTTATGCAGACTGCATTTGCTGTCTCTTCCATGATTACTACTTAACAGACACAGTCAAATCTGTCTACTCATTTCTGCATAGATGTGCTATGAATCCATACTGTTTTTGATCCTGGACCACAAGAACAATTTTTCCAGAAAGAACTCCAACATGTTCAGCTACTACTTTGGTTAAAGTGACATGTCTGCAGTTTTCCTATGTTTTGTTATAGTATACTGACCCTTGCTGTTTGGCTCCAGGTATGTAATCTAAAATGCTGCTGTGCTTACACGGTGTATTCAGATAATAAAGTGCATCTAAAGTGTGTGTGAATCTCTTAATGTGTTCTGTTCGAGGACCCTATATGTGCTCTCACGTCTGTAAAGGAGAATCGCATCTAAGCTCCCTCCAAACCTCTACTCCTCAGGTTCTATACCATCCTCCCTTGGTTAGTTAAATTATTCAGTGATACAGCTAGGTTCCCACATCTACACTGACTCACATCAGGTCCAATTGATTTGTGCATCATATGTTGTAGTCTTGTCACAAAATCGTATCAGATACATTCAGCAAAAATCAGACATATTCTTGAATCTTGCATGCACTTAAAATGTATGACACATCCTCTCTTGTCTGCTTATGTTATGATTCATAAATCTTTCCTTTACTCTATTTGTAGTAAACTAATAATGACCAGCAGGTGGAGCGTAGGAACCAGCATTATGAGTTATGGTCAAAGACATTGTTTTTCATTTTTTTTTCAATGGAAAATGCCACAAATTCCAGTATCTGGATTTGCTGAGTAATAGCTAATAGTAAAACACAAGCTTTCTCAGAACTTGTCATTTCAGGCCCAAGCACTTAACTGTCATTTGCAATTATTCAGTGTTCTATCTTTAGTTAGAGATTTTTATTTTGTTTTATGTATAGACGCCTTACAAATGATAACAGGATCACAATTACCGGAATTTACACATGGTAATCATTCTTATAATTCATGTAATATGAGCTTAGAAAAAACAGAATTTAATTTTTAATAACAACACATCATTTGTCTCTAGTTATGGCCAGAGGGAGTTAGGTCACAGTGACTCTTTCTACCCTATCTCCTGAACTGTGTTCTGTACTTACAATAAATACCATACAGAAGCTGATAAGATCTCATCTCATCTAGGAATATGATGCTGCTTTCTTTTACAGCAGGCCTGAACCTGTTATTTTTTTTAATCAGCCTAGTGTGATAACACATAAATATAAAGTTTCATTTGACATTTCCTGTCAAGGAAATATAAATGACAAAACCACTGAAAATAGCTATGCCAGTAAAATCTAAGAGCTGCGTTATCAAAATAAGTTCAGTGCTTGTAATATGTACATATTGCATACTATAACATAAAACATGAAAGGAAACTATGAAAGCAATTGATAACAGAACTTGTAAAATGAACAAAATAAATCTCACATCACACATTAACCATGCATTACTCCATATTTTATTTTGGAGTGTATGACTTTGCTCCTGTTGTCATTTCTTTCAATTCAGAGTTTTATTTCATAGCAGTTAATTAACCTGTGGCTGGGAAATTAAAATTGAGTGCTTCTGGTCTCTAATTAATTTTTTTTTAATTAATTAATTTAATTAATTAATTAAATCAATCAATCAATCAATCAATTAATTAATTAATTAATTAATTAATTATGTCATCCATTTCTGGTTATGTAAGGGTTCTTATTAAACATCTTAAAAGCAATGCAGAGACAAATAACAGTAGCTGACTGTTGAGGTTGGCTTATTTGAATATACCATAGCATTATAATGGTAACTGCAATTTCATCTTCCTTAGTTTAATGTTATAATGCTTCACAGTGTTATCAAAACAGAACAGGAAAAAATCAAGTTTCATTCATTGATTTCTTTATGAATTTGTTTGTCAGTACCTATTTTATTCTGTTCAGGAACATTGAGGAGCTGTAACCTGTCTTGGGAAGTAATAGGCATAAGGCAGTGAACAACTCTTGGGTGAGACACCAGTCCATTACAAGACAAATACTTGTAATCACAAGGAGGCAAACACGTATGGTCAATTTAAAGAATTTTTCAGTTAACCTATTGTTCTGGGCTTTCCTTTGCTTACCTGGAATCCATTTAGGCTGCTTTTTTTTTTTTTTTTTTTGCTCAAACTTGGTTGCTGATTGTGCATTTCTTTATTCCTGTTTGATCACCACTTTTTTTGTTTATATGGTATGCACTTTCCAAACCACATCCTTTTTTCAGTCATATTTCAGGGTTGGAGTTGCAATGCAGAGGAATATTTGGCCTGAAAGCCTCTGAAGACTACCACAGGTGCATTCTGAGGGAGTTTGAGCTTCCCCACTCCCAGCCTTTTTGCTTTTTTGGGAGCTGATTCTGTCTGTGGTTCTCTGAAGGAGAGATGGGGGTAGTACCAACTCTTGGCGGTTCCATATACAAGTTGACTAGAGGAATACAGAATCCTTGCCCTGAGTAAACATCTTTTGCTGTTGTCACTCCAACATCACATTGACTCAAATTAATAAGGTTAAGGTGTTTGGGGGGGGGCTTGTCCCTCCCCAAAAATGCTTACTTATTTTCTCCAAATCTTTTATTTCTAATACCATGATGGGAATGAACCTCATTCCTATGTCAAAGTATGATTAAATTTCAATGAAATTAATATTGTTTTAATGATGTCAGCCAGAAGTGCTCTTCTCAGCACTCACAATGTGCCTAGTAACGACTCCTGCAATTCTTATGAAGTTACATATATCAGTAACATATCTGAATGTGAATGTAGATTCATTTTTATAAGACCCATTGCTTCTACTGCTATTGGTACTGTCTGGTTATCTTTCTTCCACATTGCTCTTGTTTCTGCCTGCAAATCCTGATATTTTATGACTTTGTGTCTCTCTGTATGCAAGACACTGTAGTCAGTGGGTGTAGCAATTTCAATGATCAATGCTACTTTTGTCTTCTTATCATGGACCACTATATCTGGTTTTCTCGCATCTGTCTTTTGAACTGTTGGTAATGGGTGATCCCATGTGATGTAGACTTCATAATTTTCTATTATGCTTTGTGGCTCATGTTTCTAGTGTTTTTCAACTGCTTCAATATTATAATGTTTGCATCATCCCCAGTGCAACAGTTTTGCCACATTATTATGCCTTTCAGTATACAGTCCTTCTGCCATTACTATGTCACAACCAACAACAAGGTGTGCAACTGTTTCCAATTCTGTTTTACAAAACCTACATTTGTCTGTTTCTTCCACATGTTCAATGGATTTTGTAAACCAATGTGTATGTAGCCCCTTTGTAAACCAATAGATATGTAGCCCACTATCCTGGGCCGCCAATATTATCCTTTCATCATTTGGTTTGAATTTGTCTCGCTTTAACCATTCCTGCATTTGATCCTGATCAACATGAGGTTGTTCCATGAGTTTTCTATGCTTGCAACTATAATTATGCATTTTCCACATTTCTTGCCTTTTCATCTGTTCCTTCACCTTATATTCTTTCTTTTGTTTTTGGGCACATTCAGTTTATACCTGATTTTTATCTACTTCTTCTTTGATTTCCATTCCCACTTGATGCCGATATGTTTCTGCTAGACTAAGCAGGGAAGTCATCTTAGATTTATTCTCCTCATGTTTCAAAACTTTCACTATGTTTGGGACTTGTGAGGTCAGCAGATATGTATGCAGTCCCACAATTGCAGATCTATACATGTAATCATTTTCAAGGAGGCCCATCCGTCCTTCAGGACGGGGACTATATAATCTTGGTATGCACTGATTTTTATAAATCATTTGATGAGCATGAAACATCCTTCTTGTTTTTCTGTGTAGTCTAGGCAACAGCTTTTGGGGCCAGACATTCACTCCAACACTGTAAGTTAGGACAAGAAGAGCAAATTAGTTTATAGCTTGAGCTATGTTCCTAGATGTCAACACTGTTTTCAGGGTTAATTTAAGTCTTCTAAAATATTCCTTACTGAATTTTATTCTCATTTGTTCATGTTTTATTGTTGAACCTTCATCAATTCCAAATATTTATGCATTCCATCTTGCTCAAGTTCTTTTACATCACATTCTTGTCCCAAACTGATGTTTTCTTGGTGCTGCAGCTTTTCTGCTTTAAAGGTTGCTTTTGCACATTTATCAAGACCAAATGACATTCTTATATCATCTGAAAAAGTTTTGACTACATGCAGTTGTGCTTTCCGTTCCTCATCTGATGAGTTATACCATTTTAAATCATTGACAAAGAGAAGATAAGAAATCTTTATACTTTGTTGCTTTCTGGGAGCCAAATTATAGCCATGACCTAATCTGGTAAGCAGGCAGCTTAATGGGTTAAGTGCAAGGCAAAAGAGCAGCAGTTACAGAGAGTCAACCTGGAATATCAGCCTTTGGATTTTTATCCCTGGAATAATAATTTGTCCTTTATCATGGCTTAATTGCAAAGTAGTCTGCCACTGTTTCATGGTCACTGTAATGTAATTGATCTGTGTAGGGTGTATATTTTACATTTTGAGCACTCTTTTATACATGAATGTGGGATACTGTCAGATATTTTTTTGTAGTCAATCAATGCCATACTTAGATTCTTCCCCTTTTACAGTTCTCCATTATGACTTTATTTAGCAACAAATGATCCTTTGTTCCATATGATTTTCTTTTATTACCCTTTTGTTCTATTGGGGCGGCCATGGTGGTACAGTAGTTAGCATTGTCACCTCCCAGCAAGAGATTCTCCGGTTTGATCTTCAGCTGGAGTGCCTTCTGTGCGGAGTCTGCATGTCCTCCCTGTGATTGTGTGGGTTTCCTCCGGGTGCTCCAGTTTCCTCCCAAAGACATGCTGTAGGTGGATTGGACACTCTAAATTGGCCCTAGGTGTGTGTGTGTGTGTGTGTGTGTGTGTGTGTGTGTGTGTGTGTGTGTGTGTGTGTGTGTGTGTGTGTGTGCCTTCTGTGGAAGGTTGGGTGCTGGGCTGGCAACTCAACACTGTAAAACTCCACTGCCAATCATGAGCAGACAGGTGATCCACTGTGGCGACCCCTAACCGGAAAAAAGCTGAAAGAAGAAGAAGAAGACCCTTTTGTTCTATTTGCCATGACTGGATTTTCTTCTAAATGACTATAAACACTATCGGCATCAATTCCGGTGTATAGTTTACACATCGTTGGAAGGCAAGTTATTGGTCTATAATTTTTAGGGTAACTTGCAGGTTCACTCTTAAGTAGGAGTATTGTTTTTCCTGTGGTTAACCAGGCTGGTGTCTGTTCAGGGTGTGCATATAAATAGTTCTTACTCATGGCTAAATCTTCATACAAAGATGTTAATACTTTTAGCCAGAAGTTAGGTACTGCATCTGGGCCTGAGGTTTTGCTGTTGGAGGCTTTTCTTAGCTTTATTTGAACCTCTTGGGCCGTTACTTCATCCCATTTCATATCCTGTACATTTGAACTTCTTATTCTTTCTTTTACTTCTTCTATCTATTTAGCATTTTTGTTATGTTCCACAGGGTCTTCATAGATATTTCACCAAAATGTATCTATTTCTTCTTTTTTGGGTGCTTTTTCAATTTCTTTTGCCTTGTTTCCCAATTTTGTATAGAACGTTTTAGGGTCATAAATAAATTGCTTATTTTATACTTTTCCTTCATATTTATCTGCATCTCTTCTAAGTTTTTTTCTGCCTGTGTTGAGACTTTTAGTTTATTTTCAATAGTGTAAGATAGATCCTGATCTCTTCTAATACCGTGCATTGCTTTTATCACATCTATTTTTCTGAGTATTTTTGTTGAGCTATTCCCTCTTCTATACTCTTCTAACAGTGACAGTTTTTGTCTTAAGTGCTTTACTGTGTGGGTGATTGGATTGCTCAAGAGACTATTCCTTTCTGACTGTACACATGCAAACATATATATGTTAATAAGGTAGGTAGTCTGGTTGACAGACTCTTCAGTCATAACCCGGGCCATTGTGGCAATATGAAACATACAAAGCCTACAAGCAACGATACATGCATGGCTAATGCTGAATTCCTTAGTACAGTGTATGTGCTGCAGTGACAATACAATTCCAAATCTCCTCATCTATTTATCTATTTATCTATCTGTCTGTCTGTCTATCTATATAGGTATAGCATAACCGGGGTTAAGAGAGGCAGAACACAAGGCAGGTAGCTTAACTCTTGTGCTACATTTGAATGTTGGAGCCTGGTGGTTTATAGGACACTGAAATGCAAGTGAGGGAACACAACTTCAAATGAGTATCCTTAACTTTGTCAACAGATGATGGACAACTTAGGAGAAGTAAATCTTTTCAGATTTCGTTTACACTCCACTGTTGCCTCATGGTACTTCATTTCTTTCTATCACCTAAATAAGATTCAGCTAAGCTGTCATCATGTGACCAGAATGGACAGCAATAAGTACCTGTACATGGCTGATGCATTTTTATTGCCGTCCATTTCAAAGGAGTGTGGAAAATCAAAAGAACCTAGAGTATTCTAGCTGGATAACGCTTCTGGATCTCAGAGGACTCTTCTCTGACTGTCAAGATTAGTAGGCAGGACAGGAATGAATCACCTTTTTCACCAGTGTTATTTTTTTTGCTGTCATATTATTACAAATATTCTGTTTTTAATTTCTTCATTCGGTCATTTTCAATACCTCTTTTATCGTTTTCAGGGTCACAGGAGAGCCTGAGCATATCCTAGCAAACAAGAGTTTAAGTCAGAGAACCATCTTCTGATGAAACGTGTAAGGCCAGTGAATCAGTCCTGAATGGCATCATGCATACATGGGGGGGCTGTGGTTAGCATAATGGTTAAGGTCTTTATCTCACAAATACCAGGTACATGGTTTAATTATGACCTCTGGTTATTGGCTAGGTTTGTGATAGTCTGCAGACTGATAGCTTAATATTTTCTGTGAAAAATGGATGGGTGGATTTGTCATAATGTTTAAGGTGTTCACAAGGTACAGGGTTTGATTTCAATTAGCTAGGCGTAAATGACCCTTCATGACAGTTAGTCTTCGATTCACATAGAAACCTATGAACTTACTCACGCAAAAATCCTGTGCATTTTGTCAGATTCCAAGCAAGAATAGAAGGCAGAGCCACGCGTCATGATCAAAAATTCTGGCAATAATTTATTGCAGCAACAAGAAGTAGAAACAGCCAAACAGCCCTCAACAGAGAATATTCAGTTACCCAATATCTCTGCTTGCCGCTGTTAAAGTCATCCATCTGGAAACCTTATGTAAGCTTGGCTGCACCAGAATCAAAACTGAAGTGCAGAGAATAACATGTTTATTCCTAAGGCCACATTCATCCTTCTGTTTGCTTTGCTAATATCACAGTCCTTAGTTTATGGCATTGAAGTTTCTTACTGTGAAAATGACTACAGCGTCACAACTGGAAGAAAGCAGTCAAAAGAGGGGGCATGTATACAGTTAACACAGATATATGCAGATTTGTTTGCAAATATCCCAGGCAAGATTATAGCAAACACAGAAAATTTAGGATATCATTGAAATAAATTCTGAAGTGTAAGAAATTCATTTGAAATTGCAAGTTTTAGCTGGCAGACAAAAAAGTTTCAGATGGGAATTTCAGTTCTCTGCTTCACTTTAACGATATGTTATTCACTCATTTAATATAGGTAATATAAGCAAATCACAAAAGAACAGGCTGCCTCTTCAGAAGGCAGTTCCTTCTGCTAAATTATTACTAATGAGCTGACTCATACAAGATGACGTTTCTGGTTAAGTACTCCTGCAGCTTCATAAATCCTGGCTGCCCTGGAGTGGGAGAAAGAAAGGGAGAGAATGCATAAGATATGCAGAGGGACACACACATAGATTCAGCAGCAGACATCTGACATAACGGTGGACACATCTGCAGAGCAATTTGTCATTCAGAGGTAAGACTAAAAGAATTAAAGAGACTGAAACTGGGATAAGCAAAATTACGAAATTATTTAAATATAATGAACTCATCTTTATGAAATGCATGTGATTACTTCCAGGTATCTAACAAGTGAAACTTATGTAACTTCATTCAGAATATCAAGTTTAATATATAAATGAGAGAAAAAGAAACATCTCTATTTTAAGAAAAAATAGTTAAAAGTTTTCTGCTCTCAATATGACAGAATAAAAACAAATTTGATTAGAAAAAACATATGAGATTACCTAAAAAGTGAAATGAAAACTGCTGAAAGAAATATTTCCTTTTTTGATGAGCTATACATGTAAAGCAGTATTATCTGACTTCTCTGAGGGATCTTTGAATAATTTGTAACTTCATCTAATTCTGCCAAGTCACACAGCATTAAAAAGTAACTGGATGAAATTTGAGTATAGGATGGTAGTGCATATTATTCTGGCAGATACAACAAATCTCCTGTAGGAAAAGAAAAAAGCCATACAATAACAAAAATGAATAAAAAGGGAAGAGCAAATCCCTTGGTAATGTGGACAATTTATCTTAAGAGAGAGAAGTTTAAGACTGAGATATTGCTTAATTAGCTCATGTTAGTAGAAACTTAGAATAACAGTACAGACAAAAAAAAACTTTACTGTTCTAATTAAATAACAATCTTATGTGCACTAGTTTCTCATAGGTATGTCTTTGCGTGGACATAATGCAATGAACACTTCTGCTGACCTGAATTTGAGAAGTATAAATGTAAGCGTTTAATTAACCTGTCATCTTGGGGGATCACTGCTGGTGATGTAGAGTGTACAATAAGAGTTGCAAAGCTAACTGTAGTGCCTGACTGCATTAAATAAAGAAACAAAGATGTTAGCATCACATTAGGAGATGCACATTTTACTTTGTTTTAATGCGTTTGCCTGATTGCATACATTTTGAAGAAGCTGTACATTTTATTTGTTTTTTATTTAATTGTACATTTAGACAGGATAGTCCAGATTCTTCTTAAACAAATGTATTTCTATACCTCCCTTCTATAAGAATAGCCTTGTGAATCTGAGTTACATTTTTAACTTTCTCACTGTTCTTAATACCAAAACCAGTTTTGTAAGGTTTTGCCATGTGTGCAGCCTTTTCTTGGTAAACATGCTTCTTCACATTGCCCCTGACTTTTCTAGTATCAGACACTGATTTATTTCCATCCACAGCATCTTTTGATCATGCTCTTTTTCTGATGTTTTTCAAAATTTTTGTCATGTCCTTTTTGTGCCTTTTCCACCATGTGAATATATAGGCTCTGTGTCCTGTAAGCTCAATCTTCTATATTTCTTCCATCCTTCTACTGTATTTGGAAATGTAACTTCTGAAATATTAAACATTACTTCACTAGTGGTCTAAGCATACTTTTTACAAGAAACTAAATGCTTAATTTTTTTACTGATAATAACCACAGACCTTCTTACTACCTGTTCACATTGCCTGGATAGTATTCAGTTACTAGCTTTGCTCACACATAAATTTGTATTTCTGTTTTTGTCAGTATATCTGGTCTTCTTGTAAACCTTCAATGGATTTTTGTTCTGCATCTATAGTATACTGAACTGGATCAAAGCTAATGTAATTTTGACAACTAAGTCCACACTGCCCAAGTCCATTGTTATTAGCCACTAGCAGCCATCTCCCCATGCACTCCTGCATATCAACTTTGTTCCTGTGTTTTGTGCCACATTCAGAGACATACTTTCAGTCCCTTTGCAGTTCACTTATACAGACATAAAAAAGAGACTGACCTTGGGATCAAATCATCTTATTTGTTATTGTTGTTGTAGGTATTCATTTACTATTGCCTTCTGTAATCTTTTTTCCACCCAAGATCTTAGTAAGACTGTCATGCTGAGACAGACTCTAATGCTTTCTGACTTGCTTTTGTTTAGGTTTAGATAAAAAAAAATAATTCAAATGTTTTGGAAAGCTGTTTCCTTAGTCTCTTCTGTGGTCTACTGGTTTGGTCAGTGAAAAAAATCTGTAAAACTTGAGTTCATTGTAAACAGCCTAACAAACCATGTATGACTTTATTGGGAATGCATCCCTTAAGTGAATGGTTGCACCCAAAACACTGCTGAGTGAAGTAACCATATTAGAAGCAGGTGAATGTCCATAATAAATTACTAGAAGTGCATTGGTACTTTACCAGAGCCTGGTCAGCCATACCTTGAGTGCGTATTGCAGCTACAGCGGCCTTATATGGAAAAATACATCAGATTTTTAGAAGGAGTTGTAAGGAAAACCAGCAGAAGCATGCAAAGAGGTGAAAGGATGTAGCCAGAGACTGCATAGAAAAAAAGGCAAATGGTATAACCAAAGACTAGATGATTCTTCTTCCTAGAGACCAGAAGAATCTAGGGGGAACATTATGTGGATGAATAAGATTATGTCAGGAAGCTGTGAAAGGGTCACTCTGAGCAGGAAGGGAGAGGGATGACCTCGGCAACAGGTGGGCAGGACTAAGTTTTCAATGGATTTGTGCTGAGACACATAGACTGGACTTCTGTATTAGATAATGGAAATAAAATTCCGAAGCGCATTCGAGAGAGCATTGTTATTATCCCCCAGCAAGCACAAGCCAAGCTGTTGTCGTAATGCAAAACATACAAAGTATACAAGCAAGGAAGCAGGAAAGGATGGGCGGGGGGATAGCATGGAAAGGAAGGGAGAAATTAAAGATGGAAGGATGGACAATTTACAAAGATACTTAATGAGTAGATTAGGTAGGGTTTTTGCTTCCTTTGTTCATCAAGAAAAGGTAATTTCATGGCAATTTGCTATTATATTATGAAAACAAAGTTAAATCCTGTTATCATTGTTCACGTGGATAAGAAGCATTTAAAACATGAGGGTTACGATAGAATTTATTCAAACTATGTGGCATGTTTTGGGTAATGCAGCTAAAAGGTTCATAATGCAGTTGCAGAAAAGTAATTATATAATGGTTGTTTTCTCATATGCAGAATCAGCCAGCTACATATCTGCATTACAACTGGGTAACAATGTCTGAAAATATTCAAACTTAATGTCATTACCTGGCTGGCAGCATGCTATCCCCCCCCCCCCCAGAAAAAAAGAACAGACCCACCTAACGTACACCATCACCATTTTCTTTGATATGCATTTCATCACTACATTCTTTGATACGCATTCAGAATTGAATAAATAAATTAAGTGAAATAAAAAGCAACAGCATCTCTGGCTGCACTTCACCACATTATTGCATGGTTCATAGGTTCATAGGTTCATACTAGGCTATCTGCCCTAGGGCATTTATAAGCCTAGCCAAAGTGTGTTTGGCTTTCGCCACCCATTTTAAATTAATTTTGCTATGCCTTTTTTTGAGGTTAGTATACTGTGCCTCTGTCTAACAGTGACACAGAAGTGATAGCCGGGGTAAACCTACGATCTCCCATCCACTCATCAAGATTCCTCTTGAAGAGAATCAATGTGGGACTCTGCATAACCTGGACTGGGATTTTATTCCAGAGTGAAGGGAGCCTCTGGGTTATGAATCTGTCCCTCCAGCATGTCCTATTTATTTCAGTGCTGAGGTTAGATGGGATTTGGATTTTCTGAGGTGCAGCATGTCCATTAATTCCGGGTTGGACATGGCTTGAGCAGGCGGTATGCCACTGAGTAGAGCTGGAGTTTCTTTAACCAGGCAGCATATGGCATCTGTTTGAGCCCTTTGATCCTCTTGGTGAGGTACTTTTGGGGTGTTTCCAGTTGCTGCAGGTGTCTGGTAAGGTACATCCCAAAAGGGGCATTGTACTCAATTATGGGCCTGATGAGGGATGAGTAATAATCTAGATGTGAATCCCTTCATGATTAGGTGGGCTATATAAAATGTTTTCTAACCACTTTGGCCAATGGTTGTCAAATGAGAGATTGCTATCAACTTGGGTCCCCAGGTCCCTAATGACTTCTTCTGTACTTAATGGATTACTACCTATGTGGTAATTTGTGGGCACTTTGTTTTTGCCAAAGGGGATGACTATACACTTTTTGGTGTTTAGCTTGAGGCCATGGCTCTGGCACCAGTTGTATGTTTCTATGAGGCCCTTTTGGAGGATGCTTGTGTCGGCTGGAGAGTTGATTATGGCCCAGTTTGCAGTCATGGTCAGCCACAGTCCTTCCATGTTGGCCTGTACTGCCGAGAAATATATACCGAACAAGAGAGGTCCCAGGACTGAGCCTTGTGGGACGCCACTTGTAACTGGTTTGGAGTCTGACATGGCTCCAGCAATTCTAACCATATGGGTTCTGTCCTTGAGCCAGTTTGCAACCCATCTAGTGACATAGGGGTTTATATTTAAGCTGGTGAGCTTATCCATAATGCCCGAGTGGGGTATTGTATCGAAGGCTTTTGCAAGGTCCAAGTAGGCTGTGTGGACCACCTTCCCAATGGCCTTGGTGACTGTTTCAAAGAAATCGACCAGGTTTAAGAGGCAGGATCTGCCCTTAACAAAGCCAAACTGGGTAGGATTCAGTGTCATTAGGTCCCCAATATCTTTATTTATGAGGTCCATGATGATCCTTTCCATAGCTTTGCAGACCAAGCTAGTCAGGCTTATGGGACGATAGTTTCCAGGATCCGTTGAGGCACCACCTTTGTGGAGAGGGACCACTGTTCACTCTTTGGGTACATATCCTGTAGTAAGGCTAAGATTGAACAGTAGTTTTATGTTTGGGTTTAGCTCTTCTTGGAGTTCATGCACCATCTGGTCCCATTGATGCTGTGTTTTGCATCTGAGATGTCAGGGGCAGCACTCTGTTGGGATAGATATTTGCCCTTTGGTGGGGAGAGGAGAAGTTTGCACTGAACCTGTCAGCTAGGATGTTGGCAATGTCTGTGGGCTCAGTGTATTTTTTGTCATTTTGGACTAATTCTGAGCATATCTGGGAATTCCCACCCAGGTCCCTAACATAACTAAAGAAAGCCTTGTGATTATCCTCAGTGTCCTGTGCAATTTTTCTCTTGAAGCTGGCCTTAGACAATTTTATGAGTGCCCGTAGTTTTTTGCTAATACTGATCAGAGATGCCTTCCCTTTTTGGGATTTTGCTCTATCATGTAGTAGCTTCCTCCTTCTATTGTATAGTTTGTTTATGGCTGGGGTCCACCAGACAGGACGTCTGCCTTTGGAGGATTGGGTCTTGGTTTTATTTGGGATTGCATGATCCATGCATTCCTGAAGGTGTTTATAGAATGCGTTTATAAAGGATTCTGTCTGGGGCCGTATTTTCCACAGACCCGGGGCTTTGAAGGATTTCGCCTCGGTTTTGAGGTGTGTGAAATTTGCTTTAGAGAAGTTTTTCACTGTGGTTTTCTGGGCAGGGGGTGGGGTCGGGATGTGAACATCCAGTGAGATTAGTTTATGGTCTGATTTTACCAGTGATGGATACACTTCTGGTCTGGAGCATAGTGTCCCCATGTTGGTGATGATCAGGTCCAGTATGTTTTCCCCTCTTGTGGGAGTGGTAACAAGTTGTTCCATAGCATTTGAGTTTATAAATTCTAGGAACCTTTGGGCTAGGGTGTTGGAGCTAGAGTAATGCTCCCAGTCTATGTTTGGGTAGTTGAAGTCGCCCAATATAATGGTGTTTGGAGAGACCTTCATATTTTCCAGTATTCTCAGGAAGGCCAAGTGGGGTTCCTGTGTTTGGGAGGGTGGTCTGTAGCAGGCTATAAACTGGAAGGCAGTTTTACCCACAGTTAGTTGCACATGGATAGTCTTTGATGCTTCGTGCTGTGCCACCAACCTGGAGGTGTGGGTATCTTTGACGAATATTGATACTCCCCTTTTGTGGTTCGGTCCAAGTTGTGGGGCCAAAAAGCATGATATGAGGTACAACCTGGTAGTGCTGGGGTGCTCTCGGGAGCCTTGAACCAGGTTTCTGTTACTGCACAGATATCGATGTTCTCCATGCTGCATCTTGAGGTTTAGACTTCTGGTGTTGAGTAGCATTACTCTTAGTTTCTTATCCCTTGTGATACCTATGGAGGTGGGTTTGTCTTTTGAGCCTTGCCTAAAAAAGGCACTATGGGGGTAGCAAGAGCCTTTGCCAATATCCGAAAGCCCAGGGGATCCCAGGCTGACAGGCATTGGATCCCCTTTGAATGACACCAACACTTAAGCCAATTGTTGAAAGTGATCATCTTGTCTTCATATTGTGGCATCATTCTTGGTGAGGGTAAGATGCTACTCAAGGTCAGCCTGGGCTATGCTCAGAGAGCTCCTCTATGTCTCTTTTCATGTAGTCCAGGGAGGTACATCTCAGGTCATTCACACCAGCATGGACAATGACTGAGTCATATTTGTACTTGCCTTGGAGTGACCTGAGTGCTTGTGTTATGTGCGGATCCTAGCCCGATAGGCAGCTCACCGTGACCTTCTCCTTGTTCAGCCTGGAAGCGGGACGTCAGTGTGCCTGACGATAGAGTCACCTATTACAAGTGTATCAGGTGTGTTGTTTAGCCTTAAGGGCTGTGACTGTTCGCACACTGGCTTTGTGAGCTATGTGTTGCAGGTCTCTGCTGCTTAGGCAGATTTTGTATGTTTTTGTGTGTTTATGTGTTTGGTTTGTTGTCGTGATAGGTCTATGTGAGACTGGAATTGTAGTGAGTGTGGTTTCCTTCTCCTCCTGACTCTTAGCCTCCAGGTTGGATATATGGTTGCATCTCTCACATGTGTTGGAATTTGTTGGGAGGAGGAGAGGGTTGTCTGTGTACATGAGGCAGTTGTAACATTGCCTCAAGATTCCCAGATTCACCAGCTGGACAGGAGAGAAGATTGACAACTGACATTTGGACATGCTAGAATAGTATTGGGAATTCCTTTATAATTGAAAAAAGGGGCCAATGGGGAACAAGGTACTCAAGGAGAGTTTGTGAGGGTGTAGTGCTTTTAATTTTTTAGAGCTGACTTATATAATTGCTTTAGTGAGCAAGTGCCAGGTAACTTAAATGCAATGTGTTACAGGTAACTTAAATGCAAAAACGACAAACAGTAACTTTCTTTCAAGTGAAACAAGGAAATAAGTACAGTAAGCAATGCAGATATCACTAGGGATCCACAGAAGTACTAAAAGGCCATGTTTTAGGTGGAATTAGCGTTTCAGGGAAATAAACAAACAACAAGCATACAAATAAAGCTAGATTCAGCAGGCCTGGATCTAGTCTATGCTACAGCAAACAAGGTGTACCAATTTCAGTAAGAAACAGTTAGAATATGCAGGCACTATAAGCCTCTAACCAGAAATTCCCTGCTCAGAAGGGCAGAGTCCAGCCTCCTCCCCACAAGTGCAGAGACGCAATCCTTCTTAACGTAAAATAACTGGCCTGGAGCCCAAGTGCTTAAACCAGAACTAATACACTTTTAGAATAACAGACACTGAGCTCTCAATCAGCAGTTCCCAACTTAGAAGGATGTAAGCTACCTGTCCTGCCACCACAGTGCAGGCCACAAACCTTCCTAATGTAAAACAACTGGTCTGAAGCCCGAGTGCTTAATCCAAAAGACTTAGAAATGATAGCTACACTTTAATCAAGTTACTACCAGCAGTAATAAATACAACTGAATACTTTAAAGAATGCCTGGATTAGTGCTCAAGTTATACAAACAAAGCTAGATTCAGCAGGCCTGGATCTAGTCTATGCTACAGCAAACAAGGTGTACCAATTTCAGTAAGAAGCAGTTCAAATATGCAGGCACTATAAGCTTTAACCAGAAATTCCCAGCTCAGAAGGACAGAGTCCAGCCTCTCCTCCCACAAGAGTGCAGAACACGAACCCTCTTAATGTAAAATAACTGGCCTCAAGCCCAAGTGCTTAAACCAGAATGAATACACTTTTAGAATAACAGACACTGAGCCCTCAATCAGCAGTTCCCAACTTAGAAGGATGTAAGCTACCTGTTCTGCCACTACAGTGCAGACCACAAACCTTCCTAATGTAAAACTGGTCTGAAGCCCAGGTGCTTAAACTAAAAGGCTTACAATGAGTTACACCAAGCAGTAATAAATACAACTAAAAGCAAAATAAAGTAGGAAAAACACAAATACAGTAAAGAAACTAAGCTGATTGGCCTTCTCAAATGCTCTCCCTGTACTGGGTAGGAGCCACTAGAAAAAAAGAGTTTAACTGCAACAAGTTATCATAAACAAACAACCCAACAGATGCTTAATAAGAGTGGACAATTTCCAGTTAATACCTCACACACAGTGAAACCAGCTAGAAAAAATACACAGTACACAAAGTGCTATAAACAACAAAGAAATAAAGAACAAAATAAACAAAAAACAGGATACTTAATGTTATATATTGTAGCTCTAGTTTTTTGAGTGTGTCAGTCTTTTTGATCAGCTCACTGTAAAATGGCTGAACACTCACAAGAAAGAAAGAAATCTCAAAGAACCAGTGAGGTGCTTAGTCTAAGCTGTAGTCAGGAGGACCTCAGTCAGCCAATGACCTCAAACAATTCTCTCTCACTGAAATGCCTGATGGCTTTGGCTAAAACAAGATGTCCCTGAATTATGTGCTCAGACACACAGCCTCCACAAACACTAGGCCCAAATACAAGCCTGAATATGGAAATGCTACAAATATCCCACTACTTAGAACAAACTGCAGAAATGTTACTCACAGCTGAAAAGCAGCAGTGAGCCTTTAAATAAAAGTATTAAACAGCTAAAGGAGCCACTAGAAAAAGAGTTTAACTGCAACAAGTTATCATAAACAAACAACCCAACAGATGCTTAAATAAGTGGACAGTTTCCAGTTAATACCTCACACACAGTGAAACTAGCTAGAAAAAATACACAGTACACAAAGTGCTATAAACAACAAAGAAATAAAGAACAAAATAAACAAAAACAGGATACTTAATGTTATATATTGTAGGAGTTTGCTGAGTGTCCTTCCTTCAATCAGCTCACTGTAAAATGGCTGAACACTCACAACTGAGCTTCTTAGGTAACAGAAAGTTGAAACCTGAGACAGCTTTTAAGAAAGAAATCTCAAAAGAACCAATGAGGTGCTTAGTCTAAGCTGTAGTCCAGGAGACCTCAGTCAGCCAATGACCTCAAACAATTCTCTCTCACTGAAATGCCTGATGGCTTTGGCTAAAACAAGATGTCCCTGAATTATGTGCTCAGACACACAGCCTCCACAAACACTAGGCCCAAATACAAGCCTGAATATGGAAATGCTACAAATATCCCCACTACTTAGAACAAACTGCAGAAATGTTACTCACAGCTGAAAAGCAGCAGTGAGCCTTTAAATAAAAGTATTAAATAGCTAAAGGAGCCACTAGAAAAAAGAGTTTAACTGCAACAAGTTATCATAAACAAACAACCCAACAGATGCTTAATAAGAGTGGACAGTTTCCAGTTAATACCTCACACACAGTGAAACTAGCTAGAAAAAATACACAGTACACAAAGTGCTATAAACAACAAAGAAATAAAGAACAAAATAAACAAAAAACAGGATACTTAATGTTATATATTGTAGCTCGAGTTTGCTGAGTGTCCTTCCTTCAATCAGCTCACTGTAAAATGGCTGAACACTCACAACTGAGCTTCTTAGGTAACAGAAAGTTGAAACCTGAGACAGCTTTTAAGAAAGAAATCTCAAAATGACCTCAAACAATTCTCTCTCACGGAAATGCCTGATGGCTTTGGCTAAAACAAGATGTCCCTGAATTATGTGCTCAGACACACAGCCTCCACAAACACTAGGCCCAAATACAAGCCTGAATATGGAAATGCTACAAATATCCCACTACTTAGAACAAACTGCAGAAATGTTACTCACAGCTGAAAAGCAGCAGTGAGCCTTTAAATGAAAGTTTTAAACAGCTAAAGGAGCCACTAGAAAAAAAGAGTTTAACTGCAACAAGTTATCATAAACAAACAACCCAACAAATGCTTAATAAGAGTGGACAATTTCCAGTTAAACTAGCTAGAAAAAATACACAGTACACAAAGTGCTATAAACAACAAAGAAATAAAGAACAAAATAAACAAAAAACAGGATACTTAATGTTATATATTGTAGCTGCGTATTGCAGAAGGGTGAACAGAACATTTCTGAAAGGCAGTCTGCAAGGTTTGCAAATGCCAAACGGGAAAAGGTTTGAATGTGCAATGAGCAAATGCACAGTGAGATTCATTCATTGCACATTCGACATTCTGGGGAGGATTGCACTACAGTGAAGATCAGGATATGGTTCCTTTCCCCACTGTAGTGCGATCTCGGAGTTAGAATAATAAAGTGGGTGGAGTGCAGCCCCCCACATGGGGGGTGCAGGGGTCTTGCCCCCCTGCTTTACACTTGTTTTTTTTTTTCTTCGACATTCATGTTCGAAAAACAGTGAATCTGCTGTTCGATTTTGTGGTTGTGAGTCGCTCATATGAGCAGTTGAACCACTGTGATTCACGGTTTTAAAGGTAAACCTATTGCCTCGATCTGAATATACACATCAGCATGCCTATGTGGAGTAGGGCATGGGTCCATCTTACATTACATTTCCAGTGGAGAAAAAATTAATGGGCAATACTGCATTATAATATGAAATTTATTTAACAAAGAAATAAAAAGCATTTTGTCACAGTGCAAAAGGATTTGGGAACTTTTTGTTTTGGTCCACGTACTGCTGTCTTGTTTGACTAATAAATAATGAACAGTTAAATAGCTATTTACTCAGGTGACATGAAAGTTGTTTGCCTATGTTTTATTGGAAGATTCTTGAGTCATATTAGTAGTTCTGGTTCACTGTAATGAATTTGTTTCCTTCATAAGAAACACAGTTTAACAATTCAGACAGAGTCAGACAGCCAGAAATGTCCATTTGGACTGTAATATCTGAGCCCAGTATTTTATAGCAATAAGCAACAAATATCCTTGGGCACTGCTGGGATTTACTCAATGACGGTGTCATTTAGCTATTGTAATTTATAGACAAAGCACATTATCCAAGTCAGACTCAGTGCTCTACAGAGATGAGAGGTACCGAGTGGATGTTTTTGACTGGATGAGTGCCCCCTCTTAAAAATGAAATTTGGAAATTCTCAAATATAAAATAAGATTTTGCTGTATCTTAGTATACCTGGTAAACTGTTTTATCTAGTTCTTGTCTATAATGTTTTGGTACAACTACTTCAGCACAGAACTTAAATATGAGACCAAAGTTATACAGTACATAGTTTCATAGGTAAGAACTAGGCTAGCTGCTTTTGTGGGCCACTTTAAGCCTAGCTGATTTCTCTTAGGGGTGAGAATCAAACCCTTTATCTTGTGTCTGTTAGGTAAACACGTTTGCCATTATGCTAACACCCAACTCCTATACATCTAATTATTATATAATAACTCAAGTACTACTATTATAGTACCTCAGCTATAATATAGCAATATTATACCAAAGTGCAGTGCAACAGTTTTTAAGTGTATTGCAGTGACTGCAGAACAGAATGATACAATAAAGATTACCCAGGCTGTAGCATTGCATCATTCACGTATACTATATAAACAAAATATAATTTTAGTACAATACTTAATTATACTATTAATGTTGAACTCCACTTAATGTCGAGTACTAAACATCACATTATAGAACCTTTATTGGAACTCATGAATTTCTGTTAGCAACCTGTACTGACAGTTCCTCTATGCTTTGTGGTGAAATTTATACAGACACAGCTCAAGAACTGAGGAATAAATGAAGACCAGTGAGTCTTAATCAATTGAAAAACTAATACCATTGAGACGTTGATATGCAACTATGTGCTCAAGTTCTAATTTGTGAGGTCAGCCTGGTAAAGTCATCATCAAGTTTGGTTGTCAGTTTTTTTTTTTATAATGTGTTACACCACAATACCCTGTGCCATTCTGTGCTGGTTTTTGAGGACTGTATCAGACATTCAGGCATGCTGGTACTTGTGTATTTTGTTTTGTTATACTGACCTGCCAATGTAATTAAAGCATGGTAACAAACCAAATGATCTTAGTAGGACAGTGTAGCAACAAGGCAATTGTACTGATCAGTTTCTCTAGATAACAACATAAACACATTTATTCACCCATAGTATAAGTAGACATGACTGTATTGCTTTTCAGAGTTGGACAAGAACAAATATGAATGCTGCTTTCTGGTTGCACAGCAAGGCAACCATGAGCTGTGATTGGCTTGTACTTTTATTTAGGCAAGCCATAAATCTGCATTCTTTGCCACCCCTTGGTGGTGTAGTGCATAAAGAATCAATAATCAAATGGTGCATTTTTACATTTAGTAGTTAAAATATATGACAGAGGCAATAACATATTAATTCACAAGCTCAGTCTAACATTTTGGCTAATGGAACATCCCCATTAAATAACCTGTTAGGCAGATTCTTGTTTCTGAATTCAGGAAAAATATTATTGAACTCAGCTAGAAGATAGAACTGGTCAGGCATTGAATTTAGTTTATGAGTGCCTCATAAGCACAGGAGGGAAATCATATGAATATTAACTATCTTTTCCAAATTAATTTTTTAGTTTTGCTGTTATACACTATAAATGTGGACTTAAAATGTAGAATGCATCTTCTAACTGAATTTTACTATTTTTAGGAAGTGGTCCTTCCCAGGAGTCGTAAATACTCCCCATTCCTGAGCATGGCTGAAGCAAAGTTTAGATTATACATTTCATAAAGTGAGTTTCACAGTGGAAGTTATTCAACAGTAGCATCCTAGCATTACAGACCATAGTTCTCAAGCACCATGTTTATTACTAACCAGAAAGTTCTACAGAAAAAGTTGCTGACGTGTCCCAATGTTCTCACTCCAGACAGGATCCCAGAGTTCTTCATCCCACCCAAATTTTCTACCTTTCCAAATAGTATATCAGAGAAAGGATCTTCCTCTGATAGGTGCTTGTTGCCTGGAAAAAGCTACCACAGAACTGTGAATCACAAGACTTTGGTAAGATCAGCAAATCAACACATCATTCAGATTGAGAATGTTGACCAAGACTCCACTTGTAATCCTGAGGGGGAAAGTGAGCACAGACTGCACAACACATATTCAGTATCACATCTCAGTAGTCCAAGGGACTTTACCTTCTTGCCTGAAAGTCCACATACAAGGCGACGAGAATCCCTCTTTCATGCAAAATGCCCATCAATCCAGACTTCAGAGATAGATGGAAAAGAGTCACTCAGTGATGTTATATCAATTGAAAGCCAGTCACCACAGAGTCTTAGACTGTCTTCTCCAGACTTGAGGTCTGCTTGGTTAACTGCAGATACTTACAGCTTAGGTCATATGGATAGTGACACAACATCTTCAGCAGAATCCTCTCCCTTCAGCTCTCCACTCCTAACACGGTCTCTTGCAGGAACTCTTGTATGTCAAGCATACAGTAGACAGAGGCTTTTCTGTAGGACTCTTCACATCAGAGCCATCTCCAGGACTAGTTCATTGTCAACCGATGAGGCCAGTTCAACTGACAACAGCCCCAGTGTTCCTAGAAGAGACAAAGATGCAACTTTGGTGTCTCCATCTAGAACTCTTCTAGCTCCTCCCCCAGTTTTTCCTCTGGATTTCATTTGCTGTCATGAGCGACTGACAAAAGAGAACACAGTAACACTAAACAAAGGTGGAAAGCTTAGGATTTCTGCTGAATACCTCATGGAGAACTGTCGACTCCGAATCCGGATCATCAGTGCTGAGAATCTCTACCAGTCAAGCTTTGACTCCAAAAACATCAGCTGCTGCATTAGAATCCACATACAGCCAGGCAAAGTACAGAAACAGAGGAGTACTGTCATCAAGAACAGCAGGAACCCCATATTTAATGAGGACTTCTTTTTTGAGGGAATCTCTGAGGAAGATCTAACGACTAAGACAGTCAAAATTAAAGTGATCAATAAAGGGTCTAGCATGAGGCGTGACTTTGCATTAGGAGACACTGAACTCAAACTGTGCTCCATTTTACCACCATAAATGACTTAATAGGTATGTGTGTGTTGCTTTGAAGTAGGGCTTGGAATGCAGACTATAATAATTGTTTCAGAAAGAACTAATGACTGTGTGCACTACTGAAGAGTATTAATAGGTCAGAGAAAAGCTTTGGTCAAGACTTTAACCTACATATACTGAGTTAGCACTATTAGAGGATGTGGCAAGAACATATGAGTGACTGCTGTCAGATGTGAAAAAATAGTGCCTTCAAACCTTGAGAAATTGTATATGAGTTTCATATAATTGAACTCCTTCAGTTAAAGCACATATAAAATAGGTTTAAATAAAGAATATGTTTATTTTAATATAACAATAAGTAGAAAGTTCAAATTTGCAATAAAAGAACTTCCCTGATACTTCCAATTGTGTATGTAGTTATTCTGTGTTATTATCTTAAATCATTGTCTGAGAATATAAGTCATGAAAATTATAATGCTGCAGCAAGCAGTACTGGTACAATATGGGGAAGCATACTAGCATCTTACTAATTCATCAGTGTATTTGTGGTTACAGAGACTCTGTCTCCTTTTCTGTCTAACTCAGTGGCATGTCTTACTGAAACCACTGGATGTATTTCAATTAGAAAAAAGTGCAGAGCAGTCTATGACTACAAAGACAGATTAATAAATACATGGATATAAATATAAATATAATATATAAATATAAATAGAACAAAAAGGAGAAGAAAAACTGGAGCTGTGCATTTACATCTATTTTTGAAGGTCTAAGCTGTAAATAATCAGTTAGACTTCAGTACATAGCCAAATCTATGTCCAAGAAAAGTTTTGTGCTATGCCCAAATCCAGCTAGTCGTAGCAACCAAGTGAAAATCCAAAAAACGAAAAAACGCTGCTGGACACTGCTGTAACCAAAATCTTTAAAATTTATTGTAACACAGAATGCAAACAGGATATTCCTCAGATAAAATGCTACACATGAACAAGTTAATTTAAAAAACACCTTAACCAATGATATTCTAGTAAAAAAACCGCCTATTCTTAAGGGCTGGTTCATTCAATCCAGGACTTCTATGGGCTGTCAACTCCAGAATCCATTTGGATTCTGTTACCTCCGTTAACTGTTTGATATCACCCCCCTACTGTTCAGTTTTATATTAACTATAATCCTAAACTTAAAACTATGTGTAGGGTTGATCTTTATATGCCTTTACAAAGCATTACGTTCATCACAGTTCCTTATAGACGACAGATGTCGTAGAATCCTAACTTTTAACATATTGTTGGTCTTCCCAACATAAAAACTGGGGAAAAACAGACATTCAGCCAGATATATCACATCTGTGGTCCTGCACATGGCCCTCCCTTTCAGATAAAACCTCCTACCATTAACCGGATGTTCAAATATGGTCTCCTTATTGATATAGCCACAGGCCTTACACAACCCACAGGGGACAGTACCTACTGTATTCATAGTAGGTTTACCACTTGTGACAATCCTTTCTTTACACAGCAGGTCCTTCAGATTTTTATTTCTTCTATACCCAAAACTTGGGTCATTACCTACTATGTTCCTTAAACTGGTATCACTGGTTATAATATTCCAGTTCCTGTGTATTATATCACATACACCCCTGATGTTACTACCATATGTCAACATCACCTTTTGTCCCCTCTGTACCCGGCTTCCAACCTTGTTACTATCCAGTTCTCCCTGAGTTCGTTTGATCCAATGTTTATACCTATTTTGCCTATAAACCTTACTTCTATCCACTACCTTGTCAACCAGGCTATCTCTATAGCCCCTTTCCTGAAAACACTTCTTAAGTTTAATCACTTCTTCATTGAATTGTGTATCAACCATACTAATTCTTGATGTCCTACTAATCTGCCCCTGCACAATATTGGGGAAGGTAAAACGAGGATGCATGCTATCAAAGGATAGCAATGTGTTTTTCCAACATTCCTTTCTATACAGCAATACGACCACATACAAAGATCCAACACAGTTTATTTCTTTCTTCTAGGAGGATGAATATTCCAAACAATTACAACTTATTTATACCATTCAAAAACCTTAATTACAAAAACTAATAAAACAATTACACAATCAAACAATCAGTTAATTTGCAATAAATGTCATTCATAAAAACACTCTCCAATTGCATTCTACGTTAATACCCATAGGTGTCAGTGTATTATACTTTAATATAAAAACTGTCTCCTTATATAGCAACTTTTGTTTAACTAAATTATCATCAGTATTATAAACTATTACTTGATCAAGAACCGTTGCTAATAAACCTTCAGCTGAACTATTATGGTAGTCTTTAAAGTGTACTGCTAGCGGACTTTCTAATTTTTTATTTTTTATATCTCTTATATGTTCTTGAAGTCGAACCTTAAATGCCCTTTTACTTTCACCTATATAAAACAGTCCGCATGGACATTTAATAGCATACACTATCGCTACTGAATTACAATAAAAAGTCCCACAAGATCTAAAAATCTTACCATTTATACATTCAAATGTTTTACTTATATATTTACACGAAATGCAATTACCACATTCAAATGTTCCAAATAAAACTATCTCTTTTAATAAGTCAACATTAGGTTTAGAATACTTAGCATGTACCAAAATGTCTTTTAGATTTCTCCCTCTTCTATAGGAAAATGTAATATTTATTGGAATAATGTCTACTAGATCACCATATTTAAATAAAAAAGGCCAATATTTCAATACTGCTTTTTTAACTTCTTCTGTCAATAAATCATATGACAGAACAAAAAACATCTGTTTATCAGTATATTCATCTTTTTCTTCTCTATTTACTCTAGTTCTATTATTTTTTCTATTTATCTGAACCCCTTCATTCTTAGCTTTTTGTAAGGATAGCTCAACCTCTTTTACATTATAATTTCTTCTTACAAACAAATCTACTGTTTTTTGTAATTCTATTTCCAATTCCCTCTCATTATTACACAATCTCTTAATTCTAATAAATTCCCCATATGGTAAAGATTTCATAAGATGAGCAGGATGATGGCTCAATCCATCTAAAAAATGTAAATTTTCAAATTTTCTATAAATTCTTGTAAGAATTTTACCATTGCTTATCCCTTCTAAAGTCAAGTCCAAGAAATTAACTTTACTACCCACTTGAAAATCATCAAATTCTAATCCAAATTGATTTGTATGCAAGTCTTTCTTAAAGGCCTCTAACTCATCTATGCCGCCCCTACAGATAAAAATTAAATCGTCTATATATCTATAGTAGCTTATTACATATTTCCTGTAAAATTGTAAATGATACAAAAAATCAAGTTCAAAGCTATTCATCAAAATATTAGCATACATGGGGCAAACTGCCATCCATGGCTGTGCCCTTTAGTTGGTGAAATAACTGACCATCAAAATAAAAATAGTTGTTCTTAAGACAGAATTCCACCAACTCCATAATATAAAATGACTGTGGGTTGTCACCTAAAAGCCTGCAAGCCATGTTCATGTTTTATGCTTGTATATAAGCTTTTTACATCAGCCGTGAACCAAAACATTCCCTCCATCCATTTTATTGGTGTAATCTTGTTTAGAAAATCAAAACTATCCCTAATATATGATGTCTGTTTTGTCACATAAGGATACAAAAAACTATGCAAAAATATCCCCATATTGTGCAAAAAATATTTACATGCTGATACAAGAGGACAATCCATGTTTTTATGTACCTTTGGTAAACAATAAAACAAAGCTATTGCATTATTATTAACCTTAAACTTCTTCATTATATCTTCTTTTGAAAAATATCCTAATCTCAGTCCCTTGTAAAGTAATTCTTCATATGATTTCAAAGCATTATTATAAACTATAATGTCACATTTACTATATGTAGTAGTGTCATCCAGATGTTTATGACACATCTGTACATATTGAGTATAATGCATAAGTACTACCTTGTTCCCTTTATTATCAAATCTTGTCTTCTAGCTAAAGTCTGTAACTCTAATTTGGTCAAATTATATTCAACCCCAGACTTATTTTTACAGAATTCTTTATACAACGTCTCTATATCAAAATTTAACATTGCTGAAAAACTTTTAATACCTTCATGTGTAAACAAAATCACTTTTCACATTAATTCTAGAAGTATCTAGTTTACTATATGCATCAAAACTTTCAGTATCTACATATTCCGAGGAACAAGAATAAAAGCTATCATCTGAATCACCAAAGGATTCAGTAGACACCATAGTACTATTTTCATCACACATATTATATGCACTTTGATTTTTAAAAAAAGCAGCTAAATGTAATTTCCGTATAAACTTATAAACATCACCTTTCAAAACATATTCACGTGGTAATACAGTTGGAACGAACTTTAAGCCTTTACTTAACACTGAGATCATTTCATTACTTAAATTCATCCCACATAAATTAATAATGTATGAAAGATCAACATCATTAACTTGAATTACAGAACAAATGTCATTAATTTCGTTTGGTTCGTTTGTACCTTTGCGTGTAAACACCAAATGGTCTCTGTCCATATTCTGTTTCCCTTTCACTCTCTCTATATCTTTCACCATCTCATCCATTTGTTGAAATTCCACTGGATTCTGTGCTGCTGGTAAACATCCAAAGTATCATAAGAACTTTTAACACTATACATAGGAATGTACATGCATTTTGTGGATGATATCTTTGTTCTATGGAGGGGAGACAGTAGTACACTAGACACTTTTGTTGAGTATCTCCACTCTACCACTTCCTTCCTGAGGTTTAGTGTTAAAAGTTCTTATGATACTTTGGATTTTTTGAATGTGTGTATAAAACAGATGGAGAATGGTTTCTCGTCACAATTGTATAGAAAGGAATGTTGGAAAAACACATTGCTATCCTTTGATAGCATGCATCAATATTGTGCAGGGGCAGATTAGTAGGACATCAAGAATTAGTATGGTTGATACACAATTCAATGAAGAAGTGATTAAACTTAAGAAGTGTTTTCAGGAAAGGGGCTATAGAGATAGCCTGGTTGACAAGGTAGTGGATAGAAGCAAGGTTTATAGGCAAAATAGGTATAAACCTTGGATCAAACGAACTCAGGGAGAACTGGATAGTAACAAGGTTGGAAGCCGGGTACAGAGGGGACAAAAGGTGATGTTGACATATGGTAGTAACATCAGGGGTGTATGTGATATAATACACAGGAACTGGAATATTATAACCAGTGATACCAGTTTAAGGAACATAGTAGGTAATGACCCAAGTTTTGGGTATAGAAGAAATAAAAATCTGAAGGACCTGCTGTGTAAAGAAAGGATTGTCACAAGTGGTAAACCTACTACGAATACAGTAGGTACTGTCCCCTGTGGGTTGTGTAAGGCCTGTGGCTATGTCAATAAGGAGACCACATTTGAACATCCGGTTAATGGTAGGAGGTTTAATCTGAAAGGGGGGGCCACGTGCAGGACCACAGATGTGATATATCTGGCTGAATGTCTGTTTTGCCCCAGTTTTTATGTTGGGAAGACCAACAATATGTTAAAAGTTAGGATTCTACAACATCTGTCGTCTATAAGGAACTGTGTTGAATGTAATGCTTTGTATAGGCATATAAAGATCAACCCTACACATAGTTTTAAGCTTAGGATTATAGTTAATATAAAACCGAACAGTAGGGGGGTGATATCAAACAGTTAATGGAGGTAACAGAATCCAAATGGATTCTGGAGTTGACAGCCCATAGAAGTCCTGGATTGAATGTTAAACCAGCCCTTAAGAATAGGCGGGTTTTTTACTAGAATATCATTGGTTAAGGTGTTTTTTAAATTAACTTGTTCATGTGTAGCATTTTATCTGAAGAAGGGCCATAGCCTGAAAGCGCTTATCCTGTTTTCATTCTGTGTTACAATAAATTTTAAAGGTTTTGGTTACAGCAGTGTCCAGCAGCGTTTTTTCGTTTTTTGGACAGCCAAATCTATACATGACTAATGAAAGATACACAACTGTTACTGGCAGAGATGTATGGATTGCTGAGATATTGGGACCAATTTCAAAATGTTTGTTAGAGACTTACTCTGGTGTAAGTCTGCCCTGATTCTGAAAGACTTGTTCTCAGCATAAGTGAATCACTTTATTGTAAGGCCTGTCTATAAACAGGATAATGCCAGGGGGCCATATTCCCAAAGACTTGCTCTTGGAGTCAGTCACTTACTCTGAGAGCAAGTCTTTTGAAATTTGGCTCACTGTTTGCTTGTATCTTGAAACAAGAGTGGCATGTGCTCATTGTTATCATTAACAAGGGAGGAGTACATAATACTGACAGTGATGGAGAAACCCCACAATCACTGTTAGTCTGCTCTCTAGTGGATGCTGAAAACCAATCTACTAGTGCTGTAGAAAGAACTGATGTAACAGGTCAGATACACAACATAATATGTTGTGCTGAAACATGCATGCCACTACTTTGTCTGCATATAATTTTACTACATTAAAAAAGTGGCAAAATCCCTGGACATGCTTATGGAATGCTTACCTTCTTAGAAACTCAGGCTTGTCCTTAATGTCCTACCCACGGTCGAGTGACATCTAAAGACATGCAGGTAGGTGTGTGCATGAATGGGTGTGCCTTTTTTGAAGGTTTGGCACTGGGCTGCCAACTCTGCACCGTAAAAATCCACTGCCAATCATTAGTGGACCAGAGTTCCACTGTGGCGACCCCTAACTGGGAAAAGCCGAAAGACTAAGGGTGCTATTATAAAAAAAAATTGTGCTAGAGAGGCCAGTCTGTGGAAAATGCAGAGCAGGAAAGTCTAATGGTATGGTACAGCTTGTAAGGCTCAGAGATAATAAATGAATGAATGTTGTTGAAGATGAAGAGGAAAGAAATAGTAGATAAATAAAACTCTAAAATAGCATTCATTATACAGAATGTATAAGTAGTGATATGACAAAGTAGAACTTATTATGCAGAGCTGTGTATCTTGTTCATATGGTCATATTTCTGAATTTTCTACTACTTTTACAAATGTAGAAACATATGAACATATAAAACACAGCACTGCACAAGTAGTGCAAGGCAAAAGGAGCAATAGGCACTGTCTCTTTTACACCTAGGGATTTAATCTGGAAATATATATATATATATATATATATATATATATATATATATATATATATATATATATGGTTTACTATCATATGTTCAACACTACTGTGGCCGAACGTGCATATATCCGAAGAAAATGTTCGGAAATCACAACACCGACCACAGTAAATGCCGAACTAAGCATTTCAATGAAGTCGAATGTCGAACATTTCATCTTCACTGAAATTCTATTTGCCGCTACACATATTTTAACAAGCCCCTCCTGCACCCCCCCACTTATATATACAAACTCTGAGATCGCACTACACTGAGGAAAGGGTACATTTCCCAATCCCAACTATAGTGCGATCTACACTACACTGTCAAACCCTGCTATAGCGGCTGTTCGCTATTGTACGGTTTGACAATATAGTACTCGCACTAATGGTTCTGCTACCTCATTTACGCACATATGTTGATCGCACACAGTGTGATCGACAATATGATGGTAAACCTATATAGATATATATATATATATATATAGATATATATATGTATGTCTGTGTTTTTACTTATGATTATATTTATTTTTTATTCATTCAATGCCTTATTAATACTTCAGTCAACAGTCTAATAAGAAAAACACTGCAGGGAAGTTGCACAAGTTCACATTGTCAGAAAAATTGACTGTGAACACTGGAAAGTAATGAGACCCAGCATAAGTCACCCAAGTTGCACTAATTGAACATACATTTATGACATATGATACTAGGTATAACATTATAATCTAGATAAGTAGTAACAAGGTAACAAATTCTAGCATTAGAGAAAACAAAAAAGTCACTCAACTTCAATGCTGCTTCCCAATCTTAACCTTAAAAAAGTAGTCAGTCATATAACACAAACCTGTAAAACAGTACTAAATATTGCCATTGTGACAGAATGGGAAATTGAATAGTATTCTTGGAATTTTTTTATTGTAACAGATTTCCTGTAGCTGAACCAAATATTTATTTCATAACTAGTAAACCAATGCAAAATATTGTTTGGGCCTGTTTTCCACTAATTAAAGACAATAGTGACTGTCAAGGTACTACCATTCTTAGCTGCTTCATTTGGTTAGAAGATGGTTCCTCCTAATGAGGCTTCAACCCTAAAATCAAAAGCCTGAAACCTGAGGAGGTCTAGATACTTAGGATAACCAGTGCTTCAGATAATCACCTAGCATTTGTCCTAGGAATTGTTTGCATGAAGTGAATATGTAGTGAAATGACAATGTACAGTGTCAATTATTTTACCTATGAACATCTAAGCAAAGTCATTAACTGCTGCCAGAATTGGTTTAAAATAACATGACATTATTGCTAGGATAAAGACTTGAGTGAAAACAGTATCATTAATAATACCTCACCATGCAGCATGTAATTATGAACCAGGCAACAAAGACCTGATGTTGCAGTACAGTAACATGACGAGAAGGCTTTGTGCCCAGGTACTACTTCCCCCATATCTCTGTAGCAGTGGGGCTACTGCCTAGGTAACATTACTGGAATGGTTCTGGAAAGCACCTGCCAATGGTGTTAACAGCAGTGCCACATGCAGGAGATGGCTGCAGGCTGCAGAACTGAGTCACATTCACAGAAGACTGGTACTGCACTTTTAATCACTTATGTCTTGTACTGCATCACGGTCATTGCAGGGCTTTGGGGAATTTAAGATATTATATGTCTGGCTGTGGTGATTACGTATTTTAACAAGAGGGAGGAGCATAGGGTGACATACAAAAGTGGAGGGAGATGCACACAGGTGGATTATATCCTATGCAGGAGGGCCAGTTTGAAGGAGATTGGAGACTGTAAAGTGGTGATGGGGGAAAGTGTAGTTAGGTAGCATAGGATGGTGGTTTGTAGAATGACATTAGTGATCAAGAAGAGGAGGAGGAGTGTGAGGGCAGCACCAAGGATCAAATGGTGGAAATTGAAAAAGGGTGATTGTGAGGTGGAGTTCAGGGAAGAGTTAAGACAGGCACTGGGTGGCAGTGAAGTGCTACCAAATAGCTGGGTAACTATAGCAGAGCTAGTAAGGGAGACTGCTAGAAAGGTGCTTGGTGTGACATCTGGACAGAGGAAGGAGGACAAGGAGACCTGGTGGTGGAATGAGGAAGTACAGGATAGTATATGGAGAAAGAGGTTGGCAAAGAAGTGGGATTGTCAGAAAGGTGAAGAAAGTAGACAAGAGTATAAGGAGATGAGGTGCATGGTAAAGCGAGAGGTGGCAAAGGCTAAGGATAAGGCATATAGAGAGTTGTATGAAATGCTGGACACTAAGGAGGGAGAAAAGGATCTGTACCGATTGGCTAGACAGAGGGACCGAGCTAGGAAAGATGTGCAGCAGGTAAAGGTGATAAAGGATAATGAGGAAAATGTCTTCACTAGCGAGGAGAATGTGTTGAACAGATGGAAGGAGTACTTTGTGGGGCTGATGAATGAAGAGAATGAGAGAGAGGGAAGGCTGGATGATGTGGTAATAGTGAATCAGGAAGTGCAATGGATCAGCAAGGAGGAAGTAAGGATAGCTATGAAGAGGATGAAGAATGGAAAGGCTGTTGGTCCAGATGACATACCTGCAGAAGCATGGAGGTGTTTAGGTGAAATGGCAGGGGAATTTTTAACCAGATTGTTTAATGAAATCTTGAAAAGTGAGAGGATGCCTAAAGAATGGAGAAAAAGTGTTTTGGTATCGTTTTTTAAGAATAAGGGTGATGTGCAGAGCTGTAGTAACTACAGAGGGATAAAACTGATCAGTCACAGCATGAAATTATGGGAAAGAGTAGAGGAAGCTAGGTTAAGAAGGGAGGTGATGATTAGTGATCAGCAGTATGGTTTCATGCCAGGAAAGAGCACTACAGATGCGATGTTTGCTCTGAGAGTGTTGATGGAGAAGTACAGAGAAGGTCAGAAGGAGTTGCATTGTGTCTTTGTGGACTTAGAGAAAGCATATGACAGGGTGCCTAGAGAGGAATTATGGTATTGTATGAGGAAGTCAGGAGTGGCAGAGAATTATGTAAGAGTGGTACAGGATATGTACAAGGGTAGTGTGACAGTGGTGAGATCTGCCATGGGAGTAACAGATGCGTTTAAGGTGGAGGTGGGATTACATCAAGGATCAGCTCTGAGCCCTTTCTTATTTGCACTGGTGATGGACAGGTTGACAGACAAGATCAGACAGGAGTCCCCATGGACTCTGATGTTTGCAGATGACATAGTGATATGTAGTGAGAGTAGGGAACAGATTGAGGAGACCCTGGAGAGGTGGAGATATGCTCTAGAGAGGAGAGGAATGAAGGTCAGCTGGACTAAGACGGAATATATGTGTGTGAATGAAAGAGAGGATAGAGGAATGGTGAGGATGCAGGGAGTACAGTTGGCGAAGGTGGATGAGTTTAAATACTTGGGATCAACAGCTCAGAGTAATGGCGAGTGTGGAAGATAGGTGAAGAAGAGAGTACAGGCAGGGTGGAGTGGGTGGAGAAGAGTGTCAGGAGTGATTTGTGACAGACGAGTACCAGTAAGAGTGAAAGGGAAGGTCTACAAAAGGGTAGTGAGACCAGCTATGTTATATGGGTTGGAGACAGTGGCATTGACAAAAAGGCAGGAGTCAGAGCTGGATGTGGCAGAGTTGAAGATGTTAAGATTTGCACTGGGTGCGATGAGGGTAGACTGGATTAGGAATAAGTATATTAGAGGGTCAGCCCAGGTTGGACAGTTTGGAGACAAAGCCAGAGAGGCGAGATTGCCTTGGTTTGGACATGTGCTGAGGAGGGATGCTGGGTATACTGGGAAAAGGATGCTAAGGATGGAGCAGCCTGGTAAGAGGAAAAGAGGAAGGCCTAAGATTAGGTTTATGGATGTGGTGAGAGAGGACATGCAGGTGGTTGGTGTGACAGAGCAAGATGCAGAGGAAAGGAAGAAATGGAAACAGGTAATTAGCTGTGGTGACCCCTAACCCTGAAAAACTGAAAGAAGAAGAAGATATGTCTAGTATGTTGTCTTATGGAGGTACCTGTTCTTATCCTAGTTCAGCTCTGTTGTCCCTTGTTTTCTGTTTGTTATTATCATCTTACTAATTAATCTCTAAACCATACTTCTCACCCTTAGGCATGCCCATGGTGTGTGTGTGGAGCAGGAGACAACTGGGGTGTACCAGCATGCAAACAGGAGTAGATAACACAGTTTACTTCACAGATGCACTTTTGTTGTTACACACTACCAGTCTATATTTGTAAGGTCTACTACCATTTTACCTAATATGGGGACCATATTTTGAAAGACGCTGCTGATGTTGGCTATGTTATTTCATGGTTTTAGCTCAGAACTATCTAGACTGGTCACATGCCCTTGGATCCTACTGTCTCTTTATATCCTCAAGATCTCTTATCAGGGATGAGTATAAAGGACTATAGTTAAATACTGCACTGAAGCATGTTGCACAGGAAAGGACAACATTCACTATGTCTCGAGTGCCATAGCTTACAGAAAAAAATGGGTATGTTCTCTATTTCCTTAACCAGCAGACAACAGTTGTTTAATGAACAGCAGAGCTGTGCCATACCCAAGCAATAAATCATCTTTCTGAGAATAGATTGCTTAGAGCAGAACACCACTGGAAGGATCTCATTTAGTTATACTGTTGATGATATAATTGTACCTCCAAGAGTTTTTGTACTGCTTCATTTCTGTATGAAAGAAAATGCAACATTTGATGGTTTGGTTGTAGTTCTGTTGTTATAGTGTTTCTTTAAGAACCTGAGTTAGAGAATTATAAATCTTCAGTGCCTTTCTGCACTCATTCATTGATGTATGCTTCCGTGTACCTCATAGCAACAGATAGCAATCCTAGCCTCTACTGAAACTAGGCTTCTGTAAGCTGGACAACCCTGTTAACAAAACGTAAATACATACATACATACATGCATACATAAATACATAAATAAATAAAGTAACATGATGTTTTATCTGTGGGTGGGGGTGGCTTTAAAGGGCAGCTTAGTTAATGGTGAAAGAAACCCTAAACTTTTAAATGATTTACTGCAAGCATTATTTAAGTTAATTCTTTCTTTTTGAAGTATTCTACAGCACAGACAATGCTCAAAGAGATGTATTATCATATATCATATATTGATGTGTAGAGCTGTGAAGTACAATATTCATTTTTTTTTGCTGCTCCCATGTAAATTTACATCTTGAATTATTTATTTAAGAAGCACTAAAATAAATAAGTATGCAAAATTATGGCTTTATTACAATCCAAAACCAAGGAACTACCTATTTCTGACACTGCAAACAGCACCTGGTGGGATTTGTGCATATTTATTTTATGGCATTGCAGTCTTGTGAGTTATATCTGCTTTGTACACCTTCTTATTGTGCAGGTTGTCTGCACCACATATATATTAATATCTGCACTGATGGCATACTGGTAGCTTCAATTCTGTTTTCCTGACAGGAACATGTACTAATGTTGTTTGATAGCATGCACAAGCAGTGCATTTCTTCTCACATATTATATTTTAGTGCTTTGAGGGTTCTACTCCTTTTCAAAATATGGAGTAGTAAGTGTCTAGGGTTAATCCCCAACTCATTGAATAGACTGCATCTTCAGTGTCTAGGGTGTCCTACTCAGTTTATAGTAAAGCTAATTATCTATGGTTGTTGGCAAGCCTATGTACCCCTCCATCTTATATATGCCAACTCCTCAATCACACATCAGTGGAGAAAAGGCAACTTCATACATTTATAGAACGTGGCTTTCACTTACAAACCATCACACTGCTGTCAATCAGACAGACAGCATTCAGCACAAACACAAGTTCTCATTTCTTCTATTGCAAGTGAAGAAATCATCACATTAATATATTTTCCCTAAAGAAAGAGGAAGGCAGTATTGAAAAGTAATTCCTAGACATGTTTTGATCTATAGATAAAATATTCTAGGTATGACATTTGTGTTTTACCAGAAATCAAGAGGTTCAAGAACATACTGCTGTATATGTTACTGAGTTCAGGCACAGGGTGCATGGTTGTGAATTTGGGCAACTGTGAGACTCCTTAATCAGAAGTAGGATAGTGGCATAAGAAGTGGTCATATAAGAAGACAGTTAGGGGAATATTACTTGACATTGGAAAAAGCTATAATTCCATGTTCTGCAAATGAATTGTCAAGTTTGCAGTTAAAATATATAACCGTGGAGTTTGAAGTATATAAGGCTGATGCTATGTATGAAAGCAAAATTAAAACAAAGTGTAGACACCATAAGATAATAAAACAAAAATCAAAATGGATGCCATATGATATGCCATCATGGCACAAGCAAAATGTTCCATATTAACAGTGAGTAACAAGAAACTAAACCATTTTAAATGCTGTTGTTGTAGGCATGATGAGAAGCAATATAAAGAAAAAAACAAGTCTGTACAATGTGTGGAGATGTTAACCATTTTCTGAGAATATGTTCTAAATGTAAGAAGTTAAAAACAGCAAAATATTAATAATGTGGAGCCAAATGAGCAGAGTAAACAGAAATGCTTGTCGATACTGTGGAAAAACAATTTGCAAACACTGTGCAAACTAATTATAAAGACAGAGGGAGTAATAACTGTAACAAGATACCTAGCAGTAAAGTTCTAAATGGGTGTCAAAAAAGTTTTCAAGAAGTCCGGACCGTGAAATTATGAATAAGTGGTAAATTTGTTATATTTAAGCAACACACCAGAGAAGAATATAACATAATGTCCAAGTCTGCATTTGGAATGTTGTCTCTTAAGCCTCTTAACTGCAAGCCAAGTCTACATGTATGTTTGTAACATATTCTGGGCACAAGCTGAAGCCATTTGTCAAATATGGCTGAACTGTATATACAAGGAAAACATCTTTAAGTAGGTCTTTCATAACTCTGCAATCTCAGTTGGAGTAAACTAATCTATTGGTCAAAAATAACTGTACAGGTATGGTCATAATTGAAAGAACATGGACTGTACACCTAGAAACTTTAGATAAAAGTAAAGAATACTTTCAAAGTGTACAGCTGATAGAGAAGTGCAAAATACTTTTTATGGTATAGTTCAGTAAGAATATGCAAGAGGACAATTTGCAGAAACATGCATAAGGTTTAAAGTAAATATTAAATATGTAATTTGAAATGCTGGAGCGGTGCTAAAGCCAAGCCAGCACAGGGACAGTCAAATACAAGCTTTAAAGCAATTAAATTGAACAAGATGCAGAATTTCCAGAATTGTATAAACAAAGCTCTTAGAAAAGAGAGAATTCTGAAAAAATGTCCATTGTAGGTTTTTTACTGCAAATGTAGAAACATAAAATGTGCAGTGTACAAAGACTGACGTCTTAGAGATAATCTGATGTATTTCAAGGTGTAGGGTGCTTGCTAATAATATGATAAACAATATCACCATTTTTCATAAAGATAACACAGAACATGAAGTTAAATCCATGGAACATTTTGATGTGACAGGCAGACAGAGCCTACGCAATGAGTCAACAGCATATTCACTGTTGTTAAGCAGGACAAAATCAGGATTTATATAGACCCACTGGTAGATATGCAGATCAAGTATCTATAGATAAAGAAACAAATGCTATTCATAGTTTTTGGTTGTCAAAATTTAATGTGTATGGGAAAATATTTAATACTGAATGTGTATGGGAAAATATTAAAGTTGAGACAGGCCATAAACTTTATACAGTATCTTCAATAATTTTTTACATCAAGCGCACAGTTCAGTACAAACCAGAAAAGATGATAAACACTACTGATCAACTGAGTAGAGCAACAAAAGACTTGCTGGAAGAAGACTTGGAAGTGCATGGGTTTTGACACAAATACCAGTTGCAGCTGAGAAATTGCAGGAACTGAAAGCTGCTGTGACAACTGAAACAGAAATGCAGCTGTTGTGCAAAGCTATGATATCCGGAGAGTTTGAAGTGATATCCTCTACTAATAAAGTCACTGTATACATTCAGAGAAGAATTATCCTACTCAGAAGGTTTTGTGTTTAAAGGTGATAAAGTCATTATTCATCTCAGCTAAGAAATCAAAATTGTTTTATTCATACTCTTTGCCCTTGCAGTCTGTTGATCTTTGGCTCCCTCCAGACTAATCAGCCACTTGTCTACCATTATGGGAGCAAGGACTGAGCAGGAGGTGCCATCATTTGGACAGCCAGTAGGGATAAAAAGCTGCTGAAGGTACATGAATCACATTTGGGAATGTCCAAGTGTAAAGACAGGGCATAGATATTATACATTTGTTCAACAGGATTGTGAAACCTGAGCAGGTGGTACAAGAATAAAATCTCTGTAGAGTGTGTAGGAATGAAAACCAGAAGAAAGGACTAACACCTTGTGAGATTCAACACCTGCTATGAAAGAAAGTGGAAAATGACAATTTAACACAATAACCTCAACTTCCTACTCTGGTTTGATCATATCTCTCTTTTGTGCAGATTTTCACAGCTTGTCCATATTTTTGCCTCATATTTTTTTGCCTGTTCGTCATAAAATGTATGGTGTCCTGGTAAATCCACGAGGATTAATGTCACTAAATAACGACCGACATTTGTATTTCAGACTTCATACCCTTCAGAAAATGCATGTTAATAATAGCTTGTTGTTATGTCAACTTCCTAAGTGTATAGGAATGATATTTAAAAACTGCATCTAATTTTGGGCCTTTGTCTCTTTATTATATCTAGCTTTGTCCAGAATTCTTTGAGATAAGATTTTGAGCATCATTACTTCTAAATACCTGTGCTTCTTAATCTGTCTTGATTACTACTATTAAATATGTTGAAGTTATTTAGCTCAAAGCTATAACAGCTATATAAATTATTAATGTGCTCAGATATATATTTGCAATGTTTAGAATACCAGAACAAATCATTTCAGACAATGGTTTGCAGTTCATGTGTCAAGAGTTCAGAAATGTTTTCAAAACATGGGAATTTGAGCTCATTATATATCCACAGTCAAGCAGACAACTTGAGTATATGATTTAAACTGAAGCACCTCATCAAGTGGGCTGTTCCTAAGCATTACTACAGCACTGGAATGCTTCATTCCAAGCAATAGGGCTGCTGCTGTCTTAGTTACTGATCAGAAGAAGGCTAAGGACAAAGCTTTCTAGCTCTTACAGAGAAGGCAGCTGCAACAGAAACAGTTCTATGATGGATGTTCCTGGAATTTGTCATTACTGAACGAAAGAGAAAACTAGGTCGAAAGTCTCAGATCCCAGCAACTGGAATAATTCACCACTAACCCCTAAGAATTTATTTGACATAAATCTGCTCAGAACTAATTTTAGACATTTGAGGAAAGTTCCCATTCAAGTTTTAATGTCTATGACTAAGGTGACCGTACCGAGTCTGGTGCTGTGAGAGACTGCTATGAAATCATCAATCAGTTTTCAGCTCCCATAAAATCTATAGGTATAGAATCTAGTGTGGACCTACCAGTGAATCACCTACTGAAGGATTAATGCCTACCTCCTATGATAGTGATAGAGTGCTTGGTGCTGGACTGAAACAGGGTACTATTCTTAGTCAGAGACTGATCAGTCAACCACTCTGATATTAAGGCTGTACATGGCTGCAGTTAAATAAAATTCATTTTTTTAGGATTTTCTGGTATGTATCATTCCCGTGAATCACTAGATATACCGCAATTACATCTGCATGTAATTTATGCATAACTGTACTACATAGTCTGTAGTTATAGATGGGCATCTTCTAGGTCTAATAAGGCGGGTGTCACATACTTGGTATGTGATGCAGTACAGTAAGTTATGTGACAAGAAGGGCTGCAGTACCTGTAAGTAAAAGTTTAATGAAGAAGCAGCTCTGTGCCATGTGATTTCTATCTTTCTCATATTTCTTTAGCCAGTCCATATCCCAGGCTTTGCTTGTCTCAGGACTTATTTTCTGTGTTCAGAGCTAGCCAGACCTTGCTGTGGTAGAGGAAAGTCCAACTGCTTATCAGTGGGAGTGGTGAGCATTGTACTGCCTATCTAACACTAGAGGAGTGGTTTCCAGCTCAGAAATTGTAATTTTATTAGCCTTTTTGGGCTGATTTCTATCCCTTTCAACTTTCTGGCTTAAAAACGCGTGGATTTGCAAATTTTTCGCATCGTGCAGCACTGCAAGGCTACAGTTAAACTATTCCAGGGGCCAGAAAGTGTGCTCTTCAAATTTTCCCTTAGAACTAGCTGGTTTCTCAGCTGTAGCACTAAAATCTGAACCCCTGTGACTAGCACTTGCTCTAGAGCCTGCTGGAAAGCACTAGGAAGCCTTAAACTGATACAAGCACTCAACTCTCCTTGTCAATAAGGAGAAATTAATCGTAGGCACTAAACAACCTATAATTGCAAAGTACCTTGCAAAGGTAAGGGCAAACAGCACTTAAACTTTACAAAAAAAGCAACTAAACAGGCATGCCCAAGGGTCACCTTCCGGAGATTTCTCCTGTCCACCTGGTGAATCTGGGCATACTGGGGCAATGCAGCAGCTGCCTCATGTACACAGAGAATCCTCTCCTCCTACCACCCAACACTACAACCTGTGAGAGATGCACTTATATAGCCAAACTGGAAGCAAAGCTCTCTCCGGCCAAGATTGTGCTAGACAGTCAAGAGGAGAAGGTTAACACCTATACTACACCTCAAGCAACATATAGCCCTTCAAAACCCACACCATCAACACCCACACATAGCAATACTAAACCCACATATGCGGAGGCCCTTAACATTAACCTGCCCAAGCAACAAGGACCTCTGAAGCTGAAACTCAAACAAACACCAGTCACAACCAAAGTGACACATAGCTCACAATACCAGTGTGCTACCCAACAACAGCCTCTAAGGCAAGACAGTGTACCCAACACTTTAGTCATAGGTGACTCTATAGTCAGGCACACTGATGTCCCACTCACCAGGCAGAACAAGGAGAAAATTACAGTCAGCTGCCTGTTGGGTGCCAGGATCTGCCACATAACGCATGCACTCAAGTCACTCCACAACAAGTACAAATATGACTCTGTCATTGTCCATGCTGGAGTGAATGATTTGAGATGTACCTCCCTGGACTACATGAAAAGAGACATGGAAGAGCTCTTGGATCATGTGGCCCAGGCAGGTATGACCCTAGCCCTGAGTAGCATCCTGCCTTCGCCCAGAATGATACCACAGTATAAGGACAAAATGATTGACTTCAACAATTGGCTAAGCTTCTGGTGTCATTCAAAGGGGATCTAGTATCTGTCTGCCTGGGAAGACATGATCGACAAACCACGATGCTTTGCCAGAGATGGTCTGCACCTGTCACCCCTGGGATTCAGGTTACTGGCTAAAGCTCTTGCCACCCCCATACTGCCTTTTTTAGGCAAGGTTCAAAGGATAAAACCACCACCGTAACAGATACAAGCATGCAAAATCTGAAGGTAATGCTACTCAATGCTAGAAGTCTAAACTTCAAAATGCACTCCCTCGAGGCACTCCTAAAAATGGAGAACATCAATATCTGTGCAGTAACTGAGACCTGGTTCAAGGCTCCAGAGAGCACCCCTGCAATACCAGGCTACAACTCTTACCACACTTTTTGGCCACAAAACCAAGACCGAAACACTAAAGGTGGAGGAGTGTCATATTCACCAAGGATATTCACACCTCCAGGCTAGTTGCCCAACACAATGCATCTGAAGTTCTCCAGGTGCAACTAACAATAGGTAAGACTGCAATCCAAATTGCAGCTTGCTACAGATCCCTCATCATGCCCCAAGATTCTCACTACACTTTTCTAAACATACTATCAAGATACAACCAAACACCCTAACACTGGGTGATTTCAACTACCCTGCCATTAACCGGGAAAACTACTCGGGTACCAACTCCTTTTCCCAACGGTTCTTGGAATTCATAAATTCCAATGCCCTGGATCAACTAATCCATTGTCCCACCAGGGGCTCCAATATCCTAGACCTGGTCATTACCAACATGGGAAATAGATGGTCCATACAAGTTGTCACCCCCTCATTTGTCAGGCCTGACCATAAGCAAATCACCCTTGACATCCACATCCCACCCCCACCCCCACCCCCCAGTAAGGAAACCTCCTTAAAAGCTTCTCCAAAGCCAACTTCATGCTACTGAAGTCAGAAGTGACAAACTTCACAACACCCATGCAGACTGGATCTGAAAGTTCGACTGCAGAATCATACACTAAGGCACTGTACAAGCACATCCATTCGTGCATGAATCGTGCCATCTGAAATAGAACCAAGATGCTCTTCTCCAAAAAAAGGAAGTCAATCTGGTGGTCCCCTGCTATAAACAAACTATACAACAGAAGGAAGAAACTGTTGCAGAAAAGAGGAAAATCCCAGGATGCAAAAAACTCCCTCACCAGCCTCAGTAAGAAGCTGAGATCCCTTATAAAATCCTCAAAAGCTAGTTATGAAAATAAAATTGCCAAAGATTCCAAAGACAACCATAAGGCATTCTATAGTTATGTCAAGAATCTAAATGGCAATGCTCAGATCTGCCCTGAGCTACAACAGAATGGCATTAAATATACTGATCCCAAGGATATTGCTAATATCCTGGCAGATCAATTTAGTGCCAACTTCACTTCCCTCTCACCCCCTAAAGGGTCCATCTCAATACCAAAAGATTGCCAAATTCCAGTAATCACGGCCACACAGGTAGAAACCGCATACTCCAAAGCTAAGAATACAGCATCCATGGGACTAGATGACATCCTAGGCTGTGTACTACATGAACTACAAAATGAACTGTCACCTCACCTAAGTGTCATGTTTAATCATAGCCTCACCTCAGGCTTCATGCCCACTGAGTGACGCACAGCTACAGTTATCCCACTCCACAAGGGGGGGGATCCGCCTTGGATCCCGGGAACTACCATCCCATCAGTCTGACAAGCCTGATCTGCAAGGGCATGGAATGCATTATCATGGAACTTATAAATTAAGACATTGGCAACCTTCAAACACTGGACCCCACCCAGTTTGGGTTTGTGAAGGGCCGATCTTGTCTCCTGAATCTGATCAACTTCTTCAAATCAGTCTCCAGAGCTGTGGACGAGGGTAAGGCAGTCCACACAGCCTATCTGGACCTTGCCAAGGCCTTCAACACCATCCTCCACTCTGGAATCATAGATAAACTTACTAAGCTGGGCATAAATCCCTACGTCACTTGTTGGGTTTCCAACTGGCTTACTGACAGAACCAAGACTGTAAAAGTAGCCGACTCCAAATCCAGCTCTAGACAAGTAACAAGTGGAGTACCTCAGGGTTCAGTCCTGGGACCACTCTTGTTTGGCATCTACTTCTCTGAAGTACAGGCCAACACTAAGAGACTCTGGCTAACAAAGTTCGCAGATGACTGCAAACTGGGAGCCATTATTTAATCCCTAAATGATGTAGATATTCTACAAAAGGGCTTTACAGAAACAGATGCCTGGTGCCAGAGCCATGGGCTCAAGCTTAATGCCAAGAAATGTATAGTTATCCCCTTTGGAAAAAAACATGTACCCATGAATTACCACATAGGTGGCAGTACACTAAACATTGAAAGTGTGATGAGAGACTTAGGGACACAGGTGGACAGTGGTCTTACTTTCAATAACCACATTGCCACAACAGTCAGGAAATCCTTCTATGTGGCACACCTCATCACTAAGGGCTTTTCATCCAAAAAAAAGGAGGTCATTGTCCCACTGTACTCATCCCTCATTAGACCCATTATAGAGTATAATGCCCCATTTGGTATGTACCTCACAAGACATCTGCAACAGCTAGAAAGGCCACAGAAATACCTCACTAAAAGAATCACAGGCCTAAAGCAGATGCCATATGCTGACCGTCTAAAAAAACTCCAGCTATACTCTGTGGCATATCGTCTATTCAAAGGTGATCTCTGCTTAACATACAAGGCCATGTCAAACCCTGAGCTGTTGGACATGCTCCACTTAAAGAAATCCCAATCCCTCAGAGCCACATGCTCCAGGGATCTAAACCTTGTCATCACAATGAACAAAACGTGCTGGAGGGATAGGTTCCTGACCCAGAGACTCCCCATACTCTGGAATAGACTGCCCATACATGTCAAGCAGAGCGCTTCATTGGCCCTCTTCAAAAGGAACCTTGATGATTGGATGGGAGATAGGAAATTCAACCCGGGGATCATGTCAGTCACCCTGCTAGACAGAGGTCCAGTGAAGTAAATATTGTGGGAAGTAATATCCAGGAAATTGTTATGGCTAGGCTTGTATAGGCCCTAGGGCCGATACCCTAGTACCAACCTATGAACCTATGAGCAATGAATACCAGACTGATCCTGCACTACTCTTTGGCTAACTGGTCATTCAGTATCTGAGAATATGATACCCAGTTTAGTGTTAGTGACTGTAATAACAAAGTACTGGATTCTGCATACAGAACTGGCATATTGCTTTGCCCAGTTACACCATACACATCTGCAGCCGAATATGACAATGGTTTGTACAGGGTAAATTACAGAATATAATGACAATTTGATGGCACACTTCTGTCTTTACAATGCATACCTTCTGTTGGATAACACTCTTTTCAAACATGTTGCAGGGCTGGCATTGAATGTTCCTGTACTCTGGCCAGTGTAGCCTTGTTTATATGCAAAGACTCACAGCAGCACACCTACTGTGGACAGGACAGTGGTGCACTATTGTTCCTTTCTGGTCTGTAGATATGGCAGGAAGCAATTTATCAATGTTTAAGACTATCTTCCCATGACTGTTAAGTAGCCTTGTGTAAGCCAAGGAAGTTGATGATCCTTTAGCTCTTTTTTGTATTAGTGGGGAAAGCTTATTTTGGATAGGAAAAATTTGATTGTAGAAGGATAAAAGTACAGTGGTAGGATTGGTGCAGTTGTACACAGGTGTTCAATCTATGTGTTCATGTTTGGCTAACAGAGACTCTTGAATAGATCCGTAAAAGATAAGTCTGAATGGTGTTTTATTGTTTTTCATGACCGCAGCACTATTGTAAAGGGTTGGGAGAGTGGCCTAATGGTTAAGGTGTTTGACTTACAAACACAAGGTGCAGGGTTTGAGTCTCACAAGGGATAATTGGCTAGGCTTAAAATGGCTCGCAAGGGCAGTTAGCTTAGTATGAACCTATGAACCTATGGTCACTAACTTTATCGGGTAAAACTTGAATGTATTAGCTTGCTAGGGAAATTTGTTAATATTAGGTTAATAGTGGGATTCATTTGATTAGTAATCATTGGTCTAGTACTATTGTTGACTGTTTCAGGAAGATTCATTAAAGCAGCTAATCTTCGGAGATGAGCTCTATTGTGATCATTCTAGTCTAGGTTTGCATCTTCCATAAGTATATGTTTACTGTACTGTACCGTACAGTACAGTATACGTTTACTGTACTTGGCGTATTGCAGTATTTTATCACATATGTGTTGTAATAATGTTAGAGATGCAGGTGGATGAATACATAGTATAGCTGTTTGAAATATTGTGTGCTCAATATGTTTTATTTGAAGTAGAGATAAGTTAGGATCAGAGTCAAAGCACCTATTACTTTTTGCCAAAAGTGTGGGGGATGGATCTCTGTTAATTAATGGTATTGCTGCATCCTCCTTGCCTTCTTCCAGATCTGTTATCTGTGAATAAATATGAGTTATTTATTTTAGATGTGCCCCAAGAAGAGTTTTAGAGTCTGTTTTTTGTTAAAGTTACTACTTTAGTATTACTTTGACACTTTCATCTTTCTAAGCATGGCCGTTTACTGTTTACGCAGCCTGTATTCATGCACATGTTTGTGAAGACTTCTGAGTGTGATCTGAGAACAGGGTTAACATGAATGCCCCATGCAAGTAGGTGCAGTAAAATATAGGTTTGAGATGGACTAGTTTAAGTTGTTTTTTTGATCATTTAAAAAGAACAGTCTCACAAAATAACTTGATTGTTACTAGGAATGATCTTTTGTCTAAATCAGGACTGCCAGTTAGGACTATTCAGCAGGAGGGGACTGTAAAGTTCTCATAGGTAGATCTGGCCAGGAGGAGTGTATATGTATAATTTGAAATTGTTTGTTTTTGTTGTATTGTGGTGAACAAGAGCACCACGTGTTAATAACACCATAGTTGTTAGCATAAGTGTTTTTGCAAATAAAGATAAATTAAAGAAGGTCATTGATTAGTTTGCCTTTAGCTCATAGGGCCTGTCAGAGTCATATATTTCACTCCATTTTCATTCTACTTTTTGAAGTTAGCAAGGAAAACCAGACTTGCCTTTCACTAGACACAGATTTCAACACATCTTCCCAAACCATTCTAGAACATTTGAGAAATATATCATCCCTTCAGGATGTCCTCGGTTTGTACCAGTCCTCCTTCTAGTAGGTCACATACTGAAAAACTCCAAAGGGAGAACACTGGATGCCATCTTTTTAAGATATTTCAACCACCTCCACTAGTGGGGCATCTTACAAAATCTGAAAAGTGTTTGGGGTCTTATAAAAGGCTCTTCCAGAGCGCTGAACTCCTCAACTTGCCATCCAGCTTAAGGCTTGATGTCTTGCAGAGAAAACAGCATTTCTGCTGCTGTATTAACAAGCACAATCTTTTAGCCATTACTTAGAGTTTGTAATTATAAGTGAGGATGGGGGTGCATAGCAACTGGTAAACTGAGAGTTTTGTCTGAGGAAATCATCACCATGCATCAGTTAAGTGTCCACAAGACTATGACCATTGACCACTACCCTAGTCTGCCCATTAGTCTTGTAATCTTCCTTGTCAGCCCTTGAAAACAAGACCTTAAAACTGAAAGTCATTCATTAAAGACCATTGGACCCCACTTAAACAAACTGTTATTTTCACGGACCATGACCTCAGCTTTAGAGATACTGCTTCTCATCTTAGCTTCTTCCCACACAGCAGAAAACCACTTAAGTGCATGGTGTTAGTCTTGGTCTGATGAGGTCAAAAGGGCAGCATACCTGTAAATAAAACAGATGCCATCAATAGGTTCATACGTCGAGCACACCACCGATCTTGATATCCTGGCCATGAACAAGAGTGGTGACAGAATGTATCCTCGCTGGAGTCGACACCTGGCTTGAAAAAAAACTGACTTAATGTCATGAATAGAGTCACACCTGTCAGCCCTGTATTTATGCAGAGGCCACACAGAACCCATCAGCAACTACAGTGCCACATACTCCCAAAGGACCTCCTTCAGGTCATGCTGGGGCACATAGTCCCAACCCTTTTCAAACTCCACAAAAACTATAGTTCATAGGTTCATAGGTGTGTTCTAACCTAATGACCCTGGAGCCTTTACAAGCCTAGTCCACAGAAGTGCCCTGGCATCATGCCGCTTGACATTAGTTCCCAGTGCCTCCATCAAGTAGAGCCACTGGAGTGATCCCGGGGTGAACTTTCTATTTCCCATCCACTCATCAAGGTTTCTCTTGAAGAGGGCCAGTGAGGTGCTCTGCTTGATATGTATGGGAAGTCTATCTCAGAGCATGGGCAGTCTGGGTTATAAACCTGTCCCTCCAGCATGTTCTGTTGATTGTGGTAATGAGGTTGAGGTCTCTGGAGTGCATGGTATGGAGGGATTGGGATTTCTTTAGATGTAGCATTTCTAACAGAGCTGGGTCAGACATGGCTTTGTAAGTCAAGCAGAGATTCCCTCTTAGTAGATGATATGAGACAGAGAATAGCTGAAGTTTTTTGAGTCTGTCCATGTAGGACATGCGTTTAAGGCCTAGGATCCTCTTCGTGAGGTACTTTTGTGGCCTTTCCAGCTTTTGCATGTGTCTAGTGAGGTACATGCCAAATGGGACATTATACTCGATGACTGGCCTAATGAGGGAAGAGTAGAGAGAGATAATGGCCTCTTTATTCCTGGAATCAAAACCCTTGGTAATTAGATGTGCCACATAGAAGGACTTTCTGACCACAGTGGCAATGTAGTGGTTGAAGGAGAGGTTGCTGTCAACCTGTGTCCCCAGATCTCTTATAATGCTTTCAGTGTTCATTGGACTCCCATCGATGTGGTAATTAGTGGGAACTGAGTTTTTCTCAAAGGGGATGATGACACATTTTTTGGCATCAAGCTTAGGGCCATGGCTTCGATACCAGTCATTGGTCTCAGTGAGGCCTTTCTGTAGGATGTCTGCATCACTTGGAGAGTTAATAATGGTGCCCAGCTTGGAGTCATCTGTGAACTTGGTCAGGCAGAGTCCCTCTGTGTTGGCCTGAACTTCTGAGACATAGATGCCAAACAGAAGAGGACCCAGTACTGATCCATGTGGGCCTCCACTCATGACTGGTTGGCAGTCTGATTTGGAATCCACTACTTTCACACTGTGGGTTCTATCTGTGAGCCAATTTGCAACCCACCTAGTGATATAGAGGTTGATGCCTAGTTTGGTGAGTTTATCAATAAATTCCTGATTGGGGAATGATATGAAAGGCCTTGGCCAGATCGAGGTAGGATGTATGAACTGCCTTACCCTCATCCACAACTCTAGTGACTGACTCAAAGAAGCCAACCAGGTTGAGCAGGCATGATCTACCTTTCACAAAACCAAATTGCATGGGATCTAAAGTTTGGAGATTCCCTATATCCTTGTTAATTAAGTCCATGATGATGCACTCCATAGCTTTACATATCAGACGCGTCAGGCTAACGGGGGGATAATTCCCAGGGTCTGTAGATTGTGAGTTATTCACTGTGAGGAAGACTGCAATAAAATGTGAAATGTGAAACTGTTCCTGTTTTTTTTTTTTTGCTCAAAAGGAAAATTTACATAAAGTGTATTACCTGTACTAGAATTATATCAAATTTAAAATGTAACTAAATAAATGTTTAAAAGTAAAAGTAAAATAAAGTAGATTGTGCGTCCATTTTTGATGAATTTTGTACAATATGAAAAGAAATGTATAAAAAGGCATACAACTTGATTTGCCAGTGTGAAAATGTGCTCCATTTTAAAAATGAACTGAGAATTTGCGTCTTCACTGTGCAAATGTGCATTATTTTGCAAAATTTACAGCTTGAAGGGACTGCCTAGATAATGATGAAGGTGATGACTTATTTGGATAGTAGCTTGTTGAAACATCCTCCTTTTCACTTTGGTATATAGCTGTGGAAACAGAAAAGCATCTTAGAAAAACTGAATCCTTTTTTGGGAAATCTTACAAAATCTGAAAACTGTTCAGGAGCTTATACATAAACTGTTAATGTAAGTCTGTTAGTTAAGAAAACTACAGAAGGCACTTAATGGAGTTACTGTAATCTACGTGCTGGAGTATACCCTTGTACAGCCTCTAAAAAAATCTGTTTTGGACATAAAAGCCATATTTAGTAAGGACACACTGTATGTTTTAGCCAGAAGCAGATACATTTTGGTTTACATATTAGAGAATTTTTTATTGAACATTACCTGTCTGTTTGAATATTCTAGTTTCACTGGTGTATGCAAGTTTTTGCACAGTTTGTATATTTATTTGGAAGGGAGCCTTCCTTTGGGATCCATCCATCCACAACCTCTTTCTCCATTTATACACATGGGGTTGGAGTATTGCTTCAAAACTGATAATCGTCTAGAGCCAGTGTTCAGACTGCCGAGTGGCTAGCCCTGTTGTGGTTGTCCTTTGTTCCCCCTTTATTTTAGGCTTTTTCCTGATTTCTTCAGTTGAAAGATTCAGAGGGATGAAAACCTCTTTACTGCTGTTGCCAATGGTCAGTCTCACTCATTCACTCTCTCAATCTCACACGCACACACGCACGCACGCACTCACGCGTGCACACACACACACACACGCACACACGCACACACGCACACACGCACACACACACACACACACACACACACACACACACACACACACACACACACACACACACACACACACACACACACACATACATATACACACTCCACTCTTCTTCAGAAAATCCAACACAAATCATTTAAAATATATTCCTATTTTGAGCCTTTGTTTCTTGTTTATTTTAGGCTTATCCAGATAATCTTGAGCTAAGAGGTCGAGAGGCACACAAAACTCTTAACTACTGCTGCTACTGCCAGTGAATCACTCGATTGCTCTCACTGTTCACTCTCTCTCTCTCTCTCTCTCTCTCTCTCTCACACACACACACACACACACACACACACACACACACACACACACACACACTCACTCCTCTGCTTTCACGCACACATTCACTCACACACGCAGACAGAAACATAAACAAACACACACACACACACACACACACACACACACACACACACACACACACACACACACACACACACACACACACACACACCACACTTTTTTCTTTCATTTATTGTTTTACACTCGCTTAACAGCAAAAGTGCTTCTTAGCATGTGTAAAATAATAATTCAATCGATCTCTCTCTCTTACTCTCATACACGTATGCACTCTCACATACAAACATAAACATACCCACACACCCACACATAATTTTTATTTTAATTTATTTTCTTTTACACTCACTAAACAGCAAATGTTCTGTTTAGCGAGCATAAAATAATGGCAGCTTTGACTTTATTTGTCTTCATTATTTATTACATTATTCAGATAAATGGGGAAACTATTTAGTTTAGTCAATTTAGTCAGCAGCACTTCATGTGTGTGTATGTATGAGTGTGTGTGTGTGTGTGTGTGTGTGTGTGTGTGTGTGTGTGTGTGTGTGTGTGTGTGTGTGTGTGTGTGTGTGTGTGTGTGTGTGTGTGTGTGTATGTGTATGCATATGCATACACACGTTTATTCCCTGTTAAAGGGTAACATATTTTACTAGATGGAGCTGTGATGTTGTGCTTTACAATTTTTGATGCTGGGGAAGTACGATATAACCTTTTAATAAAGTGTAGAATATAGCATTTCACATTGCATTAATTCTTTTATTTGATTACAACTTGAAATTTGAGGTGTAGATAACAAAACTGATTGAACTGGAGGACACAGTTATATGTGTGTGTGTGTGTGTGTGTGTGTGTGTGTGTGTGTGTGTGTGTGTGTGTGTGTGTGTGTGTGTGTGTGTGTGTGTGTGTGTGCATATCCATACATGTGTTTATGTGCATGCGTGTATGTTTCTGTGTGTGTACTGTGTGGACTCATGGAAAATTGCAGTGGGTTGCACTATTTGTGTCTGACAGCAACAAGCTAAGACATTAATTTGTCTATTATTTATCTATTTATTCATCTATTTGATCATATTTAGACATCTGGGGTATATATAATCAACAAAGTGGCTGTAACTGATGGCCACATCTGTGTTTTGGATATTGTAATGGGTTATAAAGTATGCATCTGACAACAACGACAACAACAACATAAGGTATATAGTTCTCTTGTTACTTATGCCTTTATTTATTCTTTTGATCATGATTATCCATATGAGGTATACACAGTCATTAAAGTGGTTGTAATGGTTCTCTATTGAAATGTTAACAGTCAAGTTGCAGATTGCTAACATGCCGAAAAAAAAGACCAAAAACACAGAACAGCAAATCTCAAAGATCTCACTTCTCCTTAAAACTTATTTTTTACAGGGGAGACACCCCCCAGACTTTTATATACCAATGCTGAGATCCCCATACCTTGGAGAAAAGGGAATATTCTGAGAAATGGCATCTCGGACTTATTATATGTAAGTCCATTTTTTGCGCCATTTGGTCTCCTTATTTTGGGACTCACTCTAACAAGTCCTGGCATTTCAAATAGTTATCAGTTGTAATTGATATGCACATCTGTTTGGAGGAAATGCAGTGAGTTGCACTGTATACTTTGAGAACAGGAAAATAGGAACAATCCAAGGCATTACAGGGACCATAAGGTCTAGCCAGATATCCACCCTTTATCAGTACTTAATAGTGCCCACTTCTCAACTCAAACAGGTAGACTTGATAACCTCAGTGTACATTTGTGTCTACCTATCCAGTCATTAAGACTAGACTTGAAGGTAGACAAAGTAGTATTTTGCTTGACATATAGTAGTAGTAGTAGTAACTTATTCCATGTTCAGTTAGGAATCTATCCTACTAGTAACTTATTCCATGTTCAGTTAGGAATCTATCCTAGTAGTAACTTATTCCATGTTCAGTTAGGAATCTATCCTACTAGTAACTTATTCCATGTTCAGTTAGGAATCTACACTAGTAGTAACTTATTCCATGTTCAGTTAGGAATCTATCCTACTAGTAACTTATTCCATGTTCAGTTAGGAATCTATCCTAGTAGTAACTTATTCCATGTTCAGTTAGGAATCTATCCTACTAGTAACTTATTCCATGTTCAGTTAGGAATCTACACTAGTAGTAACTTATTCCATGTTCAGTTGGGAATCTGTCCTAGTAGTAACTTATTCCATTGTTCAGTTAGTAATCTATCCTAGTAGTAACTTATTCCATGTTCAGTTAGGAATCTATCCTACTAGTAACTTATTCCATGTTCAGTTAGGAATCTACACTAGTAGTAACTTATTCCATGTTCAGTTGGGAATCTGTCATAGTAGTAACTTATTCCATGTTCAGTTAGTAATCTATCCTAGTAGTAACTTATTCTATGTTCAGTTAGGAATCTATCCTAGTAGTAACTTATTCCATGTTCAGTTAGGAATCTATCCTAGTAGTAACTTATTCCATGTTCAGTTAGGAATCTATCCTACTAGTAACTTATTCCATGTTCAGTTAGGAATCTATCCTAGTAGTAAGTTATTCCATGTTCAGTTAGGAATCTATCCTAGTCCTAACTTATTCCATGCTCAGTTAGGAATCTATCCTAGTAATAACTTATTCCATGTTCAGTTTGGAATCTATCGTAGTAGTAACTTATTCCATGTTCAGTTAGGAATCTATCCTAGTCGTAACTTATTCCATGCTCAGTTAGGAATATATCCTACTAGTAACTTATTCCATGTTCAGTTAGGAATCTATCCTAGTAGTAACATATTCCATGCTCTGTTGGGAATCTATCCTAGTAGTAACTTATTCCATGTTCAGTGAGGAATCTATCCTAGGAGTAATTTACTCCATGTTCTGTGAGGAATCTATCCATCTGGCATGTTTTGCTTATTTGCTGGTCCTCAGTATGAGTGTTTGCAAAGCTACTGTTTTTGCACTGAAATAGGAGGTTAAGTAGGACTAGAGCTTTCATGGCTCAAAAAGCAAGGCACATGTCATCTCAGAGCAGCTGGTAGAGCATTAAGTGTCAGGATAGTTTTGCTAATTTACTGAGGTTGTTAAAGGATCTAGGCCTTTTATTTTTTTGGTTAAAAATCATTGGAACCTTTTTAGATTAGTAATTTGCTTAGACTTGTGCATACCAAAGGGGGCAATTATTTTGATGATGGGTCTGATAAGGGAAGAGTACAGTGAAGACTGTTTGTATCTTGAAGATATTCCCAAGGAAACTCATTGGTTTAGATAAAAGATTTCCTGATACAGTGTTGAATGAAAGCGAGAGAGAGAAAGAGAGAGAGAGTTTTCCACATATGAACCCAGGTCCCTATTTTTTTTTTTTTTTGCTGAATGCTACTATGCTACACTATTTTGCAGAAAGGCTGCTCCCTCATCATATGTTATAAATCGTACTCCTCTTAAGACACATATGATCATGAAAGATCCAGGTACTTATGTGGTTAACTTTCTCTCATTCTGTCATCATGTTTCCATCACAGTCAGGAAATCCTACTATCTGGCTAAGTTAATTTACAATAGAATATCTTCACAATCTAAGAAGTCATCCTACCATCACACTCTTCCCTTGCAAGACCCATAATTGAATACAATGTCCCTTTTTGTATTTACAAATCCAAGCATATCACTCAACTGGAAAGGCCCCAAGAATTTCTAATCAAGAAAAGTAAAAGCTGTTAAATCCTTCAACTATCTTACTAGATTAGCTTGATTCTGCTCAGTAGCCTACAGGTTGCTGCAAGGTGATTTGTGTCTCATTCTTCAAGCCCTGAATGACCCAGTGCTGTTTGACCGATTTCTTCATTTTGCAAAAGCATTGGATCTATTAACACCCACACTAAGGACTTAAAGCTACCCCAACAAATAAACAAGACTCACTGGTGTGATAATTTCCTAACTCAATGTGTTCCTAGTGTATGGAATAAATTAGTAATCCACACAAAAATACTGGAAGCAGGAATGGACTGTGGAAAACATTTTATTTCGGATAAACCAAGATTAGCACTTTTGTTTTAGAACATGTAAAAATTTTTCAGATAAAACAATTCCATTAAGTCAAGGCGTATATAAAGTTTTCAAAATAATGAGATTAAAGAAACAAATCATGTGACAGCCAAGCCTCCATCTAAAAGCTGCATTTAAAGAAACATAAACCACTTATACAAAAACTCAATACTTATAAAGCACTGAGCATATACAATTGTATCTATATACATTTAAAACAATGAGAACATTCATTAAAAGAATAAACATGTCGATCCATTCATCTAACTAATGCCTTTAACTTCAGTAGACAAGCCATCTTGGTTTGCTCATTTAATCCTGGCAGACTCTCAGCATTAAAATGGCGCAGCCAGTCAAGCTCTCTCTTCTCTAATCAAAGAGACCAAGACCCTCCTCTTACACTTGGGCTCACTTTTTCCAAAATACTAAATTTAAATTCATGCCCGGGAAAATCATAAACATGCTTTAAGAGTGCATTCGTTTCTTTCTTTTTCTCAATATCGTATATATGTTCATACACTCTCTTCTTCAACTTTCTTTCAGTTTTACCTGTATAAAATCTGGGGCATGACTGACATATGGCAACATAAACCACCTCTGACGTATCACAACTAAAGCTCCCTGAAATTCTAAATAAATAGGAATTAATAACAAACTGTTTACCCTCAAAGATAAATTTACAATAAGAACATCTTCCATATTTGCCCATGTTTAACTTCTTTTTAATTTGAATGGATCTTGAAAAATCATTCAATATGTTTTTCATATTCTTACCCACGTTGGTGGTGCTGCGGTAGTGTTGTCACCTCATAGTAAGATGCTGTCCGGTTCGATTCTCAGCTAGAGCATCTTCTGCGTGGAGGCATGCGTGAATGGGCGTACCTTCGTTGAAGGTTGTGCATCAGGGCTGGTAACTCGGCATGTAAAAATCAATTACAAATCATTAGCAGACCAGAGTTCCGCTGTGGTGACCCCTAACCGGGAAAAGCCGAAAGACACAAAAAAAACCCTTTTATATACCACAAGTGTTTTTCACTAATCTTTTGTGTAATCTTTCTTTCATCTTTTAGAATAGACCAATTTTTCTCAAAAATCCACCTTATAAACTGACTATCTGCGCTCTACATAGTGATAAATGAATTTTTATAAAGTTTGTTGTTGTTACCATTACCATTACCTATAACAGGATTTTTTACTTGCATTATACTTATTTTTTTCTTTGAACTGGGAATTTGAGATAGGGGTAAAATACCCGCAGACTTTTTTTATTAATAACCTAATACATAAGATTCTCAATAAAGTAATCTGGATATCCCCTAGTATTAAACATCTCCTTAAAGAGCATACATTCATACCAGAAATCACTGTCATATGTTACTATTTGAGCTGGTCTCCTGAACTACCCTTTAACAACTGATTTCTTCTACATATATGGATGGGCACTAGCAAAATGCAAAAAGGCATTCAAACAGGTAAGTTTTCTAAAAACACGAGCTGTAACCCTCCTATTTGCGACATCCTTACATAGCCAAATATCTAAATAGTCTATATTAACATTATTAGCTTCGTAGGTAAATTGCAAAAAAATCAGAGGTAGAATTAATGTACTCCATAAAGGCTGCTATTCTTTCTTTACTAGTATCCCATACAACAAATATATCATCCAAATATCTAATGTAAAAGTTACATGAATTCATAAAACTATGACTGAACAAAAATTTATTCTCCCATTCAATTATTATAATTCAGCAAATAGAGCTCCACAGGCCAAACTCATTGCTATCCCTTTGCAATGCAAATAATAATTTCCCTCAAAAATAAAAAATATATTTTTCAAGACAATTTCCAATAAAATTTAATACAGGTTAATTTTATCCTGCAGAGCCCTCTTTTACATTAAGAATTCAGTAAACTGTTGCAAACCTAAACAATGGGGTATCACAGTATAACAGTTCTTCACATCAATAGTCATGAATATATAACTCTCTTTATAGTCCAACTTATTAATCATTTCTAAAAAAATAACAAGAATCCTTGCAAACATGGGTTTCTTGAAAATTTTAATTCTTTAACTTCTCATCCAGAAATTTAGCAATAGGGTGAGTAATGGAGCCTCTAGCATCAACAATAGGATGCATGGGGTGATTGTGTATAGTTGTACGGATTTTTGGAATGCCAAAAAAATGGAGACTATAGGGGTAACTATATTTAAATAATTAAATTCATCACTATTGATCTACTGTTCTATGTAGTTACCCCTATAGACTTCATTTTTTTGGAATTCCAAAAATCCAAAAATCCACAAGAATATACAACCCTCCCCCTTTTGTCCTATTGATGATGCTAAGGGCTCCATTACTCACCCTATTAGTAAATTTATGGATGAGAAGTCGAATAATTTAGTTTTTCAAGAAACCCATGTTTGCAAGGATTCTTGACATTTTTTTACAAATGATTAATAGGTTAGACTATAAAGAAAATTATATATTCATGACTATTGATGTGAAGGACCTTTATACTGTGATACTCCATTGTTTAGGTTTGTAGTGGCTTATTGAATTCTTAATGGATAAGGGTGTTCCACAGGATAGGATTAACCTGTATTAAATTTTATTGGAAACTGTCTTGAAAAAATATATATTTTTTTATTTTTGAGGGAAAGTATTATTTGCAATGCAAAGGGGTCTCAATGGGTTCAGCCTGTGGAGCTCTATTTGCTGACACTGTAATGACTGAATGGGAGAAGAATTTTTTTCAATCATAGTTTTATGAATTTGTGTAAATTTTACATTAGATATTTGGATGGCATCTTTGTTGTATGGGATGATAGTAAAGAAAGGATAGCAGCCTATTTATTTCACCTCTGATCTTTTGCAATTTACCTATGAAGTTGATGATGTTAATGTAGCCTATTCAATTATTTCGCTATGTAAGGATGCCATTAATAAGAGGTTTACATCTTGTATTTTTAGAAAATCTACCTATTTGTATGGCTTTTTGTATTTTGCTAGGTGTCCAGTCGGGTTCGTATCAGTTGACCAAAGATGCAGGTTTACGAATGCGACTTAGTCGAGCTGTAAATGCCGAAATGGCAAAATATCGAAGCGGCATGTAAGCAAATTCTTTCCCTGGGAAAGAATTTGCTTGGCCGCTTCGGTAGTTTGCTGTTTTCGGCACTGTAGTACGGTCTCAGAGTTGGTATATTTGAGTGGGGGGGGTGTGGGGAGCACAGCTCTCCACTTAATATCATGTATTAAAGTGTTTTCTTTCTTTCCTTTTTTTTTTTTTTGTTGGAACAGCAATCGCTGTTCTGACAGTTTGGTTTTGTAAGCTTTCGCTTACATGGGGTGGATTAATCACCGTTCACTAACCTAAGCATTCGGTGATCTAATATAGACCCGCCCATCCATATATGTAGAAGAAGTTAGTCGTTAAAGGGCAGGTCACAAGGGCAGCACAAACAGACTTGACAGTGATTTCTGGGATGAATGTATGCTCCTGAAGGGGATGTTTAATACTAGGGAATACCCAGATTGCTTTATTGAGAATCTTGTTATGGGGTTATTAATAAAAGATAGTGTGGGCATTTTATCCCTATCTTAAATTCCCAGTTCAAAGAAAAAATAAGTATAATGCAAGTACAAAATCCTGTTAGAGGTAGTGGTAATAGTAATAACACCAAACTTTATAAAATTCATTTATCACCATGTATATAGTACAGATAGTTTATAAACTGGATTTTAGAGAAAAAATGGTCTATTCTAAAAGATGACAGGCAGATTACACAAATGATTAGTGAGAAAACACTTGTGGTATATAAAAGGGGTATGAATATGAAAAAAAATATTGGATGATTTTTTTAAGACCCATTAATGCTATAAAGAAATTAAACATGGAAAAATATGGGAGATGTTCTTATTGTAAATTTATCTTTGAGGGTAAACAGTTTGTTATTAATTCCTTTTGATTTAGAATTTCAAGGAGCTTTAATTGTGATATGTCAGGGGTGGCTTATGTTGCTCTATGTCAATCATGCCCCAGATTTTATATAGGTAAAACTGAAAGAAAGTTGAAGTAAGAGTGTATGAACATCTATATGATATTAAGGAAAAGAAAGAAACTAATGCACTCTCAAAGCATGTTCAAGATTTTCTGGGGTGTGAATTTAAATTTAGCATTTTGGAAAAAGTGACCCCTAGTGTAAGAGGAGGGCCTTGGTCTCTTTCATTAGAAAGGAAAGAGTTTTACTGGCAGTTCCATTTTAATGCTGGGATTCTGCCAGGATTAAATGAGCAAACCTAGATTGCTTGTCTACTGAAATCAAAGGCATTAGTTAAATTAATGGATCAAAGCATTTATTCTTTTATGAATATTCTAGTTGTTTTAAATGTATATAGATAGAGTTGTATATAAAAGCCGAAAGAAGAAGAAGAAGAAGAAGAAGAAGAAGATAGGTAGAGTTGTATATGCTCAGTGTTTTATAAGTATTGAGTTTTTGTATAGGTGGTTTATGTTTCTTTAAATGCAGCTTTTAGATAGGGTTTTGGCTGTCACATGATTTGTTTCATTAATCACATTATTTTGAAAACTTTATATAAGCCTTGACGTAATGGAATTGTTTTAAGTGAAAAAGTTTTAGATGTTCTAAAACAAAAGAGCTAATCTTGATTTATCTGAAATAAAACATTTTGCATAGTCCATTCATGCTTCCAGCATTTTTGTGTGGAGTACTGGTTTTATTAGCATTTCTTTGGAGTTTTTTTTTTTTTGCATGGAATAAATTACCAGTGCAGGTGAAGCAAAGTATTACTTTGACTATGTTTAAAGGGACAGTCCCAGAGATTTTTTTGTTTTGATTCTGGTCTTTGTTTGCATTTTCAGTCTGGCTTTCTGAGCATGGCCCAGCTTTGCCTGCGGGGGTGTGTGGAAGGGGTGCTTACAGGAAGTTTCAATGGTCTTAATCAAATTCCATCTCAAATTGCAGTCGTTCTCACAACAGCTCTCACTGAGTCATTCATTAGTTTCACCTGTGCTTTTTAGCATCAGGAAAAAGTATCCTTTCAGGAATTTTATGACCTCACTTGCTACTACCTTGCAGGAAAGCATATGAACAATGCAAAGCTAAAACATTAGTAAACAAACTTTTCTGTTAATTTCATTTCATTCATATTTTATTTTTTCTGAATGCTGTTTAAGTGCTAAGATGTTATGCATGAATGCCACTTGCTCTGTATTAAACATCAGAATGATACAAGTAGAAGCAGTCTCTTTTTTTCCATGTTTTGTTTTTGATGTCTGAATACTAGCCAAGTGTAATGGTTTTCTGACCTTCTGTAAAACAAAACTGTGTGTGACACAAGCAATAGATTCATTTTAAACAATGAAGTCCAAAACATGCTGTCACAATGGGGGCTGTACATTATGGCAAACTGTGATAGTTATTCATACTAATTCTGAGATTGCTTTACTATAGAGTAAGGGGAATACGTCAAGAGACTGCTAAGATTTAGTATGAATTCACTAAAATGTACTCTTTTGACTATACTGCTGACAGTTATACTATGCAGAATAAATAAAGGGAATAAAGAGCTGCACAATTAAAATTAGCTTTTTGACAAGTTTGATAAAAGTAAACACTGAGAGGCTTGCCTAACCACCCCCACCACAAACACAAACAAAAATGTAACAACCTTATTGTCTCCCGGTGGTCGAGGATTGAAAGCTTTGACAGGAATTGAATATTGTTAATTGTGTTCAGAGGGAATGAAAACCAGGAGTAGGGTTGATGATGATGTAAAAAGTGGGTCATGACATCTGGGAGGTATTAGGGCAAGTTTCTCTAGGTCAGAATTTTAGACTCTGGGATTGTCACTTTAAAAGTGAAAAGACATTTTTTTTCTTTAAACTGAAGCACTATAGAAATCTTAAATGTCACATAAAATAATCTTTGTTTAAAAGTAGAAAACAGCTTTTTTTGGTAGGAGAAGAGCATTTTTTGAGAGGCACCAGATTGGGGAATGGCAATGGGCAAATTATTAGCTAACTACACCTCAGGCTTTGCATGTAAGGCTGGTGAGACTGAGGGGCCTAAAACTGTCAGGGTTATAGAGAGGCCACTCTTGTATAGAGGAGTAATAGTGCTGTTTTCCATGCATCAGGGTGGATAGACTGAGACTGAACAGTTTAAGTAGTGGCCTGGATAATGCATCCTTAGTACTGCTGACAATACAGTTTGAGGTGTTATCTGGTCAGACAGAAACATTATTTTTAGTCTTTGACAGGTATTATATGACTTGTTCAAAGGTTATTTTGGGGAAATAAAATTTTCAGAGATAGTGGGTACAACAATGTGAATGAGTGGGGTAAAGTTAGCAGGAAATTTGTCTGCTAATTTATTGGCTATAAGCTGGGCATTGGAATGTGTAATAATGTTATGGGTGAGCTGAGCGTACTGCTGAACATTATTCTTTTCCTTATACAATGGATGAAAACATTGTAGTATCTTTTGGTATCTGTAGTGACCTTAAATTCTTACTCTACATTTTCTAATAGCACTCTTAAGTTCCTTGTTGGCATATCTCACTGTGGTCTTGATGCAGGAAGATGGGGATTTCTTACAACTGTTCATTAGTTTCCTTCTTTTGTTATACAGTTTATTTATGCTGGAGTTCCACCAAAGAGGTTTATTCCAGAATTAACCATTATATTTAGGGTGGGCGTGCATAGACTTTTCTATACAGATGTTTAAATGCTGGTAAAAATTTGAGATGAATGTGGCAGCTATCTCATTTGGGTCCATTTGCGAGGAATTGTTGGGAATTTTGCATAGGTCTTTTACAAGCTGAAGTTGGTTTGCTATGAAGAAGTCCCTCAAGATGGTCTCATTTTATATTTGGGTTGTACAATTGAGCCAAACATTGAAAATAACTTATTTGTAGTCAGATTTAACCAGGGATGAAGAGATACATAGTAGGTACAGATGAGGACTAGGTTGGTTAGGACCAGGTCAATAATATTAGAGTCTCTGTTCAGTAGATTTATATTTTGCTCCAGTGAATTGGTATTAGAAAAGTCTAGGAAACATTCATCATATCCATTGTAGAGATGTAAGTGTGCCAATCAATGCTTGGGTAACCAAAGTCCCTTAGAAAGAAGATATTTTGTTTGATATTTAACTCCTCGGTGGTATTAAGGTAATTTCCATGCTATCTGGGAGACAATGATAAGGATCTGTAGCAAGCATTGAAGTAACAGTTTGATTTGTTAGGGGTGATCTAGATCTCCAGGAGCTCAATGTTAGTGTCATGGGAAATTTGACATGAGTTGATGGTGTTTTCCAGAAATACAGATATTCCCCTGCAGATAACCAAGTGCCTGAAGGCATGATAAGTATTAACCCTGGTATAGATGGAGTGCTGTCATTACTCTGAAACTATATCTTATTAACTTCACACATAAGAAAGTGTTAAAGTTGCATGAGGACCTCAAGCTCTGGAATCTTTCTGTTTAGACTTATAGCACTGAATATTGCCATCATGATGTTGTCCAAATTTAGGTTTGAGTTTGCTCCATAAGAATGCCCAGTAGGAAGACTGCCAAAATGTCACTACAGGGGCAGCAAAGGCTAAATTTAGTCAGTACATAGAAGCAATGGAATGAGAGGTGTAAGCCATTCTTGGTGAAACAGGAAGCCTCATCATCCCAGGCTTACACATGCAGGATCTCCTTAGAATGTCACTGACTACTTAGCCAGTCATAAAAGTCAATTATCTTATCATGGAATTGAGGCATCATTCATAGTGCAGGCAAGATACAACTCAAGATTAGTATATTTTCTGGTTCTAACACATACAGGACCATAATGTCCTTCTCCATGTTCCTCTGGGTAAAGCACCTCTGGTGATTCACACTCACACTGACCACCAATATGTCATAGTCGTTCTTGCATGGCTTAATGGAGCTTAGGGCCCTTGTGAGATCCTGGCATCAGACAAGCAGCTTACAGCCACCCTGTCCTTGTCTAGTCTGGTGAGTGTGGAGTCTATATACCCAACTATAGAATCATCTTTAAAATATGAAGTGGGGGTAAATATGTTTCTCTTCTTCATGTGTTTCAGTCATAATGCTGTTGTATGCTTGAGGAAGGAGCACACTCCATTTTAGAAGAGGTTTTTACTTGGACATTTTTTACAGTCTGGTTTGCAATTAGCAACCAGTATGAAATGCCCTGTGCATGTAGTCATACACAGCTGTTGTGACTTTGCACCCAGTCAATCAATGGTAATTAAGATGCTATGATTTATTTTCATGTACAATTATGAAAATGTGCCATAATAATATGTCTTTCATAAATTAAACTTGGTGGAGTTTATACAAGGTGTCAAGGTATGAAATGAAAACACGCATAATGCTCAACATTTGTCATCGACGGATGGTGTCTAAGTACCATCATTTTTAAGATATGTGTACTTGTTTAGCAGTAAAATATGCATCCTTAACATATTTATACAATTATTTCAGGTTGTATCACTTGGAAATATTGTCAAACAGCATTTTACAGTCCTAGTCAGCAGCGGTCAGGAATGGCTCCTCAAACAAATGGGGTGTTTGGAACTAGGGAAAAGATGATTATTTTCTTGTGCTATTATGAGTATATGCCCACTGATGCGTACTATATTACTAACTAGAACCAGAAGGTATTAATATGTTTCTGCATTGTATCAGATGAAAGCATACACAATACTGGGAAACTCTGCACTGATAGTTGGTATTAGCCCTGCTTTGCAGATATTTGCATTTATTTGTCCATTAAACAGACAAATATGAATACAAATCTTAAGTATGAAATTATCTCAAAAATGGAATAACATCTACAAAACTGATCTGCAGCATATCTGCAGGAACAAAAGTCACCCTGATAGCTGGTATGTATCTAATATGGTTAGAAAGGTATTAATAGTTGCATGTATGATTATAAAAGTAACATTTGCATATTATCTAATTACTTGTTCAATAAAACATCTCCTTATATCTGTCTGACATTGATTTTACTATTGTTAAAAGGAGTGTGTGCTGAGGAATTTTCAATTTTTAAGTTTTTTTGTAACTTTCATAGTTTTTGATATATATATATATATATATATATATATATATATATATATATATATATATATTGTTTACAGGAAGGCGGCAAAACTGCATTCTCAGGAATTTAGCTCATAGTGAAAGATGTCCAGCCAGGATATCTACAGGTGTCAGGAGGTGTGACATTTTACTCAGGCTAAGTGATAATGAGGTAAATGCAGTTATAGTTTCTGATCAGTGACTGACAGCACATAACTTCCCTTGTCCCTTGGTAGCACTTCTGTGTTTGTGTGTGTGCCTGTATAAAACTGGAAACAATCAAGAACGGTAACCATTACAGCACTGTCATATAGGTAAGTGCTGTTTTCTGCAGCTCTGACTCACTGTTGCATATTCCATTAATTGTCATTTGCATCTGAAGTATCTCTGTTGCCATGGATTTTCACTGTTTTCTTTGATGGTTATTACCCAATGAATAGCTTCTTTTAGAAATCAAGGTTATGTAGCACACTCCTATGAAATGCAGCTTACAAGTTTTTTTGGTTATTATTCATTGAAACCGTAGTAACACTTTTATGAGCTGGGATTTAAGAATCTCATACTCTGCCTCATTAGCTGTAAGCAGCCTAATTATATCCTGAAGCATGGTCTTCTACCTATAAATATGATATGATTTCTCAGGAGTACAGACCGCTGTTGTGAATAAAGAAACAACAACCTAATCTGTTCTTTTAATATGTGAGCATGCTTGCTTTGTAAGTTTAATGGTATACTTCAGATGTGCTATATTCACCATAACCAGGATTTCAGTAAACACTCTGAAAGTATTATGTTTCTAAAAATGTAACCATAATGTTCCATTTTTAATGAAGAAATTACATTTTTATTACAAACACAATGTCCAGAATTTAGACTACATTACTTCATCTGGTTTCTGTGCATTCCAAAAAAGTAGTCCCACTTGAAAAAAGTGTCATGTGAAATAAATGTTTGATGATTCTGAAATAAATTAATGTTATCAAAATGTACTAGTTCGTATAATGCAATCCTGAATGTGCTGCTATTTTCCACTGATTTCTAATACATCATATATGGTAAGTGTTTGTTTTATTAAAGGCTCCTTTTATTGACAGGTGTAAAATACTTAAACTCCCAGTATGTCATATCATGCTATAGTCAACTCACATTTAGACGACTATAGTGTATGTTTCTTTTTCGCCTTTGATCACGGTTATGTGACAGTGGAGCTAGAACACATAAGTAAAAGGGTGCTGGGGCTGTGAGGCAAGGGGGGGGGGTGGTCTAAGTTCCCCACAGAAATTATTTTATAATTTTTTTGTGTGTGTACTAATGTGTGTGGAAGCTGTTTATTTTTTAGTTGTGGTATATGTGCTGCTGTATGGTGTTTTAGTTTTATTGCAAAAGAAATCTGTTAGGGTTCCATTTGCAATCATTAGTGATTTGAGGTTAGGGATTTTTGATGGGTTGTGAGGTCAATATTGTTTTTTTTTTTTGATGTTCATGAAAATGAGTTTCTCCTTTTTTTACAATAATTGCCATAGATATGTATTTATATATGTAAAATCATACATACACACACACACACACACACACACACATATATATATATATATATATATATATATATATATATATATATATATATATATATATATATATATCTGTGTATTACAAATAGTCTTATATATCGGTTATCCCATAACCTTAAGATACTAATAATCAAAAAATATATGATTCTAATGGTAAAGAGTGGGATAAGATAAAATAACATATAGGAGAATGTTTAAAACATTTTGGAACAAAGAAAACAAATACAGCTGAATGAGCCTAGATAGTCTGGTAACTAAGGTTAAGGATGCAAAGAAAGGCTTTTGTTTGTCTGTTATCAATGTCAGAAAAAGTTTAAAGCAGGGGCAAATAAACATTAGCAATCCAAGATGAAGTTATACCTAATGTAGTCAAATTACATAAGTGTGCCAAAGGAAGCAATCTTTTTGTCTAGCAGCTTTTGGATTTCTTGTGCTGCTGTCTTCCTCTGACTAGGTGAAACATTTGGGAAGTTTCTTCCTTTTGTGAGATTGAAGAAGGGAAAAAGGTATGTAATAATGCCTGTATATTATGCTTAGCACCCATGTATATTGTGTTATACTTGCCCAGGCATCTGGATGCAAAGACAGACAACCACTGACTGCCTCCAGAGTTAAACAGTCGGGTAGCACTTCAGGATCACTGAAAGGGCCTATCCGAAAAAGAATCTCTAAAGCTCTGATTCTGCGGACCTCCTCTGCCTCTAGGGCAATGTCTACCATTGAAAGTTCCTCCTCTGCCTCTGGAGGAGTTGTCACCAAGTGGATCTTGGAAAGGTCTCTCATATTTCAAGAACCACATCTTCTTGCCACCTTTCTGATTCCTAGAAAAAGTTCATTGAGGTGTAGAAAACTTGATTCCTATGGCAGACAAAGTATTTCCATCTTGTTCACTGTGGATAAGCATCACTTTTAATGATGGCCCAAACAAGGAAGTGCCATCAAATGCTGCATTAATAAAATACATTTTAAAGGGTTCCACAAAGCCGCAAAGCCACACCCAGGCATGTCTCCTTATGGTAATACCTGAACCGGCTGCTTGTGTTGTGCCTTTGGTTGTTTGAGAGATCAACCTCATTGAAGCATTGGATATGGACAAAAGAGTGTCCATTTAAAATACTCAGCAGACATGTACTCTGAGAGAGTATTTGAAAGCTCCTTGGTTGAATCTCAGTGATCAACCTCATTGAAGCATTGGATATGGACAAAAGAGTGTCCATTTAAAATCCTCAGCAGACATGTACTCTAAGATAGTATTTGAAAACTCCTTGGTTGAATCTCTCTAAAGCTGAGTAAAATGTGCCAGGTAATATATTGATCTCAGGGCAAAGGTTGCTGAGGCAAAAACCTGCTTTCCAAACCTCTCCAATGCTCTAGACTCCCTGTTAGGTGGATGGACAGCAAGAGCTCTGTTCCTCTAGCTCTTTCTTGGTGGCTGTTACCATCACTATAGCAACAACAGGGACCTCTTTGCTCCAGTGTCGTCTGTCAGTCAGGGGAGCCAAAAACTTGTCAGGTCTTGTAAGAAAGGGTTTGATGGTATTTGGTTCCTTTCAAGCCCGAAGGGCAACTAAATCAGTAAGTTCATCCACCGGAGGGGGGGGGGGGTAATCCAAGATGTAGATGAGCCAGAATGAAAAGCCTAAAGAAAATGATTCTTCTGGTGAGGGGTTTTGGGAAGACCAGCCACCTTTCTGTTTCAGGATCTCTAGAATATCTCCAAAGGAGATGTCATCTACTGGCAATCTGGGGGACTCCTCTCCTTCATCCAAATTGGTATTCTCTGTAATATACTCCAATGGGACTAAATATGTCTCCTTTTATACCTCTTCTTCCAATGTACCTCCTCTGTGGGAGGTGTCAGAAGAGAGGAGAAGTTCCTCTAATGGAACTGGATGGACAGTCATTGGTTCTGGCTTTCCCTGTAGAATAGATCTGAGGGACTCAGAGGTAGGAACTAATGGGGGAAAGGGCAGTAGGATCTGAGGCATGAGAGTGCAGTTCTCTATGAAGAGAAAAAGCCCTTTCCAACACATCAAAAGCCAAGGGACTCAGAGAGATGCCAATCCACCTCCTCGGAGCAGAAACTCCTGAATAAGGCAGGTCTAGACCTCACTTGGATCTGCACCTCAGGGGTGGAACCAGATCTGACCTGTCCAGGGCTGAGACTCCAAGAGGAAGGGATGGATCTGACAAAATGAGAGCTGAGCCTATCCCCTCAGACCCAATGTCAACACTTCTGCTCTGAGACCAATTCTGATCTAACAGTATCAGAGCAGAACTAGCTAAGGATATAGTCAGAGTGGTGGAATAAGCTTTCCTTGGATCTGACACTGAACTTCTCAGGGATCTTGGATCCTGTGGCTCTGAAACCACAGAACAGATCAGAGAAGGAGAGAAAATAGCTTTAGAAGTTGTTGGCATACTCACAACTCCAACAGGTGACAGAACTGGTAAGACCCCCATCTGGATCTGAGGTCAGAGAAACTTTTGCATTATCCTATCCACTCGAGGACCTAGAAGAAGAAGAAGAAGTAGAAGGAGGCCTAGAGTGCTCCTATAAGCAGAACCCTCATTAGGATCTGAGGGTCTAGGATCTGAGAGTGTCACTGTTGGACTAATTATGATTCATGCACAACATGGACAAATAGATGGGAGACTACAAATTCATCCCAGGGGTGGCAGCCATTTACCTCATGGACAGGGGTAGTCAGTGTTTATCATAGACACGCTCTGTGAATTGCATCCCGACAACTGAGGCAACTTGGGATTAACATGGCAAGGCTTGTAAAGACTGTACGGTTGCTAGACTAGTAACCTTCTATGAACCTAGGAACCTCTGATTACAGTGGTGAAGCCTTAGGATCTGAAGTCTTTGGATCCAACTAATGAACCTTTGAATCCATCAGCAGTGGATCCAACAATTTCCTTGCCTTTCTCTGAGGCTCCAAGGAAGACCTGGGGGACTTCAGAGGAAAGTACTTCCTATGCTCCAAAGGAGCAGACTTGCTGTGTTTGGGGGAGTTAAAGTAGAAGTGGAAGGCAGGAGACCTATGATCAGTTTATTACATTGAACTGCTAAAGCCCTAAGACTGAAAGTGAAGCATATTTTACATAATGTTCCTATATGTTCAGCCCCTAGACAATACCCACACTCCTTATGGGCATCCAGATTCAGAATTTTATGCCCACAAGAAGTGCATTTTTTGAAACCTGTGGGTATTTCTGACATAACTGCGATGAAACCCACACTATCTGAAAAAGTTATATCTGTGTTGTTCATTTTCATTCTTTCTCAGCCTATGCATTCAGATCCAATCCTTTACATCTGACTCTGCCTTTACAATAGCTCGTGGTAACCAAAAAACTCACAAGCTTCTCCCTTACCCATAATGCACCCTTCCTAAGTACCTCAGATCTTGTTTGCTAATATAAGTAAAAGAATATATCAGAAATATTCAGAGATACTATATCTGGAACTGAGTACAAGGCAAGTGCTCACCTAAGACTACTCGCTCATCTAGGAGTTCACAAGTAGGGGCTGGTAGGTGAAGAGTTGAGGAAGAATGAAAATGGACAACACAGATGGAGCATTATGGTGAATATATACTTTTTTATCTGATATCAATTTTCATTCTATATTTGACAGAGTCCCCAGCTACCTTAGATCCTGGGTGGACTCAAGGAAGGAACTTCCTCAGCACCATTGAACCGAATGATGCTCTACCTGTATAGACCAGATCCAATTTGTAATGAGTAACAAAGATATGAGGAGTAGCCCAACTTGCTGCACAAATGTCATCCATAGAGGCTCTAGACTGGAAAACAGATGAAGTTGCCATTGCTCTAGTAGAATGGGGTCCGGATGATTTTGACAAGGCTATGCCCATAAATGAAAGTAATACAACTGGTAAGCCATCTGGACAAGGTGACTTTGGTGACTGATTTACCCAATTTAACATCTGAGAAGGAAACAAATAATTGGTCAGATTTCTTTAACTCTTTGGTTCTATGAAGGTAAAAACATAATTGTCTGTGAACATCTAATAAATGCAACACATATTCACCTTTGTTCTCAAATTTTGGAAAAAATACTGATAAATTGGTGGACTGATTGATATCTGTCTCTGTTACTACCTTTGGTAAAAAGGATGGATTAGTACGGAGAAATACTCTGTCTTTGTGAAAAATCAAGTATGGTGGTTTGGAAGATAAGGCTTGAATTTCTGAAATTCTTCTTGCAGATGGCTACTGAGAAGATAGCCTTTCAAGAAAGACATTTGAGGTCACACTTAGCTGCTGGTTTAAAAGATGAGTTTATAATGGCCTGCAACACTAAATTTAGGTCCCAAGGGGGAATAGGGTCTATATAAGGGGGCTTTAGTAGGAGAGTTCCTCTCAAAAAAGCTTTGCAGATTTTCTGTGAAGCAACTGAAGAACCTTGGAAACCAATGTGAAAATTAGATATTGCTGCCAACTGGACTTTAATAGTCAAAGAAGATGACCCTTTTTTGAAAAGCTGGGCTAAAAAATCAAGTATATCATGAATCAGAGCAGAGAAGGGATCAATGTAATTTTGTAATGCCCAGTGAACAAATCTTTTCCATTTAATGCAATATAGCGTATGTGTAGATGGCTTATGAGTAGACAGGAGTATGTGTCAGACTGGAGAGGAGAGCATAGGTTGTCTGGCTATTAATGGAATTCGAGAAGCCAGGCCGTCAGCCTCAGACTGGGTATGTTTGGATGAATCATTCCTGTCGGATGAGACAGGAGGTCTGGAGTTGGATCCAGAATCCATGGTTGGTGAAGTAAGTGAGGCCAGAGGAAGGGGTACCAAATCTGCCGAGGCCAATATGGTGGAATGAGGATTACTTTGCTGTTCAACCTGGTTGCTTTCTGCAGAAATTTTAGGATTAATGAAGTTGGGGAAAGGCATAAAGGAGACTGGGGGGGGGCAATTGTGAAGAAGAGCATCCCTCAGTGACTCTCCACTTGGGAGGGATCAGGGCGAAGTAGTTGCTGCACTTGTTGTTTAGTGGAGAGGTGAAAAGATTGCAGCAAGGCTGACCCCATCAATGGAATACCTTTTCCTTCACATTATGATTGTGGGGACATTCGTGGGGTAGAAGAATACACCTGCTCATCTTGTCTGCTATCACATTGGTCTTCCATGGAATATGTATTGCTATGAGAAAGCAGTTGGATGAGATCACCCATTGCCATGCTCTGAGAGCTTCTCAACATAAGGGGTAGGATCTGGTTCCTCCTTGATTGCTGATATACCAGACTACTAACATGTTGTCTGATTGAAATAAAATTGTTCCTAAGGGAAGAGCATCATGGAAAGCCTGCAATGCTAAAAGCACTGCTCTTGTCTCTAGCACATTGATATGCAAGTTGGCTTCTGTGGGGGAACAAGTGCCTTGGACTCTTTTGCCCAGGAAGTAACCCCCCCACACACACATTATCTGGGAAGCATCCATGGTCACTGTGGTATTGGGCTGGGGATGAACAAATGGGTGACCTTGTAGTATCTGATCTGATTGAATGCAGCATTTGAGATTTTTTTTGCAAATATTGATGATCTTTATTTGAGTTGACATTGGCTGTAGAAGGATAGACCATTGTGCCGATAACAGCCACTGCAGAATTCTCATATGAAATCTGGCCATCAGGGCTAGCATTACTGCTGCTGCCATGGATACTAAAGTTTTAAGAACCAGGTGAGCGAAGATTTTGTGACTGAAGATTATTTTTGTGACTTGCAACCTGATTGTTTCCACTCTTGAAGGGGGAGTTAGGCTATTGTCTCTTTTGTGTTGAGAATTGCTCCTATAATGTTTAAGCATTGAATAGGTTCTAGAAAGGATTTATCTTAGTTTACAGTTCTGTCTAGCCATAAACACATCTAGAGAATGTTATCTCTTGCCTTCAACAGTTGATGCCTAGTCAGGTTGGAAATAAGCTAGTCATCTAGATATGGAAACACCCAAAATCCCTGCAGTCTCAAGTGAGCTGCCACTACTGCCATGCACTTGGTAAACACCCTGGGGGATGTGGTGAGACCAATGGGCAGTACTCTGAGCTGATAATGACTGGCTCCCAATTGGAAGCGTAAGTACCTTCTGGATCATTTGCTCATCTTTATGTGATAATACACATCCTGAAGGTCTATCAAGCACATCCAGTCATCCTTTTCCAGAAAGGGAACAATGGACTGAACTGTGACACTCCGGAACTTGTTTTGTTTAACTGATTTTTGCAAGTTGTTGATATCCATGATTGGTCTCCAGTCCCCTGTTTTCTTTGGCACTAAGTTCTGGATCCTTTTGGTGTGGGGGAACCTCTTGGATGAATCATTTTTCCAGCAGCTTTTGTACCTGAATAGCTGCTTGTTATGTCTGACTGGGTGGAACATCTGGGATTTTTCTGCACTGGGGAGGAGGAAGGGAAAAGGGTGTGATATATACTCTGGAAATGATCCTCGGCACCCATGTCTCTGAAGTAATTTCCAGCCAAGCTCTCCAGAGCAGGGACAGTCAACTCTCAATTGTCTCCAGAGGAGGGCAATCAGGCCTCCATTCAGGAGCGCTGGAAGGGTCTGCCAAAGAAAGAATCTCTGGACCTTTGGTTCTGTTGGCCTCCTCTGCCACAAGGGCAGAGTCTACCACTGGATTCCCTCCCCTGCCCCTGGGGGAACTACTTCCACGACTGTCTTGAAAAGACCCTTGGGATTTTCTGGACCACATTTTTCCACTGCTTCACTGATTCCTGGAGAAGGATCTCTGTGGAGTGGAGAAATGTATGCCCAATGCAGGTAGGGTCTTCCCATCTTTCTCACACCTGGACAATGTATCTCTTATTTTAGGGCTGAATAAGGATGTGTCATCAAAAGCAGCATTGAGGAATGTAGACTTGAAAGGCTCCACGAAGTCACACAAGTCCATCCAGGCTTGCCTCCTGATGGCAATTCCTGAACCCACTGCTCTACTCATTCCTTCAGCTACATGTGAAACGAGCCTCATGGAAGAGTTAGAAATAGATTGGAGGGTAGCCAACTGGGAAGTAACTGATGCTCGTACTTCCTCAGATACAGATTCTGAGAGGGCATCTAAAAGGTCTTTAATCAGATTCCTCTGTAACCCGGTAAAGTGTGCCAGGTAGTTCAGAGACCATAAGGAGAAGGTCTCTGAAGCATAGACAAGCTTCCTGAACCTATACATTGCTCGAGACTCCTTGTTTGGGGGATGGATAGAGGAACTTTCCTCAGTTATCTCCTTCTTTGTGGCCACTGCCACAACCCAATTAACTGAGTCAAAAGCCTTATTTAAATCAAGACTAAGGATAGAAAGTTCTTTTTTATTTTTATTTGCATAATCTATTAATGTATGTATTCTTATTATATTGCCCTGTACTTGTCTATTTAAAATAAACCCAGCTTGATCATTGTTAATTAGTTTAAGCATATTAATTCTGTCAGCTAAAATGGACATGAATATCTTATAGTCATAGGTTCATAGGTTCATAGGTTCGTACTAGGCTATCTGCCCTAGGGCATTTATAAGCCTAGCCAGAGTGTGTGTGGCTTTCACCATCCCTTAGGATGAGAATACTATGCCCTTTTAGGGTTTAGTTTACTGTGCCTCTGTCTAGTAGTGACACAGAGATGACCCCCGGGGTAAACCTACGATCTCCCATCCACTCGTCAAGATTTCTCTTGAATAGAGTCAGTGAGGGGCTCTGCCTAACATGGACTGGGATTCTGTTCCAGAGTGTAGGGAGCCTCTGGGTTATGAATCTGTCCCTCCAGCATGTCCTATTTATTTCTGTGTTGAGGTTTAAGTCTCTTGTTCTCGTGGCTCTGATGGATTTGGATTTTCTGAGGTGGAGCATGTCCATTAATTCCGGATTGGACATGGCCTTGTACGTCAGGCACAGATCACCTCTGAGTAGGCGGTATGCGACTGAATAGAGCTGGAGTTTTTTCAGTCGGGCAGCATATGGCATATGTTTAAGACCCTTTATCCTCTTGGTGAGGAACTTTTGGGGTCTTTCCATCTGCTGCAGGTGTCGGGTGAGATACATCCCAAATGGGGCATTGTACTCAATCATTGGCCTGATAAGAGAAGAGTACAGGGGCACAATGACCTCTCTTGATCTATATGTGAAACCCTTCATGATAAGGTGGGCAATATAGAAGGTCTTCCTAACCACTTTGGCAATGTGAGTGTCAAATGAGAGGTTACTGTCAACCTGGGTCCCTAGGTCCCTGATTACCTCTTCCGTACTTAATGGATCACCACCTATGTGGTAATTTGTGGGTACCTTGTTTTTCCCAAAGGATATGACTATACATTTTTTGGCGTTCAGCTTAAGGCCATGGCTCTGGCACCAATTATCCATTTCTATGAGGCCTCTCTGAAGGATGTTTGTGTCCGCTGGAGTATCAATTATGGTGCCCAGTTTGCAGTCATCTGCGAACTTTGTCAGCCACAATCCTCCTATGTTTGCCTGTACCTCGGAAAAATAAATGCCGAACAAGAGGGGTCCCAGGACTGAGCCCTGTGGGACACCGCTTGTGACTGGCTTAGAGTCTGACATAGCTCCAGCAATGTAGTGTTGAAGAGCTAGCAAGTTAGGCAGGTGCACGGCAAGTGTGCTAAGTAGACCCAAAAAAGAAAAACTGCCAGCACCAAGGAAGATCCAAAATAGATTTATTTAAGACTGAAACTAGACCGGTTTCAGCAGCAAGGCTTTCATCAGTAGTGCAGTAAGCAAAAGCAATTCAGCATCATCTTATATAATATTCATTAGTGGGTTTATGTGACATCACTTCCTGAAAAATCAATAAAGTGAAAACAAAGGCATAAATTAATAAGTATTGGTTATTCAAATACTTTGTCATTGTTGCATGTAATATATCTAAAATATAAAGAAAAAATAGTTAGCTGGTAAATCCATAATTATAGACAACAAAAAATACATAAAAATGTATACAGACCCAAAACATAGATCTGTACATTAGATGTCTGTTGTTGGGTACCAACCACAAAAACCTGTGAGCTGGGATGCAAAATTGTTAATTATATAACTTAATAAAGTAATAAGCATACATACACAGTGCAAGTGAAATTAAGTTATAATTTACCATTAAGTTTAATGATCCACCTCTTTTCTTTGGCATTTAAGATGTCATGCCAACCTGTTTTAAAGGATCGATTACCAATAATGTGATCAATGATAGTAAATGTAAATTTGGCCGTAGGATGTTTGATAAGAGTGTCTATATAATGCATTAGTTAATCTCTTGTTTCTGATGTCTCCAAGATGTTCAGAGATCCTAACACGAAACTGTCTGGATGTTTGGCCAATGTAAAATGCTTGACATGTACATGTGGCAAGATAAATGATCCAATCTGAACTGCAATTCCCAAAGAATTGTATGTTATGAATTTGTCCAGTATTCCTACTTGTGAAACTGGTGGTTTTAAAAATGTATTTGCAAAAGCTGCAATGTCCACATGGGTAAATACCTATAAGTTTGTCCCCAGTGAGTGTTCTTTGACTGAGAGTGTCATCAATAACCCTTGTTTTTATAATGTGAAAAAGTGATCCTAATGTTTTGCCTTTCCTGTAAGAAAAGTAACATCGTTCACCAAGATAATCTCCCAACAGGGGATGTGAATTCAGTATATTCCAATGAGTATTGATTATATTCACTAAATTGGCACTATTCCTGCCAAAGGTGGTAATAAATCTACATACATCTGATTCCTTGTTTTCAGATCTGGTATTGTATTGGAGAAGAGAATCCCTGGATTTATCATGACTTAGTTGGACTGCTGACTCAATGGTACATGTTGAATAGCCTCTGGATAAAAATGTCTTGGTCAAATCAGTATGGTGATTTTTAAGATCATCCACTGAGGAACAAATCCTTTTCATCCTCAAAAATTGAGATTTGGGTATATTTCTGATGATATGTTTAGGATGGAAACTGTCAGCATGCAAAAGAGTATTATATTGTGGAAATTTCCTGTGGACGGATGTTCTGAGAGTATTATCTCCCTGTCGTGTTAAATGGACGTCCAAATAGCTAATTTCACTCTGACTGTATTCCACAGTGAATTCAATGCCCCAGATATTCCCATTCAAGTGTTGAATAAATTCATGGAGGTATTCCTCACCTCCTTTCCAAGGTATCTTCTCCATATATCGATCTCCGGTATGTAAATGTTGTGCATAGGATCATATATAATCATTTCCTCAATGTAACCCATAAATAAATCAGCATAAATGGGTGCAAAAGATGCACCGTAGTTGCCAATAGCAGTTTTGTAGAAAATAAAAGGCATTTTGTTCCACCATGCATAATAATAAGGTATTCATCCTGGGGGTATAAATTAGTTTTATTTAGCCAATAATCCAAGGCTTGCAATGAGGGATGCTGGTATAAAGTGATGAAACATCAAGAGTACACATAAGCCATTCTGGGTCCAATACAATCTGCAATATCCTTGATTCTTGCTCTTACACATGTTAATAATGGTTTCAATTTTTCGGTTAGAAATACGGATAAGGGTTCCGTAAGTGACCCAATACCGGATACAATGGGTCTACCTGGTGGCTGATGAATGGACTTATGAATCTTAGGAAGTAGATAGAGTTGTTGTTTCGCAGGATCTTTAACAATTAAATGAGTTCTAGTTTTATCAGAGATAATTCCAGAATCCACCGCTTGTTCAAGGAATTCCTTAATCTCAGAAGCAAAACTAGGTGTGGGATCTATCTCCATTTCCATGTAGTGATGATGGTTGGATAATTGTCTAAGGCCCTCATGCACATAGTACTCAGTGTCCATAACCACCACCGCTCCCCCTTTATCAGCGGAAATAATAACAATATCTGTGTTATTTCTGAGTTGTGTAAGTGCAATTTGTTCCTTCTTAGACATATTGTGCCTCATAGTATCCACAGAACCCAAATTGAAGTGTATGTCCTTGATGACTGCCTGCTGGAAAACCGCTACATGTTTATCCATAGGGGGGTTAAATGTAGATTTGTGGAATCTGAAATCAGATGATCTTTGAGAATTATCAATTTGATCCTGTTGTTTAAAAAAGAGTTTAAGGTTAATTTTTCTACAAAAATCTATTGTATCAGAAACAAGGATACTTTCATCAATAAAAAAAACAGGTATAAAACATTCAATAGGGAATATTGATCATCAGTCAAGACATGTTTGGAAATGTTTAAAACATTATTACATTCATTATTCACTTCACTATCGACATAAACAGCTCTTCTAAGTTTGGACCTCAGTCCTTCATTTGGGGAATCACGGTGTCTCATCTGTGGTTGAGGATTCATCACCAGAAGTGATATAATTGGCCCCTTTCTTTTTTAGAATGGATCTTGGTCTCTTTCTACGTATAGAGGAGCCATTCTTAGTATCATAAGCAAACCTCACACCCCTTTGTGATTCAAATTGTTTGCCCTTGTCATAATCATCTTTGTCCCGGGCAAATTTGTGCAATTTCTTGTTCTTAAGGTTATTTTCCAAAGTTGAAATTTCTTTAGATAACTTACTTAGACAACCCTGAAAACTAGTATCTTGTTCAAACTGTTTAAGACTATTACATGTTTGTTCCACTTCATTAATATTGCTCTGTATTGTTCTCTCATAAAAAGAGGCTAGAATATTAACTTTAGTCATGGCAGCATCCTGTTGTGCTTGTTGCCAGTCTTTCAACAGAGTTTCATCAGGTGTGCCCACTAGTGGTTGGATTTTGCATCTCAATCCTCTAGGGGATATATTCTGTGCTAAACAATTTGTTGTGCCAAATGTTTGTTCTGAGCATCTTAATTTGTTTGTCTAATTTGAAAAGTCAACTGGATCAGTAGTCTCCAAGTTATCCAATTCCGTATGTTCAGTACCAATACCAAAAATTTTTAGATCATCCTTATCGGAGCATAGACCAGAGAGCAATTTGTTAAGATCCATGACAATAAGTTGCAACAAACCAGATAAACAAATGTGAAGTGGACTATAACAGAAATACTAGGGGTTGAATAAGCAAATATATTCCAAAACCAAATGGTCAATTTGAATCACAAAGGAGCTGAAGTTGCAAATGAATCTCTATACATAAGAGATGGAAAACTCAAATAAATAGGCAAAAAAACTTGTTCAATACTGAACCAATCTTATTATATGAAAGCCTGGTCTGAATAAATGAAGAAAATATATATAAAAAATATACATATATTATTATTCAAAAGGGCAAAGTCTAATGGCTATCTAGCCCTATGGTATAGAAATCAATTGCTATCTATTATCAATATCCTATGATGAATCATACAGGGCTGAGTCTAATAGCTAGCAAGCCTTATTATATGTATATCAAATAATGTCAGTGGCCAAGGTCTTATGATAAACCATAAGGTTATATCAAATATATTAGTATGAAAAATATGAAGGCTTAGAGTGATGATCTATATCTAACCTTGAAGGAATATGTTATAAAACCAACAGAGAGCTTCCCATTTATGTTAGAATTCCTGTATAAAAGATCATTTATCCAGGTACTGTTTATAATATCTATATTTTGGAAGAATTCTTCTCTCTTCAGTCGGTGCTGGTTGGATTATCATAAGTACTTTACCTATGTAACGGTTTGGATTGTGTGGGCCTTGTCGCTGAATTGAACATTCGATCAAAGGAACTGTTGGAGCACAGCATAACAGTGACTAATTTTGCATTAATACTTTTTGTACAGATCTTGTGATATATATTTTTTCCTATACATGTGCATATTTTTTCTCCTATACTTGGTTGCGATTTAAAAGTCATAGCAAAAAGATATTAAGCTGTATTTGACATTAGGATTCATATTTATAATTGTCTCTACTTATTTTTACATTATCTTTGCGGACCACGTCCATATACACTATCTTTACAGCCTTTGTGCTGGTTAAATATTGTTTTTTATATAAAACCATTTGGTTGATTATGGACATTGTTTGTGGTCACATACCACTGTAGATAGTGCTATCCCTACATTATATGGGATATTCTTATAGGACAATTTCAGTCTGTTTCTAATACCTGTGTTTACTGGTTTCTCATGTCCTTTAGCATTTTTGTTCAATTGGGTTATATACATTTGTGGGACTATATATTGCCTTACTTATGTCTGACTTGATTTATCAGATCAATATTGGCTGAGATTAGTCTCATCAGGTTGATATTAGTTGAGTCCAGTTATTCTCAGGTTAACAGCATTTTAGTTAGCAATTTCTATATATATACATATATGGTTTGTTTACCACAGCAACTACATGTTGGCTACATATAATGCCATTATGGTGTATTCCATCTATATTTGTTGCTAGCTGAACCCAATATCTGTTATACAGAATTTCTAACATATATGGGAAGCTCTCTGTTGGTTTTATAACATATTCCTTCAAGGACAGATATAGATCATCACCCTAAGCCTTCATATTTTTCACACTAATATATTTGATATAACCTTTATGGTTTATCATAAGACCTTGGCCACTGACATAATTTGATATGTATATAATAAGGCTTGCTAGCTATCAGACTGAGCCCTGTATGATTCATCATAGGATATTGACAATAGATAGCAATTGATTTCTATACTATGGGCCAGATCGCCATTAGAGTTTGCCCTTCTGAATAATAATATATGTATATTTTTTATATACATTTCCTTCGTTTATTCAGACCAGGCTTTCATATAATAAGATTGGTTCAGTATTATTTATTTGAGTTTTCCATCTCTTATATATAGAGATTCATTTGCAACTTCAGCTCCTTTGTGATTCAAATTGACCATTTGGTTTTGGAATATATTTGCTTATTCAACTAGTATTGTTGCAACTTATTGTCATGGATCTGTTTGTCATGTAAAACTTATTTTCAAATTAGGCAAACAAATTAAGATTGAGATGCAAAATCCAACCACCACAACAGGATGCTGCCATGACTAAAGTTAATATTATGAGAGAACAATACAGTGCAATATTAATGAAGTGGAACAAACATGTAATAGTCTTAAACAGTTTGAACAAGATACTAGTTTTCAGGGTTGTCTAAGTAAGTTATCTAAAGAAATTTCAACTTTGGAAAATAACGATGATTATGACAAGGGCAAACAATTTGAATCACAAAGGGGTGTGAGGTTTGCTTATGGTACTAAGAATGGCCTCTCTACGTAGAAAGAGACCAAGATCCATTCTAAAAAGAGGGCCAATTATATCACTCTGGTGATGAATCCTCAACCACAGATGGTGATTGGACTGAGGTCCCTTTAGGGGGAAAAAACACAGGGCCGGTAGGAAGCACAGGGGTAACAAACTTAGAAGAGCTGTTTATGTCGATAGTGAAGTGAATAATGAATGTAATAATGTTTTAAACATTTCCAAACATGTCTTGACTGATGATCAATATTCCCTATTGAATAAAGGCCTTGGTTTTATACCTGTTTTTTTTATTGATGAAAGTATCCTTGTTTCTGATACAATAGACTTTTGTAGAAAAATTAACCTTAAACTCTTTTTTAAACAACAGGATCAAATTGATAATTCTCAAAGATCATCTGATTTCAGATTCCACAAATTTACATTTAATCCCCCTATGGATAAACATGTAGCGGTTTTCCAGCAGGCAGTCATCAAGGACATACACTTCAATTTGGGTTCTGTGGATACTATGAGAAGGAACAAATTGCACTTACACAACTCAGAAATAACACAGATATTGTTATTATTTCCGCTGATAAAGGGGGACACTGAGTACTATGTGCATGAGGGCCTTAGACAATTATCCAACCATCATCACTACATGAAAATGGAGATAGATCCCACACCTAGTTTTGCTTCTGAGATTAAGGAATTCCTTGAACAAGCGGTGGATTCTGGAATTATCTCTGATAAAACTAGAACTCATTTAATTGTTAAAGATCCTGCAAAACAACAACTCTATCTACTTCCTAAGATTCATAAGTCCATTCATCAGCCACCAGGTAGACCCATTGTATCGAACCCTTATCGAAAAATTGAAACCATTATTAACATGTGTAAGAGCAAGAATCAAGGATACGACGCAGATTGTCTCACCCAGAATGGCTTATGTGTACTCTTGATGTTTCATCACTTTATACCAGCATCCCTCATTGAAGCCTTGGATTATTGTCTAAATAAAACTAATTTATACCCCCCAGGGATGAATACCTTATTATTATGCATGGTGGAACATGTTCTCACGAAAAATGTCTTTTATTTTCTACAAAACTGCTATGGGTGCATCTTTTGCACCCATTTATGCTGATTTATTTATGGGTTATATTGAGGAAATGATTATATATGATCCTATGCACAACATTTACATACCGGAGATCGATATATGGAGAAGATACCTGGATGACTGTTGGCTTGTATGGAAAGGAGGTGAGGAATACCTCCATGAATTTATTCAACACTTGAATGGGAATATCTGGGGCATTGAATTCACTGTGGAATACAGTCAGAGTGAAATTAGCTATTTGGACGTCCATTTAATATGACAGGGAGATAATACTCTCAGAACATCCGTCCACAGGAAATTTCCACAATATAATACTCTTTTGCATGCTGACAGTTTCCATCCTAAACATATCATCAGAAATATACCCAAATCTCAATTTTTGAGGATGAAAAGGATTTGTTCCTCAGTGGATGATCTTAAAAATCACCATACTGATTTGACCAAGACATTTTTATCCAGAGGCTATTCAACATGTACCATTGAGTCAGCAGTCCAACTAAGTCATGATAAATCCAGGGATTCTCTTCTCCAATACAATACCAGATCTGAAAACAAGGAATCAGATGTATGTAGATTTATTACCACCTTTGGCAGGAATAGTGCCAATTTAGTGAATATAATCAATACTCATTGGAATATACTGAATTCACATCCCCTGTTGGGAGATTATCTTGGTGAACGATGTTACTTTTCTTACAGGAAAGGCAAAACATTAGGATCACTTTTTTCACATTATAAAAAAACAAGGGTTATTGATGACACTCTCAGTCAAAGAACACTCACTGGGGACAAACTTATAGGTATTTACCCATGTGGACATTGCAGCTTTTGCAAATACATTTTTAAAACCACCAGTTTCACAAGTAGGAATACTGGACAAATTCATAACATACAATTCTTTGGGAATTGCAGTTCAGATTGGATCATTTATCTTGCCACATGTACATGTCAAGCATTTTACATTGGCCAAACATCCAGACAGTTTCGTGTTAGGATCTCTGAACATCTTGGAGACATCAGAAACAAGAGATTAACTAATGCATTATATAGACACTCTATCAAACATCCTACGGCCAAATTTACATTTACTATCATTGATCACATTATTGGTAATCGATCCTTTAAAACAGGTTGGCATGACATCTTAAATGCCAAAGAAAAGAGGTGGATCATTAAACTTGGGGGGTTGTTCCCCCCTGGATTAAATGATAAATTATAACTTAATTTCACTTGCATTGTGTATGTATGCTTATTACTTTATTAAGTTATATAATTTACAATTTTGCATCCCAGCTCACAGGTTTTTGTGGTTGGTACCCAACAACAGACATCTAATGTACAGATCTATGTTTTGGGTCTGTATACATTTTTATGTATTTTTTGTTGTCTATAATTATGGATATACCAGCTAACTATTTTTTCTTTATATTTTAGATATATTACATGCAACAATGACAAAGTATTTGAATAACCAATACTTATTAATTTATGCCTTTGTTTTCACTTTATTGATTTTTCAGGAAGTGATGTCACATAAATCCACTAATGAATATTATATAAGAAGATGCTGAATTGCTTTTGCTTACTGCACTACTGATGAAAGCCTTGCTGCTGAAACCGGTCTAGTTTCAGTTTTAAATAAATCTATTTTGGATCTTCCTTGGTGCTGGCAGTTTTTCTTTATAGCTCCAGCAACTCTGACCCTGTGGGTTCTGTCCTTGAGCCAGTTTGCAACCCATCTTGTGACATATGGGTTTACATTTAGGCTGGTGAGTTTGTCTATGATGCCCGAGTGGGGTATTGTGTCAAAGGCTTTTGCAAGGTCAAGGTAGGCTTTGTGAACTGCCTTACCCTCATCAATGGCCTTAGTGACTGTTTCAAAAAAGTCGACCAAGTTCAAAAGGCAGGATCTGCCCTTGACAAAGCCAAATTGGGTAGGATCCAATGTCTGTAGGTCCCCAATGTCTTTGTTTATGAGTTCCATAATGATCCTTTCCATAGCTTTGCAGACCAGGCTCGTCAAGCTTATGGGGTGGTAATTTCCAGGTTCCGTAGAAGCACCGCCCTTGTGAAGTGGGACCACTGTTGCCGTACGCCACTCTTTGGGTACATATCCTGTAGTAAGGCTAAGATTAAACAGCAGCCTTATGTGTGGGTTTAGTTCCTCTTGGAGTTCATGTAGCACACAGCCCGGGACACCATCCGGTCCCATTGATGCTGTATTTTTAGCTTTAGAGAGGGCGGCTCTCACCTGGGCATCTGAGATGTTAGGGAGGCTACACTCTGCTGGGATAGTTATTTCTCCTTTTGGGGGGGGGAGGAGGAGAAATTTGCACTGAACCTGTCTGCCAGAATGTTGGCAATGTCAGTGGGTTCAGTGTATTTTGTGTCATTTTGGACTAACTCTGAGCATATCTGTGAGTTTCCACCCAGGTTTCTAACATAGCTAAAGAAGGCCTTGTGATTGTCTTTTGTGTCTTTTGTGATTTTTCTCTCAAAGTTGGCCTTGGATGATTTTATGAGTGATCGTAGTTTTTTGCTAGTACTGATCAGAGATGCCTTCCCTTATAGGGATTTTGCTCTGTCATGTAGTAGCTTCCTCCTCCTGTTGTAAAGTTTGTTTATGGCTGGGGTCCACCAGACTGGGCACCTGCCTTTGGGGGAATGGGTCTTGGTTTTATTTGGGATTGCATGATCCATGCATTCTTGAAGGTGCCCATAGAAGGCATTTGCAAAGGATTCAGCAGTGTGGGTTGTGGTTTCCACTGGCCCAGGGGCCTTGAAGGATACCACTTCAGTCTTAAGAAGTGTGAAGTTTGCTTTTGAGAAGTTCTTCACTGTGGTCATTTGTGCAGGGGGTGGGGGCAGGATGTAGATTTCCAGTGAGATTAATTTATGGTCTGATCTTACCAAAGAGGGATATACTTCCGGTGTGGAGCATTTTGTCCCCATGTTTGTGATGATCAGGTCTAGTATATTGTCTCCTCTTGTGGGAATGGTGACTAGTTGTTCCATTGCATTTGAGTTTATGAATTCTAGGAACCTTTGGGCTAGGGTGTTGGGGCTTGAGTAATGTTCCCAGTCTATGTTTGGGTAGTTGAAGTCTCCCAGAATGATGGTATTTGGAGAGACATTCATACTCTCCAGTGTCTTCAGGAAGGCTGTGTGGGGTTCCTGAGTTTGAGAGGGTGGTCTGTAGCATGCTACAAACTGTAAGGCAGTTTTGCCTATGGTTAGTTGCACATGAATAGTCTCCGATGCTTCGTGCGTTGCCACTAACCTGGAGGTGTGGGTATCTTTGATGAAAATGGATACTCCCCCTCCTTTTGTGGTTCAGTCCAAGTTTTGGGGCCGGAAAGCATGATATGAGGTAAAACCTGATAGTGCTGGGGTGCTTTCAGGAGCCTTGAACCAGGTTTCAGTCACTGCACAGACATTGATGTTCTCCATACTGAGGAGGGCTTCGAGGGCGTGCATCTTGAGGTTTAGACTTCTGGCATTGAGCAGCATTACCCTTAGTTTTTTTCCACTTGTGTTTTCTAGGGCGGTAGGTTTGTCATTTGAGCCTTGCCTAAAAAAGGCACTATGGGGGTGGCAAGAGCCTTGGCCAATATCCGGAAGCCCAGGGGTGACAGATGCAAGCCATCTCTTGCGAAGCAGCATGGCTTGTCAAGCATGTCATCCCAAGCAGACAGACATTGGATCCCCTTAGAATGACACCAGTAATTAAGCCAATTGTTAAAACTGATCATTTTGTGTCTATATAATGGACACTTTGTAGGATCCTAATCTTGTTTTAAAATAGATGATATAAAGGAATATTTCCATGATGGGGGGACTTCAGCAGTTGTTTTTATTTCTCCATAGACCTTATCTAATATTTTAATTGCATTATCTGGTAGTATTTTATATAGATCTGGTATAAGATCATCTAAACCTGGCACCTTATTATTTTTTTTACTTTTTTTATTTGATCTTTTATTTCTGTTAAAGTAAAGGCTCTTTTTTATTTGTTAACTTGTTATTTTATTATTTATATTTTCCCATAGAAAAGTTTCAACTATATCATCATTATTTAGGTTATTTGTATTATTATTTGTATTTTCATAAAATACTTTAAAGCCCTTGAGAATACCTTTAATATCTGCTCTTCTTTCTTTTTTATCATGTATATGTGTTATAATTTCTTTGATATGATTTAGTTTATTCATTTTCTTTTATCTAAGAACAAGTTTATGCAAGTCTAAAGGGTTTACTGAATATGCCTGAAGTTTGTTTTCCCAGGTTTATTGAAACTTTATGATTTAGAATGTCAAAATATTTTGTATTTAGGTTTTTAAGTTCAAACTGACTGATAATGTCATATAGTTTTAGATGTAACTTTAGTGCATCTATTTTGGCCTGTAGTGTACTGAATTCTGTGTCCCATTCTCTTGTTTTACTAATATACCACCTTGTAACTCTTCCATTTAAGTAAGCCTTCAGTGAATCCCATAGGACAATGTCAAATACTTCATCAGTCATGTTTATTTCTAGGAAATGTTTGATCTCTTTAACATACCAATCCTTGAATCCTTTTATTTTAATAATGTACACTGGTAATCTCTTGTGATGTATTAAAATGCCAGTTTTTAAAATAATATTAAAGATTATAGCATGATGGTCCAATAATGGATGTGAAACTATTGAAACTTCTCTGATATGTGATAGATTGTTTGAGACAAAAAAATATCAATATTTGTTTGTGTTCCATATCTATATGAATAATGGTTACATTGAAATTAGTTTGTTTTCCTTAGCTCATATATACTTTAAATTCATTAGATTTGCAAAATTTATTAAATGTTTTACTGTAGATATGAGTCTCAGCTTTCTATCTGCAGTAGAATCTTTGTCTGATAAAATACAATTAAAATCACCAGCCATTATGACTTCACCTTTCATGTAATAGGCTATAGTGTCTAAATAATTTTTTGCGTCTTTAGCTCCAATCCCTGGAATTCAATAAGAGTTCACCTATCTAGTTTTCTGTTCCACTCAATTATAACAACATTTAGCATACCATTTTTATCAACATAGGTATCTTTTTCTTTAGGCATTGCTAGTGAGTTCTTCCATAAAACGAAGGTGCCTCATCTTTTAACTCAAAAGCCAGAACCTGCAAAAACCAAATAATTATTTAATGAAAGTGTATTTACATCTTTATTAAGTAAATGTGCTTCCTATAGAAATACTATTTGAGCTTTATGTAACTGCAAGTATCTGAACAGCCGCCCCTTTACTGGATTATTCAATCCATTAATATTAATAGCTACACATGTAAAATCAGACATTTATATATAAGAGAGAGAGAAAAAACGCAGGTATAATGAAATCACATTCATGTACAGAACTTATATACTTTACATATAACAATATGAAATCTTCAGCTATGGACAAAACTTTTGAAACAAATAAAAAATTACCTAATGAACCCTAAAACATTCTACCATAGAAAAATATATTCCTATTTTTTTGAAAAGATGAACAAACTACCTCTCAAACTCTCCATTAGACTAACAATACTTAGCTCATGCTTCTGATCCATATTGATGTCTCATATTTTTAGTATGTGTCATCTTTTAAAAAATCCTGTCAGTGAGTTATTATGAATAAAAAAAGTTAAACAGGTGTTCTGAATCTTTATTATAAGTTGACCACAAACTTGATATCTCTACAATCATCTTCCAAGTACCTCACATTATCACCCTGGTCTACTATAGGGAGGAAATCAGTTGTTATTTTCATATTTAGTAATTTATAGGTCAGATGATTTTTCTATTTTTATTTACTATGTGTAAAGTTGTTCATAGGATCATAAGTTCATAAATTAGTACCAGGCTAACTTTCCAATTTTCATTCCAAGCCCAGCCAATTACCCCATGCAAGAATCAAACCTTGCAACTTGTGCCTATAAGGTGAACACATTAACCACTATGTCAACCTCCCATCTCCTACACATATTTATATTCTCTAGCTATATACATATTTACTTATTCTGATTTATTTCTATTTCTGTTTGTATACTATGTCTTGTACTATTGCTACATTCCTAGGTTTTATATTTTAGCTATAATCCTAGTGTAGAGTATCATATAATAGAATATTTATAGTTCCCTTATATATTTAATACTGTTTAATCTAATACTATTGTTGGAATCAGTCCTATTTTCCTTAAATGTTATGTCTAATACTTTCTGAACAAATATCTGAAAAATCTTCCCTTTTAACATTCAGACTTTCCATAATAAATTGTTCAGAGATATTAAGTTTTGTTATCATTAAAAGACAATAACATAGAAATGCAATCCTAATTTTTGTATCAGAAGTGTCATTTTATATGCTAGTTTGTAAACTATCCTTTTGGTATAATGCAAGCTTTCATGACTATTTAATAACTGACAGTGGTTTAGAATACAATTCACTGTCTTTTGCTTATTATCTAACTTATATTCATTGACATCTTACCATGTGATTCAAAACATTATGATTATTTATTTTAGAAGGAGGAAGTAACCCGGACAGTTCTCAGAATTTTCAGAACTCCCACAGCATCACAAAAGTGGTCATGACTCTAAGTTGCTTCAAGCTGGTTTTCATGATAAGGCCTTGAAAATGAAGTTACAATTCACATAAAAATGCTTGCAAGTGAATCCAAGCCACCTCCATACCCCACGTCAGTCACTCAAACCCCTCCAAACCACCAAAAACTAATAAAAACATCTCAAAGTATCCCAACCACTAAAAAGCCATTGTATTAAAAAAAATAACCTTTAATGATTCAGCAAGCACTATTTGGTGTCATTTTTAAAGGAGACATAGCATGTAAACTTGCATTACAAGAATGATAGTTATGTGTAATCCAGGTTTAATTTGTAAAAGCGTGAATGTTACTCTAATTATTTGATATGATTACAATAGTAAATTTTATATATGTAATGTAAAAAGCTATATTTTTTATACTTTGTTTATAACATAGCATGTTTTTCCTGGGTACTTTTGCATGTCAATTATACTACCAGTAGCACACTACTGAATCATTTTAAGAACCCAGAATGTAACTTTACATGCCTCTTTAGTGTCATTTGTTGCATCTTGTATTATATTTAATGGTATATTACTCAACAATGCCAAGATATCAGAAAGTGTGCCACCTAAGTTTCACCACAATAATTATTAACCTTTAATAAAATGAATAGTTTAACCTTTTAAACTTTAAATGAAAATAAGTGGCTTTAATTCTATATATAGCTAAAAGAATCAAACTCTTAACATTTTTAAAAGGCAGCTAGTAACAATTTGAAGTAGGGAAAGAAAGAAGTATTTACATGGTGAAAAGTAATATTCAGCACCTGTTCATAATTATTCAAGCACTTCTTTAAATTAATAAGAATTCATAACCATGAAATTCATTGATTTTCATTTGTCCTTCAATTTTCTTTACTGTTTTTGTTGTTTATTAACCAACCATCTCTTGTTGCATTTCTCTTCAAAGAAGTTGATGGATTCCAGTCAATTTCTTTTGTTTTTTTTCCTAGGATTTTATATTTTTTATTAAAGTCTATTGCATTTTCCAATGTGTTAAAAATCTTCTTTTCTTCTGGAAGGTGAATCCTTATTTTTGTTGGAAACAAGATTCATGCTTTAATATTATTTTTCTTTAAGCTTTTAACAAGTGGCACATATGCTTTTCTCTTTGACATCACTAATATTGAATACCCTTGTCAAATCTTATCATATTTTCTTTAATTTTAACTGGACGATTAGTTCAAGCAGCTTTTAAGACTAAATCCTTATCTTGACTTGAGAAAAATCTTAAGATCACTGACCTTAATAAACATGTTTTTTAAAGGTGAGTTAGAAAGTGATCTATGTGCCCTTTTGATGCCAAAGGAAAAAGCTTCAGGCAGGTTCAAAGTTTTAGGCAGCCAGGTATTAAGGAATTGAATCATACTATCTCTTCCACTTCTTTTTCAGGAATCCCATAAATCTGCGTGTTATTCCTTCTAGATCTGTTCTCTCAGTCTTCTATTTTTCCCAGAATAAATTGTTTTGTTTCAGAAGAAATTCAGTGTTACTTTCATTTTCAAGTAATCGTCCATCAAAATCAGATGTTGCCTTTTCTATAACTGAGATTTGTGATGATTGTTGTTTAAGAGATTCACTCAGCACTTCAACTTGTTTTTCACATTCCTCTTTAAAATTGTCCATTTTGCTTTCCAATTTATCTAGCTTAACAGGTAACTCACTGATGTTACTTAGTATAGCCTGTATGTCCTTTTTTCATAGTACTATCCTGTATACTGGGCTTAGAATGGCTCATTCTGAGACAATTAGTTCTTTCTAGTTTTCTTGACAGGAAAAAGCAATTAAAGAGTTTCAAACTTGTTATTTTTTTAGTAAATCTTTCAGCAGAAGTTCAACTATAAATCCATCAAGTTTTGAAACATTCTATTTGAGTTTTTTGTAAAAATCCTGTCAGAGATATTAAAATGAAGCAGAGCTAAAAACAGTGCTGTTAACTGCTCATCATCTTGGACATGCCCCGTCAAATGCTTTTTTTTTTTGTAGACTATCCATGCGATACTTTGATTCTTCCCCTTTTTACAGTTCTCCATTATGACTTTATTTAACAACAAATGATCTTTTGTTCCATATGACTTTCTTTTGTTATCCTTTTGTTCTATTGCCATGATTGAATTTTCTTCTAAATGACTATAAACTTTGTTGGCATCAATTCCAGTGTATAGTTCATATCCAAATCCAAGAAAAAAGCTGATTGACCACACACCACAAACAAAGTTGAAAATGGATTTAAAACTTTTAATAATAATAAAAACAAATGAGCTAAGCACTTTCATCCTATGGACTTTTTCAGAATTAATGACAAGTGAAGAAACTAACCGTTATATACACTTAAGCTATTATATCATCCAACCACATTCTATCAATTAAGCATTCAATTGACTTGAATGAATTGATTTAAAAGTATAAAACTAAAATACATATGTTATGTAAAATATTTGACAGAATAAAACATTAAAAAATATATATATACATGTATAAAAAACATGTAATATAGTAAAGCCATCATAAGAAATATTATAAAAACACTTAAAGGTACCCAAGAAAACAAATTTAAAAGGACATTCTCACCATCTAACTTGGCAGCATGCAATTTTAATGCACTATTGAGGGATACATTGTCATTAAGACCTGGGTGTTCACTAGCATTCAACCTTAATTGCCGCAGAAATTCTAGAGTATATTACCAAGGAATTCCCCTGGGATTCTGCAACGCTTGTTCTATAACCATAAAGCAAAATGTCTTATTATTAGCACAAGCTATCTTGTGCCTAAAAAGAGCATTCTATGCCTAAAACAAAAGGGAATAAAGAAAGTCAGCTCAAGTAATTGTACTATAACAACTCAGAGTGTATGTACTGTTACTAACTACACAGCCTTACAGTTAATTAACGTTATGGCACGGGATAGGTCTATTTCCTATTCAGTGTGGTGGGCCTCTGTATCTGCACCATTCAAGAATTATTCAGACT